>NW_019174574.1:2971984-3157957 GCF_002260705.1 Seriola dumerili | reverse complement strand
TTTAAAGAACTTAACTTCAAAATAAACTCCGCGAGCCTCATCTGGCTGTCTGACTTTAGGTCTGGTTCTCATTCAGAAAAGGAGCAGTTAAGTGCTGAGATCTGCCAATGAGACAGATTTTTTTTTTTTTTACTGTTCCACCAGTGAAATCAGTAGACATAAATCCTGCTGTTCAGACAAAAAGACAAACGTACGGTCTACAATGACTTATAAAGCGCCACTATTTTCTTCTTCTTCTGTATTTTTTTTTTTTTTTGAAGTGTGATCATAAGAAGATATATTTGTGGTTTTAAGAAACCCAAAAAACCAAAGGGATTCAGTAAACCGGCTGTATTATTATTAATGTTACAGTTTCTGCCGCAGCTCAATATTGATCAAAAGTTTACTGCTGAGCTGAACATACTGCACCTGTGTGTGTGTGATGTGTGTGGTGTGTGTGGTGCCGGTGGTGGTCTGTGGTGTGTGTGTGTGACGTAGTGTGCTCTGTCCTGTGAGTATGGGTGTGCTGTGTGTGTGGTGTGTGTGTGTGTGTATATCAAGTGCGGTACCCAAGCAGGCTTTGACTGTTGCAGGTCCAGGAACAGGCCTTCATTCGGCCTTAAGTAGAGCCTTTTTATCAGCCTGTCAAGCTTAAGATACACAATAGCGAACACTAGAGGCCAGCCCACAGCCACCCTAGTCCTCACTTTTACGATTCTCTCAGCGTGCGCTTGAGTGTTTGCTAAAGATGACCTAAGTCACCAGAGTGATGGTCTTGTAACCAGGTGTTTTAACTGCGATCTCTCTTTTTTTTGTTTTAGTTCTGATAATGATTCTAACGCAGAGAAGAGTATGATCCTTTTAGATGTTTGGTTTTCAAATGTAAAGTAGTTTATCCTAAGAGGAGAGCAGGATCATGAACTGAAATCAAAGGACCTGCAGAACAGGAGCGTTTTATTTTGGGGCACATTATAACGGCTGAAATATCTAATTTAAAACTGCTGTTAAAGCATTGGTGGCACCTATCCTTTCTTTGTGGTGTGTGTGTGTGTGTGTGTGTGTGTGTGTGTGTGTGTGTGTGTGTGTGTGTGTGTGTGTGTGTGTGTGTGTGTGTGTGTGTGTGTCTCTCAGGTGGTAGCGGACACCAACATCAGTGCCATCGCCACTCAGGTGGAGAGTTTGTCCAGCAGCTCCAGTCTGTCGGCCAACACTGACACACACACAGCAGAGCCAGAGTGAGGACACACACACACATATACAGAGATGTACAGTGAGTAATGATAGGAAGTATTGAACCTGAATCTGACACACTATTCACCCCCCACCCCCTCAGGGGTCCGCGGCCCCGCAGCATCAGTCTGGAGAAAGGCTCTGAGGGACTTGGCTTCAGCATCGTGGGAGGATTTGGCAGTCCACACGGAGACCTGCCGATCTATGTCAAGACCGTCTTCAGCAAGGTCAGAACCTGGACCCTGGACAGAGCCAGGCTAACTGATTCCTGTTCCAGTCTTCATGCTAAGCTATGCTAACGGCTCCTGACTCCAGCTCTATACTGAACACACAGACATGAGACAGGTGTAAACAGGTGTGAACTGGTGTAAGCAGATGTGAACTGGTATAAACTGGTGTAAACTGGTATTAACAGGTGGAAACTGGTGTGAGCAGATGTGAACTGGTGTAAACAGGTTTGAGCCGGTGTAAATCGGTGTAAACTAGTGTAAATAGGTGTAAACTGGTTTAAATTGGTGTAAACAGGTTTGAAACAGTGTAAACAGGTGTGAACTGGTGTAAACTGGTGTAAATAGGTGTAAACCGGTTTACACCGGTGTAAACCAGTGTAAACTAGTGTAAACAAGTGTGAACTGGTGTGAACTGGTGTAAACTGGTGTAAACAGGTGTGAACTGGTGTAAACAGGTGTAAGCAGATGTGAACTGGTTCAAATTGGTGTCAACAGGTGTAAGCAGATGTGAACTGGTGTAAACAGGTGGGAACTGGTGTGAACTTGCAGTTAGTGGGTATAAATATTCAGTAACATCTGTATGTAAGAACCAGTTTTAATTAACCTGTTTTAATTCTGTGATTTTTAAAGCTCCCCTCTGTGAACACTTACATTACAGTGAGCTACATCATGTGTAATGAACATTACAGACTCACCTAGGCAGTAGCATGGCTGTAGACTTGTAGCATTGCGTCATTGTACAGTATGTGTGTGTTCCAGGGAGCGGCGGCGGTGGACGGGCGTCTGAAACGAGGCGATCAGATCCTGTCGGTGAATGGGGAGAGTCTGCAGGGAGCCACACATGAACAGGCGGTCGCCATCCTGAAGAAACAGAGAGGAACTGTCACACTGGACGTCCTGTCATAACACACACACACACACACACACGTCTGCATGCACACACAAATATGAATCGCACACATGAACACAGAAGCTCCTGTGATGTGTTCACATGCATCACACACACCCTGACTCTCGGATCGAGAACTCGGAACTTCCCAACGTGCAAAAAAAAAAAGAAACAGCATCAGACGGTGCCAACACACATACACACACACACAGGCACACACACACGCACACACACACTGGTGGGTGAAATCAGTGCACACTGATGTCTGACACACTGAAACCCTCTGCAGCGTGGACTGTCACCACCTTCAGATGATCTTCAGTTTCTCAACCTGGGGCTCTCGGCCACATTTGAACTCACTTGATATGTAGATGGGATCACGAGAAACTGATATCTATCTGATTTACTGATATGTGTTTGTTCGTGGTGATCTCGGCTGCTCAGCTTGTTGTGATATCTCAACGACTTTGAGACAGGTTGCCATGAAATCTGAGGTTTATGTTGCTGCTCCCAGATCAGTGTGAGGAGTTTTCTCTCTGTTCATTTCCTTCACTTTCTCCCCCTTCTGTCTTTGTGTGCATTAGTGAAGTATGTTCATAAGTTTATCATGTTAGCGTGCTAACAATTACTGATTAGCACTGAACACAAAAAGGGGAATGTCATTAGTTTTAGTCAAAGAGCTACAGAACCACAAAGATGGTGGAACTGTTTTCTGACATTGCTCTATGTTAGCTCACAGTACAATAGCATTTAGCTGAGCTGTATTATCATACAGTGTTATGCTTTAGAGTCTGAGCTGTATCTGCTCAGGCACAGCTGGATAAATAACTACAGACTGTAGCTGTGCTTTGGTTTATACTGGTTTATAATGGTGTAACACTAACAACATGCTGAGGTTGTGTGTTTTCTGCGTGGGCTAAACGTTGTACCGAAGCTGCTGTATTCCTGAATAGAAGAAGCTCATATGGCTTATCAGTGTTTCTCTGCTCATGTTATCAGGAGCAGTGAAGAGTCATATTTTAGACTGAACCACAGCAGCAGTTGTAACCACATCCACATCTTCACCTTCAGACAGTGTCTGTTTACTGTCGCAGTGTCTCACATCGTCTCTTCTTCCTGCCAGACCTGCAGAACCTTTCCCTAAACCGGGCCAGTGTTAGAACTGGACTGAACCAATACACTAACTGGTCCTGTGGATTGGCAGGAACACAATGGTACTATTAATTTTGACCTGATGAACAGTATTAAGAGCTGAAACAATCAGTCGAGTAATCAGTTAGTTAACCGACATGAAAACTGATCAGTTCCAAAACTAGTTCCTTTAGGATTTATTGATAATTTAAGTGACTTATTGACCAAAACTGTCAGAAATCTTTTGGTTCCATCTTCTGAGATGTCGGTATTTGCAGTTTTCTATCACAGTAAAATTGAATCTCTTTGTTAGTCGCACTAAACAAGATATTCTAACTCATCACCTCGGACTCTGGGAGGTAAAGATGCACATTTTTCGCTCTTTTCTAACATTTTATCAACCAAACAATTAATCAATATTATTTGATAGTGAAAATAGTGTTTGTTCTAAAAATAATCACAACTCCTAAATTTCATGGCAATCCATTAAATAGTTGTTGAGATATTGTAGTCCAAACCCCAACATGTAGAGGGGTTGCCGAGGTCAGTAGGATTCATCTCGTCTGTGCACAATTTCACATCAAACCCATCCTTTAATGCGTTTAAATGGGACACTTGTTGTCAGAAAGGTTGAGAGACTGTTACAAAGAGCTGTTATCGATTCAGAATTTACAACAAGACGTCCTCACAGTGGAGTCAAGATATTTAAACCTGCACCATTTAACACAGACACAGACTGACTGAGGACAACAGGAAGTTCAAGATCATATTTATAATCCAGAGGAACAAAAGGGAAACGTTGATGGAAAGATGTGACTGGACAGAGCTTAGCGTTAGCTTAGCATCTCCTCTGTGGATACAGACTGGTTAGCTGATAGCCACCAAGTCAACCATCGTTCCAAAATCTCATCAACGTCTGCCGCCATCACTATCAGAGCTTACAGCATGTGTCTAAAAGTATGTGGACAGCTGAACGTTCCCTCCATATGTGTGACAGTGTAACATGTGATTGTGACATCATGTTTTATAGTCTGCTGCTCTAACGGCCTCCACTGGTCTGCTTTCAGTCAGATGTTGAAGCTGCTCCACTGTCCTCTGAAATACCATCGTATCCTGTAACACTGGAACTAAGAGGCCCAAACCCAGAGAAAAGTAGAGCCCTGTCCACAAACTTTTGGTCACTTGGTGCAGAATGATCATCCACTCTGATCAGTGCAGCTGGTTTGGTTATGTAAACTCACACACTTTACTTGAAGAAATGTACATTCATATTTAATATTCAGAAATGATCAAAATCAGATTAAGAAGTGCAACATTTGAAGTCCCTCTATTTATCATTATAATCAGTATATAAACATGTAATAACCGGTTTATTTATCTGTATAATAAAGATGTAATAACTGGTTACTAACAGACTATAATGCAGCTGTAATCAGACCTAACTCCTCCTGTGGACACACATCAGTGGAGGCTGTATAAACAGATAATGAATTACACTACAACAGCTGGAATAATATAAAACATGTGGGACAAATACCAAACTTTAATAAACACTTAGATCCACTTATAAATGACATTACAGTCTGTTATAAACCATTAATTACATGTGTTTACTGCTTCTAAATGCTAAACAGGGGCACTTAAAGTGAAGTATTATCCTCCATTTATACAAAATTGTGGGTAGAAATGAGGTTTTAAAATAATATTATCATTGAAACACTTTCTATTTCTTTAAAATGACTGACTTTTTTTTGTTTCTCTTTGTGTCAGTGGAAGTACATCATGAGCTGTTTTCAGCTGCAGAGGAGAATGCAGTGTTGTCAGTGATTGTGTCTCAGTATCAGGCAGAGCTATGATTTAATGATGATGAAATGATGCGACAGGTCACATGATAAAAATGTCACAGGTGCAGCAGCAGAGTGAGGTGACACCAATCAAGCACAATCTGTTAAAGCCAACACAGTCACTGCCTGATACTGGCTTTATTAATGTTAATAAATCATTTATTAATGCTTCGTAGATCACTTATAAGACATTCATCAGAACAAGCTTTGTGTTGCCCGGTTGTGTAAAATCCTCCTCCTGCAGACACATTTTTTTTAATATCTCTCCAGTTTGACCACACAGCTTCTTCTGGAGAACAGCTGTGGAACATCTGGAGCCGACTCCATTTATATCCATTTATATTATTAACATTGCAGATCTGTCTCTCTCTCAAATTAAATCGAAGGCAACTGGACTTGTATTTGTCTGTGGAATTGAACTGATGAAGCCGCTTGGATAAGAGGCGAAACGTCTTCCACAGACAAATACAAGTCCAGTTGCCTTCGATTTAATTTGAGAGAGAGATAACTATGACCTGGACGAATGAGAACATTCACAGACAGATTGCAGATCTGATGATTATTGAACCTTTTATTAATGATTTATCAACAACTGACTCATGGCTTGTCACAAACTTTATTTATGTCACACTAGCACTTCTACCTGCAGACCTGATGAGTTATGACAAACATTTAACAGAGTCTTTATTCAAACAACACAACAGAATTTTTTTCACTACAGAACCTCAGTGTTGTTTTCTACATTTGATCAACAGCCAGTCAGACTCTGTGTAGAAATTAATACATATTTGTACCATTATAAGTCAGCTGCTGTTAATGTTAAGAATGAGTTTGTAAATGGAGTTTGGTCCAGATGTTCTCCAGATGTTCTGCAGCTGTTGTCCAGAAGATCAGTGGTCAAACAGTTCTTATTAATTCTATTCTTATTAATGTCTTATAACTGATCTATTAAGCATTAGTATATGACTTATTAACTGTTGATAAAGTGAGTAATTACAGCTTATAAACCCTTCATAATGATGTGTTAACAGAACGTGGTACTAAACAGTCTTATCAGGCCAAACCAGTGAAAACTCCTCTTGAGGTGTGACCTTTAAACTGCTATGATGATTTTTAACTTCTCACCTGGCTGCAGCGATGAAGAAGTGAGTGTGTCGGCACACTGTGACATCACTTCTGGGCGTGGCCAAAGGTGCAACAGACTTTTAAGTTTTCAGCCAGAGACAGAGAAATTAAATTTTCCCTACAGCCAACACTACAGTGTCCCGTCATGACACACTTCTAAATACATTATACACACAAACATAACAACATCTATCATTAAAGAAATCAGCTGTTCAAGTGTCTAATTTAGTCAAACAAGGTGAGTATTTAATGCCTCACACACACACAGATGCTAAACCTGATTCCAGATGTTCTTCCCTTCTTCCATTATTACTCAGTCATGAATCCATATGACACATAAATAAACATTAAACACTGATGTGACTCTCAGGACTTGGGCTTGGAGATCCCCTGTAGCTCCCGGCAACAGACACAGAGTCTTCCACATGGAGGAGAGGCGTGAATGACAGCAACAGGCCGACATGTTGTGAAACCGTCGTCAGAGGGAAACTGTTAGCCTAGAAAGTCCACCGTCCAACGATGATGGTTTTTAATGATTAACTTACAGATGAAAATTAAAACACTCCTGAATTTGTAGTTTTAAATCAGCTTTAAATTTTAATTAAGATCAAAATGAAGAAGAGACTTGTTGCTTGGTTACAGGGTTGACGGCATGTTGTCTGCATTAGCATTAAAGTGATTCTTTCACAGTGTAAAATAACTGATTGCATGCTCATGTTATTTGGAAAAAATGAAACCTGATAAAAACCATTTAATCCATTATTCAGCTTAAAAAGCCATAAAAACACCAACATTGCATCAAAATTTATGAGTAGAATTTAAGTCATTTTAAGGGGGAAAAAACAGAAAAATTAAATTTGATTAATTGATTGGCAGAAATTTCTTTGTAGTGAAATTCAGAATATTTGCTCAGTTATGACGATTTGCTCATAAATCACAGTAAAAGGTTTTGTGATGTCATTTTGGGCTCTTTTAATATTATGTAGATTAAACAACCAAAAAAATCACTAGGTTAAACAATAATGAAAATAATCATTAGTCAGTGGTAAATCAGAGAGACTTTAAGGTATTTAACAGATTCCCTCTGATTGCCCGTGCCGGTTTTGGATTCACGTCCATTTTGGTGAAATACCCCGATTCAGTGAGCTGACAAATCTCTGATCACACGGTCTGAGACGGCTCTCTGAGAACCTGATGGGATCTGACAGGGATTCAGCTGTGATTGGTGGATTTGAACAGGAGGATCAAATTGTCGGCCTGTTGCTTCCATCTTATGTTACAACATGAAGATAGTTGTGAACAGAGTGTAAGTGTCAAACGATACTGACATCTGACTGAGCATCAGCGGTCGATGTCAGTCTCAACAATGAAGGGAGAACAGTTTGTTCCTTTATACATATCAATCAAGTGCAAGATACTTTATGTTCAGCTTTTTGTGTCATAATTGTCTTAATTTTTGTTACTTTATTTGTAGATGTCAGAACAGATGAACTGTAATTTATTTTTTGATCTTGCTGCAAATTAACAATGTAATGTTGTTTTATTGTTATCATGTGTTTGCCAGCGTCTGAATCACTGAATGTCAGAAATCACAACAGAAACCCTGCAGCTTTCTGACAT
Organism: Seriola dumerili; assembly: GCF_002260705.1. Taxonomy (NCBI): domain Eukaryota; kingdom Metazoa; phylum Chordata; class Actinopteri; order Carangiformes; family Carangidae; genus Seriola; species Seriola dumerili. The sequence goes on along the minus strand of NW_019174574.1, from coordinate 3,149,909 downwards.
CTGTCATTAAACCAGCTGCTGCAGCTTTTTATTTGACTTCATTTATTCATCATTTCTTCAACGATTGCCTACAAAGAACTGTGTGATCTGTGATTTGTTTTATTTATAGAGAAAATACAGATATTGTTTAGTTGAATTGTTCAGTCAGTGCACGATAAATGAAATATGAAGAGACGGAGATTTTCTTTGAAGGAAATCCCTCTGGAAACCAACAGCCACTTCTAAACACAGTAATCACACACTTTCAGACATTTTCTACAGAAACTAAATATTTTACGATAATACAGAAAAAAGCACAGAGATCATAAACCATGGACAGACAACACAAAAACAAGAAGAAAAAAAAGTGCATTCATTTATTAAAATATTGTATTTCTATCTAGTTTTCTATCAAATCCAAAATAATATACATTTCATAATAACGCTGTTTTCTCCATCACCTTTCATGTAGCTGTAATTTGTTCCAAGGTTTGAATTTTCATGTCTTTCTATGCTTGTATGCATCGACAAAATTATTTTAACATTAATTGAGTCAAACGTTTCAAAGTAGGTAAACTTATTTATTAGGGCATGACAGACCTGTAAAACAAAGTGAGTAAGAGTAAAAGTAAAGTAAGAGCCTTAATTAAGCAGCCTAATTACAGTTTTTCTCAATCACTTTGATGCAGTTCTCACATGAGAAACATCATTCTCACAACTCTTAATGCAGTTCTCTAAACAGTTCATCATTTCCCCATACAAATGAACATTTCTCATTGCATTTATACAAGCTTCCTTTGTATCCACACATAGTTCACTACTGAAGATGTAACTGATGAAAACAGTTTGTTCCTTCGTCAGATAGAATGACATGTGGTGTGAATTTACTGTACTATAATTGATGCTATGTTCTAAGTTTGATTGCATATTTCTCTGTCTATTTTCCGGTGCACAGTTCCATGTTTAACGTTTTGCTTTCCTCAGTTATATTGTGTGAATTTACGGATACAGGTTTTTTCAACTGCTTTTCTAAACTAGGTCTCATTTTCTCAAAACTCTGCACGCAAATCCAAAAATTGCACACAAAATGCAAAGTGGCACAAATCTGCTGCAAAATTAATCTATCATTGAAAATATCATAAAAAAAATCTAAAAATCAAGTATTTACATCAATGCCAAACACTTTTTTCCGTATAGTAATTTTGTGGATGTTCTAAATCTTAAGCTCTTCTGTTTTCCCTAGGCTTGTATATATATTTCCATACAGTGTTGTAAAGTGACAGGACAGTGATCTGTTGAGAGGTTGAAATGTACATAGCACAGTAAACACCAATGCAATGTTGAAATAGAATATAGTTATTTTTCCAACATGTAACTGTTGTAACTACAGTACAGTGTTGTGTATGAACAGTTTTACTGTATATTTTTGCACTTCTCTTTTTCTAAAGTCAGTCAGGTTTTTATCAGAACATCACAACATTTGGTGTCTAAGTCTTAAAGCTCTGGTGAAAATGTTTAATTCACTGGTGACAATGTTGAAGTGATTCATGGACTTTGCATGTTTCAACACGTGTGAACGAGGTTTTGTTTGTTTTAGAGGCTTTTGCGAAGTGATTTACACTTAGGAGAAATGCACTAACTGTTTTGAGAACTGCATTAAGAGTTGTGAGAATGATGTTTCTGATGAATGAATTGTATCAAAGTGATTGAGAAAAACTGTAACATATCATATATCATTGACTACACTGGAGGCTGCAACTTTAGCCCCTGTTTTTTTAGCCTTAATTTTGGAAAATGAAACAAGCTGAATTCCCTTTAAGCAGCTCCTGTTTTCAGTGTATCATTGGATGTTCAGACAACTATCTCTGGATTAATGTGACACTGAAAAAAACTTAAAAACCTGATGATCCTCAGGCAATTTCTGAAGTTTATGAACACAAATGTCTGACTGATGAAGTTTCACCATAATCTAAGTGTTATATGGAGTTTTATATTCAATGCATATCAGAGATAACGACCTCTAAGTCACAGTGAATCTTAAAAAATGTGTTTCATTCAGATTTATTCAAGTTATTGAGAATTGTGAAGGTTTTACAGCATCCACTTTCATGTCCATGAACTGTGTCCCTGCTGCTGCTGATCGTGTTGATCAGCAGCTTCCTGTTATTTACAGAACACCTGTCCCCCTCATCTCCCTCTGCTCCCCATCACAGTTTAAATAGGTGAATATTTTGTCGGTATAGAGAAAGAGAAAGTGGCTCAGTCTGGCAGCTCTGGATGTGTTGATGTTGTGTCAAACCCTCTGAGGGTCTCATGTTACGGTGACTTTTTTAAAACCAAAAGCAAAGTGAATGTTCAACATCAGTATTTTTTGTTCTGCTTCACAGACTTTCCTGGACACTCAGTCTAAACGTTGACCTGAACATCCTTTCAGTTCAAGTGTGTGGTGGTTTGTTTACAGATGTCCATGTGAACGCTGCCTGAGACCAATCAGCTGTTCTAAAGTAAACAAAGGTTCTGTTGTTGTGTTTCAGTTTGTGATTTCTGACTTTTCACTGTCTGTAATCTGTAGTTTGATTTTTGCAGAAACTTCTGGTCTGAAGAAAACATTAAAAATCTGTCACGTCCAGTTAATGTCCAACATGTGGCTGCTGTAAAACTCTGTGCCATCCATCCATCTATCAATCCATCCATCTATCCATCATCCCTCCATCTATCCATCATCGTCCATCTATCAATCCATCCATCATCCATCCATCTATCCATCATCATCCATCTATCAATCCATCAATCATCCATCATCCATCCATCTATCCATCATCATCCATCTATCAATCCATCAATCATCCATCATCCATCCATCTATCCATCATCATCCATCTATCAATCCATCCATCATCCATCCATCTATCCATCATCATCCATCTATCAATCCATCAATCATCCATCATCCATCCATCTGTCCATCATCCATCCATCATTCATCCATCCATCCATCCATCCATGATCCATCATCCATCCATCCATCTATCCATCCATCCATCATCCATCCATCCATGATCCATCATCCATCCATCTATCCATCATCCATCCATCTATCCATCATCATCCATCTATCAATCCATCCATCATCCATCCATCTATCCATCATCATCCATCTATCAATCCATCAATCATCCATCATCCATCCATCTGTCCATCATCCATCCATCATTCATCCATCCATCCATCCATCCATGATCCATCATCCATCCATCCATCTATCCATCCATCCATCATCCATCCATCCATGATCCATCATCCATCCATCTATCCATCATCCATCCATCCATCTTTCCATCACCCATCATCCATCTATCAATCCATCATCCATCCATCCATCCATCTTTCCATCACCCATCATCCATCTATCAATCCATCACCCATCATCCATCTATCAATCATCCATCCATCCATCATCCATCCATCTATCAATCCATCCATGCATCTGTAACCCAGGTTATTTTCTGTAGCTTCATTTATAGATTTCCCTAAATGCCACTTATGCAGATAATCAGTAAACTCTGTAAATTACTGATGTTCCCTGAATGCATCACAGGCAGGTCAGCTAGACGGCTGCGTGCAGAGAAGTATCCAGTCTCCCTTCAATGATGTGGCATACGCGACGCAGACGTGGTTGTCTTTGTTGAAAAGAGTGAAATAAGTATTTTCAAGTAAGATTCAGATAAGTTAAAACTGAACTGGCGTATCGCCAGAGGGAGAGAGAGAGAAAACTACTGCAAGCTGCACGGTCGCTGTGGAAAGAGGAGCACGTGAGAAACTCTGGCGGGTGTTTTCTTCTAATTACCGGAGTATCCTGGTGAGTTAGCATCAATGTTTTGCTCCAAAATAATTTACTGGTGTGATGTTTTACCGTGAAATACACGTAGATCTTAAAACCAGTCAGGATATATTTGTGTGATGTGGGGGAAAAAAACTTAGTTGATGCTGCATTGCGGCCTAGCGCTAAGCTAACTGTAGTGTAATGTCACTGGCTGCTGTTGTAGCCTGAGATGACACATGGGACAGTTGTGCCTAATTGGAATGTGTTTAAACTGATGTGTGTATTATAAAATATAAATTGACTGGATATGTGGGTTTATTTGAAAAGTGTGTGTACATAGAAGAGATAATTTAGTTAATATGTTTATTATAGTTAAAGTTTAATTCTGTGTTTATGCCAATTTTATTCTGGTAACTCTAAAACAATGGATAGTGAAAACCAGAAAATACAGACTGTGTTTTAACTGTCGTACACACTTGTGTGTAGGCTGGTTTGTATTGAGGGACGATTCTATCTGTGACATGGTGGAGCTGCTTTGTCTTCTGGTCCAGATCGCCATCACCGTTGTGGATGCCTTCATCTTGTCAGGACGCTGACAAGTGTGGGTTGTGCCAGTCCAAGGGACAGTAGGGACCAAATCAAAGGAACTCAACCTGAGGAGAATTATTCTATTTTTCTTTGGTACTTTTTCCACTGAGATCTCAGGTCATTTTTTTGTTCTTGAAGCCAAGAGAGACTGAAAATTAAAGGGGAAAAATTAAAATTGACAATTAAACTGATAACTGAAACATAAGTGTATTTTGGTCCACTTGTGGATACATTTAATTTGTGTATGAAGCACTGAGAATTGAATATTCCTTTATTTTCTAACCACTATGAATTTTGGTGAACCATTCATTTGTTATCCTATTTTTATGGTATTTTGAGTTAAAGATTTGGGTCAAACAATCTTGTTCTTTTGAAGAGGTACTTGAATGTATATGAAGAAGGTATTTGAGAAGTGATATGCTATGATATGATATTTTCATAAATACATTCTCCATCTTTTTCTACTAAGTCAGTGGTTGTGTGTGTCGTGTGGGTTGGAGGTCTTATGCCTCTCCTCGTAGAGTCTGTTACTGCCAATCTCCTTACCGAACCTAGTGAATAGTGAACTTAGAACCTGAGTAAACCTGTAATCATATTGGCATGTGATGGCTTTGGTCTGAGGTATTTCAGAAAACCCCAGATTTAAATACTTTAGATACTGTAGATGAATTTATCTTAATCTGTTGTTTGCTTTTCATAAAACAATGTGTACATTGTTGATGTAATCATAATCTGCTTATAACTGCAATATGGTAAACATCCTGGAACAGAAGTAAGACAAAAAACGAGGAATAGAGTAGGGTATTGTCTCTCTTTGTGTGAATCTCACAGATCCATTGCCACGAGGGCTGTCCCGCGTAGGGGAGTCAGATAACACAAGGTGAAACAAAACCTGAACACATGGAGGAGCAAAACAAGAAGACAGCGGCATGGACCGATAAGAGACTCAACCCACATTGTATCACTTTTTTCTTTACGTGAGAATATGAAAGACTGGTTCAGGAAGAGGTAGAGTGTCAGACTTTGTGAACTACCACAACTGCATGTTGTTGTCAGGGAGAGATAGTTTGGCCCAGAGCTCTGTAACGATCTCCTTTTTCTAATGCTATATTGCTGTTAGCTTTAATTTGAACTTTGAATGAGTTTCCTGTTTCCTTCATCAAACCAACACGCGAGTTCAGGTGACAAACTCAACAATACTTAAGCAAAGATCAGCAGTATAGGAACCCTACTAAAGGGGAAGGTGACGTGCAGGTTACACATCCATCATCCATCCATCTATCAATCCATACCATCTGTCCATCATCCATCCATCTATCCATCATCCATCCACCCATCTATCAATCCATCCATCCATCTATTCTTCATCCATCATCCATCCATCCGTCCATAGTTCATCCTGCACCCTCAGAGCTCAGACATGGTGCAGGATGATTACACCTTGCGTCTCTCCAGTGGCTCTTGATATTAGTTACCAGAGGAATGTTGAAAATATAAATCCACTGGACAGGAGACAGTGTTCAGTAACATGTTATAATCCAGCTTGTGATTTGTTAAAGGTGTAATGTGTAAAATCATGCTACTTGCTCCACCTCCATAGGGGGCAGCATTTCACATCTTCACCCCTGTCCAGTTAATCATGTTGTTGTTTTCCCCATGTTCCTTATAATTCATTATTTATGTGCATTTATTGTTGATAGTTAAAATTGTTAAGACTAGTTAAAGCTGGTGTTATGGTAAAGTATTATAAATAAAAATGTATTTAAAATGTTGTTGGTTTTAACATGTTTGTATTTTATTCTACACTTTTACAAGAGAAAAGGACGAGGATGAGGTAAGGCAGGTAAGGTTTTTTGTATGGATATGGTCGTATATAGGCATCTACATATGTATGTAAGGATGTTTGTATGTATGTATGTATGTATGTACGTGTGCTTCGATATGAAAAGTTTGAATATACATATTTATATACATGAGTGTATGTGAATATGCACAGTATATAGTATGTATGTATGTAAATATATGAATGTAAGTGGGTATCAATGGAAGTATTTAGGTATGAATGTAGGTATGTATCCATTTTGTAATGATGCATGTACATATGTATATACGTTGAAATGTCTGTAAGTAAGAATGCATCTACGTATGTTGAGGAAATGTGTGTATTTATATTATACATAAGTATATATTGATGTGTAAATGTGTGTGTATCTGTGTATGTCTGTAAGGTTTGGATGGTGGTGAAGCCTTACAACCAGGAAGAAGGCCAGCAGGACTGAGGTGCAAGCGTGATGGAGAACAGAATCAGTCACACAAGGATTGGTTTCAGAGCTCTTGGTAAATGACACAAAGGCAAATGACACAAAAAAATCCAACAGCTCTTACATATACAGTAGGTAGCAGAACGGCTGGACAACAAAAGCAGTCTGGCTGGTGTAGCAGGTCACAGTGGATAGCAGCAGCAGCACCGGTGACGTTCAACCTGACCCCCCTTCTCTGACACCCTACCCTGCTTTCCCACTTGGTGTAACTACCCCTAGTCTCTACCAAACATAACATAGTGAAGGGACCCTAAACACTAGCACCATACATTTAGAATACCTATTTACAATTTAACCATACTGATATTTACATACACTGACTTTTGGCCTAACACAGATTAAATAAAATACATAATAAACTAAAGAAATACCCAACAAAAGCCAAACTTAATTAAAACCCCTCTACCCACTCCCCTCTCTTTTTCCTGCCCACTTGGTACAGCCTGATAAGGTAATTGACACCTGCTGAGTCTGGTGGCTGCATTCCCATGTGTGCGCTCAATGAAAACACGCCCCCTGGAAGTAGACCTCAAAGAGAGAGGGGTTGGTAGGGGTTCCCAAAATAAAAGCACAACACAAATGAACTTCCTGTATTAGCCAATGTGTATTGTTTTTCACCTTAGTGAGGGGGGTGCTTGCCAGCTCCCTCACAATGTCACATTGCACATTAATAATGACATCCTTTATAATGACATTTACTATACTATGACACAGTTTGACTTACTGTGGCACATTTTTATGACATACTATGTTATTGCACAATTTGATTTACTATAATAGATCACATATTGTTCATCTATATATTTTTGGGCAGATTCTACTAGTATATATCTTTCACATCTATCTAAAAATATACTATGGCATATTTTCACTTACTATTTTATGGCAAGCTTTTCTGGAATACTATGATATGAATTTCTTATGACTTACGTTAAGACATTTTTATGACTGAATATACTATGACATATTTTAAGTAGTATACCAAGGAATATTTTTATGTTATTTTAATGTTATGCTATTACTATGACATTATCTATGACATACTTTACTGACATTTTTATACCTTATTGTACAATTATGTTTTTAATTACATAGTTTGACTTATTTATTATTACTTATTTCTATTAAATAGTACATTATGACATTTTTTGAATTACTTGCATATTATATACCATGGTGCACTTTTATGACTTAAAATACTATTGCACATCTTCATGACTTCCTATACTGTGACATTTAATATGTTAATTACTTACAAACAAAATAACAAGAGTAAGGAATGCAAACAATTTCAAATGCCCACAAACACAGCGCATCATACAACATAACAATACTTAACAACAGCCACAGTCATAGTTTTATTATGTTCATATCAGTGTTTCAGATAAGATGTTCCTTTATTAGTCCCACAGTGGGGAAATTTCCAGCATCACAGCAGCAAAGTGGACAGTACAAAGAAAGACAAACAGATTGCCAAATGACAAGAACCAAAAAAGGAAGATAAGATGTTTGTTGTAACGTCTGACAGCAGCAGGACGGAAAGACCTGCGGTATCTCTCCTTCACACTCTGTGGGTGCAGCAGCCTGTCGCTGAAGGAGCTGCTCAGTACTGTCAGTGTCCTGCATGGGGTGGGAGATGTTCTCCAACAGGGATGATATCTCAGCCATCATCCTCCTGTCGCCCACTACCTCCACTGGGGCTAGGGGGCATCCCAGAACAGAGCTGGCCTTCTTGATCGGTTTGTTGAGCCTTTTCCTTTCAGCAGTGGAGATGCTGCTGCCCCAGCAGACCACATCATAAAAGATGGCTGATGCCACCACAGAGTCATAAAAGGTCCTCAGGAGTTTCCCCTGCACTCCAAAAGACCTGAGTCTCCACAGCAGATACAGCCTGCTCTGTCCTTTTTTGCACAGTGCATAAGTGTTGTCAGTCCAGTCCACTTTATTGTTCAGGTGAACACCCAGGTACTTGTAAGAGTCCACTATCTCAATGTCCATTCCCTGGATGTTCACCGGTGTGGGAGGAGTGTGTTTCTGTCTGCGGAAGTCCACCACCAGCTCTCTGGTCTTCCCAGTGTTGATCTGGAGGTGGTTCTGCTGGCACCAGTCCACAAAGTCCTGGGTCAGTTCTCTGTACTACCTGTCGTCCCCATCAGTGATGAGGCCGACAGCGGCGGAGTCGTCTGAGACTTTTGCAGCTAGGTAGATGACAGTGTCATCCACTCCAATGCCAGGCTGATAAGCAAACTGAAGCGGGTCCATCGATGGGCTTACCAGGGGCCAAAGATGGACCAGCTGCTCCAGGGTCTTCATCAGGTGAGATGTCAGCGCCAGCCGACCTATAGCTGTTGAGGTCCTTATTCTTTAAAAATAATTAAAGTTATATACTTTCTTTACAAGATCAGCTCTATGTGGCCACAACACACTCAACATAACAAGTAATAATACAAACTGTACTTTGTTGATCTTAAATTCCCAGGAACAGACATATTTAGTAACTGTACAGCTACATTTGTAAAATATACAAATACACATATGTATAAAAAATATACAGTACATATACAGATTTTCCTTTCCAGGCCAGAGAACACAGGGTCCACATCCAAATTAAACCCCTTCTATGACATGAGTCTGTTGTTGCACTGATGTTATTAGTGCTGTGAAAATACACATTGCACTGAATTTATCATGTGAACCAGTACAGTATAGATAACCCTGATTCATGTTTGGAGAGTTTTAAAGTTTTTACCAAATGTTCTTAAACAATAGAGAAAAAGTTTAAAGGTAAAACTTAAGAATTAAAGATGTGACACTGTTTCTGCTTCACATTAACTTCAGCTTTGTTGAAAGACACTGATCCTCCTCACAGAGAGCAGCAATCAGAGCTGCACAGGCTTTTGGTCCTTTTCTTAGCACCGTATTGATCACCACTCGAGCTTTGTCTGCCCTGGTCTTCTGTGTTCCAGCATCCTCCAGTTCATCCTGAGTTACCACCTTGCACTCCAGGAGTTTATCCAGCAGCTTATGTAGAAGAGGTTCAGACACACTGTCGATGAAATCTGTTCGAACAGACGCCAGGTTCTTTTCTGCTGGGACACTAACAGTCTTTGTTTGGACACTCTGAGTCCATGCTGGGACATTTGGAATCCCTGTTGGGACACCCTGAGTCCATGCTGGGATATTTGGAATCCCTGTTGGGACACCCTGAGTCCATGCTGGGACATTCAGAGTCCCTGCTGGGACACTGGGAGACCATGCCAGGACAGTCGGAGTCCATACTGGGCAAAGACCTATAAGTTGAGCAAGAAAAGTAAGTGTACACACAAGTACACACACACACACACACACACACACACACACACACACACACAAGAATATATATTAACACATATATACATACTCTGATCACTAATGACTAATGGTCAGCGTTGTTGATCTGAGAAATGAGGTAACCAATCACCTTTCCAGTGAGTCGTTGTACACACAGTGTGTGTATATTTAGATTTTTTTGACTCACAGGTCAAAGTTTACAACAACTTCTTACTAATTTTATACACACTGGCCCTGGTCCATTACAACTGGCTGACAACACACTGAAGATGAGCTCTGACAGAAGAAGAATAAAGGCACCATGTATCAATTAATAACTATCACTCCATTCTCTTGTGTTCTTTTTTATTCTATTATCAGGTGGACTGATGCTGCAGGGACATGAGGACTTTACCAGTCAGGTCAACATCGTGCTTCCAGACATCTGTATCTGTTTCGTCTCGAACTGCTATAGTCACTTGTTCTGTGTCTGTAGGCAGGCGGATCTCAAACGTTGAATGGTAATTTGGTCCAACATCCCGGTCAAACTTTGCTTTCTGAAAACCAGTAGCAGTAGTAGTAATCAGTGTCTCGAAGTATCCAAAGTAAACTAAGTTTTAAGAATCGTATCACTATTTTACAGAACCTTTCATTTGAAATACTCACCTCAGGCTGTATTTTACAGGCCATCGGACAGTGAACAGTGTAATTTCTTTTTTCAATGAGTTCGCATTTGGAAGGCGCTGGGATGTACACAGAGATTGGTTGTTTTCTCCACACCTTAAGATACAAGAACATTGTAATTTGATGGTCTATCCTCAGTAGAGCTCAAAAAAGATAAACCCCCCATCACCACAGCCTCTCCTAGCCCACACACACAACACTGAATTGCCGTTCTGTAATGTAATGTTTATCCTCCTTTAGCTTCACCAATAAAATGTTTTTTTTTTCAACAGAGAAAAAAATAAAATAAAATTTCACCTGGTGACTCACTGGTCTTTTGATATCTGATAGATACTGATGAGTTTGGACTGAAAATGAAGGTGTAACATTTCAAGTCTTTACCTCTTCCAGAAAGATGTCGCTTGGCAGGAGAAGCACATTGAGGTTTTGTGTTTTGAGGTTTGGTGGTCTGAGGAACAGCAACACTTGGCCGCTAATTGGGTTCATTTTTTTCCAAATCCTCTTGAAAACCTCCAAAACCCGGACTACGCCAAACGCAGAGAGATGAGGGACTTTGATAATAACGTGAGTGTCGGTGATCTCCAGCGGTTCGAGGATGCTCATTCCATCATGAGTGAAGTGGAGGACAGCCAGCAGGCCTTCAGAGTGCAGAGCTGTAAAAACACAGACACAATCAACATCTATTGACGACAGCCTCATCACAATGGTAGTGATCATTTTATTCAATATCTAGTAGGAGTGTCATGATTCTCCAAAACTGCAATTTGATTTGACTCTGGATTTAATGGTCACAATTCAATTTGATTTTTGACTTTTGAATCTTTTTTATATTTTTTTTTTACATTTTACAAGACAGGCTGCATGATATCAATTGTGATACTGTAATTACAATTTTTGTTTGAAATGTACAACAAATGGTCAAATTTAAATAATTTATTTAAAATGTACCAATAACTTATTTCACCAGTTAACTGGGGCCAAACTGTAAAGCCAAAAACAAAAAGAAATCACAGAGGGTACCCCTCTGCCATCTAGTGACTCTTCGTTTAACTGCAATGTGCTACCTTCACATCAACCAACAAACTTGTTTTCTTGTAAATGACACATTTGCAAATATTTCCACACTGGTGACTTCAGGGGAGCAGGAGGATTTTCCAGTTCATTTGATGTTTCTGTGTTATCTCCACCTCTGGCTATATCCTTTATGTCTTGAAGGTGCAGCTGCAGGTAACCAGTAACTTGCTGCTATTTGTTAATGCTACTTCTGGTGTCCACTTTGAAGTTTAAATTCCAGTGGAAGGTCAAAATATCCTATCCTGTTTTCTATCAAATTGATAGGGAACAGAGACAAAGGACCCCTCTCTAACAAACAGATGAGCTTTTAGCAAATCAGAGAGATGTACAACCAGACCACGGGTCAAATAGCTACAGAGGATCAACAAATGGACACCAGACAAATTGGAGAAAAAAAGCCATAAAGCCAAAATTTCCATTTTGTTTTGTATTTGATTGTTACTTGTAAGAAAAGTAACATCAAAAGGACTGTGATTATAAGGTGTGAATCCTGGACTGCACACACACAAACTAAGGGTCTGTTTCGACCTCACTCTGACCAACTACAGTCTTAATAGAATGATATCCTTTGTTCTGCCTATTTTCGAGAACATATGTAAACAAAGTCACGCCCATGACCTGGAAGCAGAACTTCCTGCATTATACAAATGAGGCAAACCTCTCGCTAATCCTCTTTGCCTTTCTCACGTCAGAGACCAGGTACAGGTAAGAGATAATTTTTTTTATCCACCATTCAATTCATCAGCCATAGGGTGCAGGTGCCTTGTGTCCCTGGGAATTGTGTTGGTTTCCTCCCATATATTGCATAGTAATGTTATGCTATTATTGCATTTATTATTCTGTAAGCCAGGCGCTAGTTTGCTAGCATGCTAGTTATGGCTGCAAATTATTTGCATTGCTGTTTCTTTCAGGTTAGCTAGCATTGACACTTTGTGATTTTCTTTATTGCAGGTTGGTGAGTATTTTGCCCTGTATCACTGTTTGCAGTTGGTGGGGTTAAGCCACGTTTCCACTGCAGGAACTTTCCCCAAGAACCAGGAACCTTTTGAGGAACTATGCGGATTTCCACTGTTGGAACCAGGGTCTAAATTTAGTTCCAGGGTAATTGATCGACCCCGAAAAAGGTACCTGGTCAGGGGGGTAGTACTTTCCAAGGGAACTTTGGGGGTGTAGTCTGCAGTGCTGAACATTTCTGACTGATCGAGTACTCGCTGCATTTTATTTCACCCATGATGTTTAAAAGTCGGCAGTGAGCGAGCGAGCACCGAGCGAACACATTTTCCACAGCGCGAAACAGGCCCAGGAGAAGTTAAAAAAACTGAAACAGGACTTCAAAATATAAAGGACCACAACAACCGGGGTGGCTAGGGTTGCCACCCGTCCCGTATAATACGGGATCGTCACGTATTTGAAAATAAAATGCTGCGTCCTGTAGGCTACTGAATATATATACGGGACGCAATTTGTCCTGTATTTTCGTTCACGTTATGTCCTCAAAGTGCTGTGAATCATGTAATGTCAAGTAATAATTTTGCATAATCTTCCTGGGACTTTAGGCCACGGTGGAAATGCAGACAACAATGGGCCACAGGAACCTTTTAAGCAGCGTTTCGATCAAAAAGGGCAGTTTATTTTCAAATACGTGACGATCCCATATTATACGTGACGGGTGGCAACCCTAGCCTCTCCGGTTGTTGTGGTCCTTTATTTTTTTGAAGTCCGGTTTCAGTTTTTTTACCTTCTTCCAGACCTGTTTTGTGGTGTGGAAAATGTGTTTGCTCGCTCATAACGCTCATAGTTCCTCAAAAGGTTCCTGGCTCCTGGGGAAAGTTCCTGCGGTGGAAAAGTGGCTTTAGTTCCTGAAGAAAAGTACCTGGAAATTTTCAGGTACTTTTTGGTCAAAATGCGGCTTTATTGTGGGCCTTCTAGGTACATGGGCTTGATTTTTCTCCTTACTGCTATTCGCAGTCAGTGGGGTTGTGTTTAGGGCTGTGTATTGGCAGGAGCAGAGTTTTCGTGCCCATGGTCAGAGCTCTGCCACAAACCCCCAGAGGAGGCCTCTGTTCCAAGAGGGGGGGTCCGCAGAAAGGCAGGGGTGCAGGCCACAATGGCAGTCCTGCATCAGGGTCAAGGGCTGTCCATCGACTGACCCTCCCAACTTTCACGGGGCAGTTGGGTGTGTTAGACCCATGGGTTTTGTGAACAGTAGCCACAAGTACCGGCTGCAGTTTTGACAGCCCCCCCCCCCTTTCAGGGGTCTGAATGACTATTGTCAAGGACCCAGGACCCACTGCCAGAGCCTGTATTAGTGGAGGAAGTGCAGGGTCTTTGCAAAAAGGCGCCATTTTAGAGGCTTTATTGGCTGCCCTAGCCCCCCTAAAAAAGGGGTCTCAAGATCCTGCCATATTTGCACAACTAGTTAATCTGTGCTGCCTCTCTAGAACAGGTAGTCCGGGACACAGAGACAGTGCTGGCTCATGTCCAGTCCCTGGGGTTCATGGTGAACTGGAAAATAGCAATCTGCAGCCTTGACAACAGATGAGCTTTCTTGGTCTCCACTTCAATTCTGTCACAGTGAATGCACGTCTCACTCCCTGGAGGGTAGACAGTTTGAGGAAAGCATTAAGTTAAGAAAGTGACCGCTCACAGGGTTCAGAAATTGCTGGGGTTGATGGCAGCAGAATCGGTGATGATTCCTTTGGGCCTGCTGTAGGCACATCCCATACAGTGGTGGTTGAATTCTTTTCATCTCCATCCAAAGGAGCACAGAAGGATGAGGCTACGTGTGACGCAGTCCTGCATGCAAGCCCTACTCCCCTGGAGAGACAGGGATTTCCTTTTCAGTGGAAAGTGATCACAACAGATCCATCACTGACAGGCTGGGGAGCCGTGTGGGAAGGCAGGACAGTTAGAGGCATGTGGGAACCCCCTTGGTCATCGGATAACATAAATGTACTCAAACTGAGCTGTTCATCTTGCCCTCAAGGGTTTTTGCCTTGTCTTCAACAACAGCATGCACTGGTGAGGACGGACAACACCCCTGCTGTGCACCATATTAATCACTAAGGTGGAACAAAGTCACTGCGCAGTCTTCAGGTAGCAAAGAAGCTACTGACATGGGCATGGCCTCAGCTAGCCTCTCTAAGCAATCCATATCCCAAGTGTCACAAACAAGGTGGCCTACATTTTGTCCAGGACCGGGCCTCTCCCAGGAGACTGGCGGTTATACCCAGAGGTATTGGCACAAATTTGGGCTTGATACGGGGTGGCCCGGGTTGATCTTTTTGCATCCGTAGAGACTACCCATTGCCTGGAATGGTACTCCCTCTGGGATCGTGGGGGCAGTTTGGGCATAGATGCTCTGTCACAAGAGTGGCTGAAAGGCTTGAAGTACACTTCTCCCCCTCTCCCTCTCATTCCTCAAGTTCTCCAGAGGATCAGGGAAGGTCATTACACATTTCTGCTGGTTGCTCCACGGCACTTGGTTTCCAGACCTGATTCGGCTATTACAGGGTCACCCGTGGCAACTGTCATCCCAAGCAGATCTTCTGTCACAGGTACACAGGTAAATTTGGAGTGAGGTCAAAACAGATCGTAAGTTCTGAATGTAACTATGGATCTGTGAGACTGAAGGATGACTGTCAATATCCTTGTCGCTCGGAACACTACGAGGTGTTCAAGGAAAGAAGACGAGCTGGAAGTTATTCCCGCTTTTATAGTGCGTGAAATTCCGCTTCCAGGTCATGGGCATGACTTTGTTTAGCCTACATATGGCCTTGAAAAAAGGGAGAACAAAGGTTATCATTCTATCTGGACCATAGTTACGGTCATCCTTGGGTCTCACAGATCCATTGTCATGGTTTGCCATGGCAGACACTTTTTGCTTTTTTGTTTGGATTTTGTCACTTCCTGTTTTATTTTGTAGTTGGTTTCCTTGTGTGTCTTAATGTTTTTACTTTCTGTCTTGGTCCTGTTTTTCTGTGTGGTGATTGTCTTCCCCGCCCTAATGTGTTTCACCTGTGTTCAATCACCCTTGCCTCCCTTGTGTCTATATAGTCTTTGTGCTCTCCTTTGTCTGTGTCGGTTTGTCTGTTCATGTCTGGTTTGTCCACAGTCTGTTCATGTTGCCTGTTCTAGCGGCTGTGGTATCCCCTGTGTCTCCAGTTGTTGTTCTTTGTGTGCCCTCGTACTTCAGTTTCCTGCTCTGTTTGTTCACCCGTTTTGTAAGTTCTTCAGTGAATAAACATTTTTTGCACATCATTCCCCTGTGTTGGCTGCATTTGGGTCCAGCCTTACCTGCACCGTGACATTCATAGTTACACTCATAACTTACGTTCTCTTTCCTAGCACTCATTTCAATGTCTCACTATGGGATACACTCCCTCATGTTTTCTCAGAAGCACTTGTATCATTATGCCAGCTCCAAGTGGCAGGCAGTTGCGATGTCCACGTCGGCCCCACACCTTTACTGATACAGTGTCCTTGTCATTCAATCACCTTTTCTTGCGTCAGGAGCCAAGTGTATCTCACGTATATCAAAGCTAACTAGCTTAACTGCTCTTAGACCGGACTGGACAACTCTGTCGTAGAGCGCTAGCAGCTAGCAATAACATTCCAACTGTCTTCACCATAGGTAGTTGTTCCGCCATCTCTGGCCTGTCCCCAAACAGCTGAGTTTTTTGGCTTCTACAAGCTAGCTAGAACATTAGTTTTGGCTAATTCAAGCATGCTAATGTTAACGGGTCTCATAGCCACCTTCCTGCTCACCTGCCGCAAGAGCTAGCTAATGACGATTATCACTCCAAATAATTTCCGTTCTCCTTTTAGCATTCCAGCAAAATAATTCAGTTGCCATGCTACCTCGCACAATGGAGCAAGGTTTATGTATTTGTTTATTTAATCTATTTATTTTCTACTTCTTTTTTTTTTTGAAAGATTGATAATTGAGTAGTGGAGAAGGGGTAGGTTTAAATAAGCATATGCTTCATCCTACTCCTTTTCGGACATGTTGGGTTCACATTATTATTTTTGTTTTGGCTATTGTTATTGGATTTGTTTGTTTTTCAGTTTACTTTGTTGTGTTACTCGCACATGTTCGAAATAAACTAAATAAACTAAACTAAGGTGATCCCAGAGCCTGTCTGTGCACATGTGGGAAGAAAATCTCAAATAAGGACACACACCCACCCCACTTAATGTGCCTCTAGCTGGAAAATGCCCAGGCCACCATCAACAACCGCAGCTTGTGTGTCATTCCAAACCAGAGATTTGCCGCTGGGGCTCAGCACTGGAATTATGTTGAACCCACTGGTTGAGGAACCCCTCATTTTGCATTATGAGGAGGAGGAAGAGTCAACTGGCTAGGACTTCTTGGTGTTGGATGAGGAGGACAAAGATGACTCTTCCTTCGCCCTGCTGACCCAGACCGTCACCCCTTTGTGCCTGTCTTTTACTAAAGGCAACAGCGAGGCTGCACAACCTCAGCCTGTTCTCTGGCTGCCTATGTTGCAGAAGAAGATCCCCAGCGCCACCCCTCCCTCACGGTGACACATGAGACTCAGTTCAAGTGTCAGACATTCCACTGCCACACTTAAGTGTCACAAGCACTCACACACACCGTCCAAACAAAGGTCTCTAATGCATCCAGGCATGCAGCCAAGGGTGCAGTGTTTGAATTTTAAAAGAAAAAGTGACAAAAGAAAAGGGAAGAAACACTTAAGTGTTTCCCTGTATGATGCTGCCACAGCTCTTTCTGCTGTGAATTGTTTCACCCCAGTTATCCCGAGTCTATCAGTACGCGCATGCACAGTAGCACCTGGGTGTGCAGTCCGCCAGCCACCAAAGGGCAGCACAGTACTGCCAAAGGGCTTCCCCAAAGATTGTGGGGACTCAACAGAGCTTCACTCCTCTCTTACTTTGCAAAAGTAAAGAATGAAAAGGTGCACTGCGTCAAAATGGATGTTGAGGACACTAACCAGAGGCTGCCAACTTCAGTTCACCGCAGTACTTCCTTGATACAGTGGCCTTGGTTACATACAGTCTGTTTCTCAGACTGTTGGGATTAATAGCGTCAGCTTTGTTGGTGGAGAAGCTGGGTTGGCTATACATGAAAGATTTTCAGCGTTTGGTGGCTTCTCTCAAAATGAATATATATGAATGGAAGCTGTGGCAGTTACCAGACATATACCACAGTGTGGGTGTTGGGACAGATGTTTGGACTGTGACAGACTGCAGCCTACAGGGGGCACGAACAGGACTAAAGAGTTTCATCATTGCTCAAACAAAGCACAATAATTTCCTCACCATCTTTTGTTTCACAGTGTGGGAGGTGGAGCTGACAGACAGCATCGTCAGGACACTGGATTTCGAACAGTGGCCCTGCAGCCATCTTGCCAGCTAATTTGAGAAGTCCGTCATCCCATTGGATAGTCCTGTAGAACAGCTCCGCCTCCTGAGCCATAACAAACACTAGTCCAGTTGATGTGCACCGAAACCCACCTGGACCAGGACACCTGAACCTGTAGGGCATAGAGGGCTGGATGAGCACAATGAACCTTTTACACATACTCATGAACTTTAGAGAGTACAGTGAAGCAAAAATGCTGTTTGCACTCAGTCTAAAAGCACATTTAGTCAAGATAATTAGGACTAAATATTGGTTGGGATATCTCAGTGTTTCCTAATAGGCGGTAGAGACATGTCATACAGTCAGACTATGGTTGAGGGCCATGATCCTTTGCTGGAAAATGATAGATGGTCGTTTCTCAGACTGAAAGTGACATGCTGAACCTGGCTGCATTTTATAAATGACCTTAGGTCCAATATGGATATGAAAAAACTATCGGTATGAGTACTACTTGACCTAAGCGCAACCTTTGATAGTCGACCCGTCAACCATTCCATTCCTTTAGACAGGATAGTCTTATTGGCCTCTCTGGGACTGTTTTTAACTGGTTCAAGTCATATCCCACTGATAGAGAATTCTTTGTAAGCATGAATGAATGTACATCTAAAGTTATAAAATGAATAGTGGTTTTCCTCAAGTTTGAATTTTAGGTCCGACACTTTTTAACTTCTACATGCTTCCACTTGGAGACGTTGTCAGGAGGCACGGGATCAATTCCCATTGCTATGCTGATGACACACAGCTTTATCTTGCCGTCTCCTGATGACCCACGGCAAAACGATGCCCTTTTTAACTGTATCATGGATATCAAGTTATGGATGGTAGAGAATTTTCTACAGTTAATCAAGACAAACAGACGTCTTAGTCATTGGTTCTGAAGCTCAGAGAGAGAAACTCAAATTGCAAATACTGACACGAAAGCCAAGTAAAAAAGTGAAAGACAGGGTCATCTTTGACTCAGATCTCAGTTTTAACCCCACATTAGAAACATGACTAAGAGTGTATTTTATCATCTAAAGAACATTGCCAGAGTATGACTGTTTCTCAAGTATCTCAGGCCAGTACAGACTTTTATTACTTGCAGGATCGACTATTGTAATGCTCTGCTTTCTGGTCTCCCAAAGAAAAGCATACCCCAACTACAACTGCTCCAAAACTCAGCTGCATGTGTGTTGACTAAGACCAGAAAGATCAAAAAGCACATCAGAGCTGTTAAGGCCGACTGACAGCTGAGTCAGCTTTGCTGTCGTCATCAGAAGCTGAAGTCGCTTTAGATGACAGTTCAGAGCAAAGGGCTCATTTCTCTAAAAACGTGTTTTCCTCAGTTCTTCTCTCCCCATGTCCTAAATGGGACAGATTAAGATGCAAGGAAAACATGCAGGTGAGGGAAATGTGGGTTAATTAAGTGAAATAGGAAGGATCCACAGTGATGTTTAACACACACACATACACAGTATACAAACACAGTCTCACTATATGACCTTGGGGTTGTAACAGTTAACACATTTTTGAAGGAGGGAGGGGGACAAGAGCCATACATGAGACCACCAACACTGCAGGGAGAACATCGGGAGATTGATGTGGCTCAAAGGAAGAAAGCTGTGGGGGAAGAAGGAGGTACTTTGCCTAAAATAGTGTTGAGAGATTTTTATTATATGATTACCTGTATGAGACTTGTGTAGATTGAGCTTGCAGTTTAGGCATGAACCTTGATGGAGGCTGTGATTCAGAAAGAAACAACATTAGCTGTCAACATCAGAAAGAACCAACTTGTGTTGCAATCATCTGAAAACCAGATCAATGATCGTTCAGGTGATTGATCAGACATTGTGACCTCAAACTGACAGAAATTTGTCCAGATTCTTAAATGACTTGAGATGACAAATTAGGGGCATAAATTGGGCTGAATCTGTACAGTCTCTTTTTTAAATTGTTCAGTTTTTGAGAAACTCCTCATCTACCACGCAATGCAAAAATCTACACAATAGATGTTTTACTGTAAATGCACTTTATGCATTTCTCATTCTCCACCTGTACAAAGGGATGAAGAAGTTCCCAGGTACAGGAGATTTTTGTTGACTTCTTTGAATATGTGTTTTCTATTGCCTGCTGTGTGTTGAGCCCTTAAATCTGTCTGGAATATTAGGACACAATGGTTTATCTCTCACCTTCATCAGCTTTTTGTCATCCTCAGATACATCCAGCTTTGTCTCTGCGGTGTTTAGGTCCAGTGTGACATCAGAGTCACCTGATGAGGGGAGAAGAGACACAGCAGATGTCAGAAATCAGCGTTTACTGTTCCTCCCTTCATCAGGTCTGAGTCAGAGATGAAGTCGAAGAATGTGAGTAGAGTTGGTACCACTTTACAATCAGACCACCCTTATAAAGGATTTAAAAATGGTTATAAGTAGTTTATTAATTAACTTGTTAGTTAATACTTTATAAATCATTTATATGCTGTTATAACACATTACATAAAAAGAGCGACAGTGACCTGTTGCTTACCAAATAGTGAGCCCACATGTATCTACATCTACATCTACATCTACATCTATATGTATGTAGCCTCATATCTCATTAGCTACTGAGCTTTCTTTGTTTTCTCCATCATCAGCATTTGTACCTGCTGCTTCAACACGTTTGTTCAATTACTAGTAATGAACCACCATCAGTATCTTAATGGGCGAAACAGATTAAATGATCATATGAAATGACCAGGTTCATCCTCTAAGGCCTTGGCAGTATTGCTGACCTTGACATGCTCTCACCAACCGCAAAATGGAGCCTTATTATAAAGTGTAGACCACATTAACATTTATTAAAGAGTTACTATAAGGCTCTTTTAACCAGTTAAAATGGTAGTAACTCATTAGTCAGATTAATGAGTAGTGAGGTTAAATTTGCCAAATAGAGAGCCTGCATCAATGTATGAAAACCGTTACGACTTATTTATAATTGTTTATTTATGATTTATAAAGTGTTAACAACCGAATTAATAACCTAATTATAAAGCATTTATAAATCCTTCGTAAGCATAGCTTTATTGTAAAGTGGTATATCACTTTCCTTTCAGATGTTCCTGGTTTACTATTGGCTGTGTATCAACCTGAGTGGCTGGTCCAAGTATCTGCTACTGAGTCAACCCAGTCTATAATATAGATATATTAGCTGTTGGTAGCTGCCTTTATTCAGTGAAACTCACCAGCTGCTGCCACATATTGTTTTTGTATATACTCTATAAACAGCAGCTGTACTGTAGAAAGTCAAATCTGAAGAGAATGATTAGGAGCGTTTCCGCCATGTCAGCAGTTCATTTGTTTTTAGGTATCAGTATTTTGTTCCTGCATCGGCTGCATTGATGGGATGCAGTCAGGTCTATTGCTTGTGGATCAGACCTGCAGTGACACTTAAAGTGTTTTCTCTGAAAACAACACAGACATTCCCTCTAACACAGAGGCCATTATTAAAAAAGTACCTCAGTTTTTCTTACCTTTATTTATTGATGACGGATCCTCTGAGCACAAATCATCTTCAGCATCACCCAGCACATTCACTGAAAATATTTACAAAGCATGAAAATTGTTTCATTAAAATTCATAATTTGTTTTCGTTTAAAAACAATTGGTTTTAGAAAACATGAAAAAATATCAGCTTCATTCTGACCACAGCTGCAGTCTTGTATGCACCTGCTGACAAACATGACTTTCTTCCACTTTTGAATGAAACATTACAGCTGAAACATTAATTAATATGCACTTATATTCTGTCCTTAAAATTCAGGACCTGTTTAGACTTTAAGGTTCCAAATCCCCTCAAAAAACAGCCTGTTGTTCTTTAATAAATGAAAATGTTTTCCAGAGCTCAAACAAAATCTAATTTATAAATATTTTGGTGATTGTATTGTCAATACAATCTGACTGTGCATGTGCTGTCTCCTATTCAATAGAGAGACAGTGTTTCAGTACTTACAGGTTTTGTCTCTGGACGCTTTAATGACCCTGTTCCTTCCAACCCTGAAGAGATAAACACAACCACACACATGGCTTTATGTCTGCGACACATTGTCCAATTCCAAGATCATTGTTGGTTTATTCTCATCTTCAGACCAGTGCAGTTCTACAGTGCAGAGCTTTTGAGGTTTTTGTCAAAGGACTGGCCTGTGGCGGCGCGCCAAATTTCATAAAACAGGAAGTTGGTATAACTCCAGCATGCAGTGTCCAAACAGGCTGAAACTTTATAGGTTTGATGAGACTCCCGCCCTGAACATATGTACATGCTCATATTTAGTAATACTCATAGCGCCACCTAATGGAAATATAGGAAGTGGTTATGATTCTATGATACTTTGCCCAATCTTCACCAAATTTTACATGTTTGATGACAGTCTCACAATGAAGACATCTGCATACTAATATTACACATATAACCACAGCGCCACCTACTGAAATTATGACGTAACTCTTATGTGACAATCATATGATTCACATCACATTTTCATTGTAAGGTCTGATACAGAGCCTCATGTATGCCTATTATGTGATCTATGGCTCACCCAAATAGCGCAATACGAGCTCAATGAGTCCTCGCTAAGTTGCTGCTCAGGCACTAATAAGACGTCTTTCATGATGATGGACCTGAACAGGGAAACATGAAATACAAGAAAGGAGACAGATCTCCAGAGACTGAGTTCTTGTTGTCTGACCATACCTGAGAGAGTCCAGTCTCCAGTGTGGATCCTCCAGTCCAAGAGACAGCAGCTTCACTCCTGAGTCTCCTGGTTGATTGTAGCTCAGGTCCAGCTCTCTCAGATGGGAGGGCTTGGAGCTCAGAGCTGAGGCCAGAGAAGCGCAGCCTTCCTCTGTGATCAGACAGCCTGACAGACTGAACACACACACACACACACACACACACACACACACACACACACACACACACACACACACACAGAACCTCTCTAAGTTCGAGTTCCATGTTAAACCTATACATACTTGTTAACAACTGTACCAAGACTGTAACTGTCACTGGCACTAATGAAGCTGTGTGTTGGTTCAGACACAGAACTGAAGTCGTAGTTATATTGGTTGTTTGGTATCAGCTGTTTCTAGTATTCTTCACATGCATTGGCTCATTCACATCTGTCCCCAGTAACATCCAATTGTATTCATGCAGGTGTGCAGCTTGGACATTTTAACACTGCTGTGCAGATCCTCCACCACCCAAACCTCCTCCTGATGTGGTTTTTCATAATGTTGACTGAGCTAAGATTTAATGTTTATGTGTGTTTGTTCAGGGGGATTAGCTCTCTGTAGAATCATAATCGCTGCTCCGGCTCATTGAAAGCTTCATCAGAGCAGAGCTGTATTCACCAAATCTGATTGGTTAAACATTTGATGTAAATAGTCTTGACTCAAATGTCTCTGACTCAAACTTGTCTTCTGTCCATAGCTCTAGAATAGGGATCATTGTTCTATGCTAAGCTGTTGCATATATGATTTCCTCCACTGACAGTCACTCACAAACAAAACTAAAGTCTCTGATAACTTTTGTAGTTTCCCTGAACTGTGCTTATTACACAGCAGGTCTGAGTATCCAGCCTTCTCAGAGTCTCTCCTGTCTGATCTGACCCCTGTTTTTATTGGACTTCTGTGTCAGACCTGGACCACAAAGCTACTTCAACTCAGTCTGGCTCTCTTGGAGTTTTACCTGCTTCACTGAGTCTAACACTGGTGACCCTGGATCATGAGCCTTCAACAAGTTGAAATGTAAAGTACATGATCACATGACTAGAATAGAATAAGAAGCTGTAGAAACACGAGATAATTTCCAAATACTCAAAATATGTGAGTGGATGAAGAATTAAATGTCTTTACTATAGAGTGAATGCTTTTTGTTTTTGTCTGTGATGATGAACAAACTGTTCTGAATATGTGAGACAGTTAAAAAAATTAAAATAATGTCAGACTGTTTCCGCTGCCAAAGCAGAGAGGAAGAGAAACATAGTTCATGTTTGTCTGTGACTGAATTGTTGTGTTAATCATCCTGGGAAATATGATGTGATATGATGCCCTGATGTGTTTCACCTGTTTCCCCTGTGTATTTAAGCCTCTGTCTTTCCCTCAGTCTCCATATGTTCATCTGCTCATTGTCCTCATTGTTTCCTAGTTCTTCTGTTCAGTTTCTCCTGAAGCTCTTAAATTATTAGTTAATTATGTTTCAACTCTCACCTGTGGTTTATTTCATTAGTTATGGGGATTATTCTCTTGAGACCACACAGGTGTTTGAGTCAAGATGAACATACTTTAGGAACTGTGATTAATCTGTGTTTTATATTAAAAAGTTTCACTGTTCTGAACCAAAACATTGCACTGACAATCACCTGAGTCTGCAAACGTCTTCAGTTCAACATTATAACCAACATGTAATGCAAGATCATAAACGATAATTAAAAGCCTCAATATTTTACTTGAATGTTCAAAAAAAGAATGAATCCTGACCTGAGACATTCCAGTGTACAGTATGAACTCTCCAGTCCAGTACACAGCAGCTTCACCCCTGAATCCCGCAGGTTGTTGTTACTCAGGTCCAGGTCTCTCAGACTAGAGGACTGGGAGCTGAGGACTGAGGACAGAGCTCCACAGCTTCTCTCTGAGAGGTTACAGCCACTCAGTCTGAGGAGGAATTCCAGGAAAACATTCACATACTCAATATTTTAAAAGGTTATATACAAGATTTTAGACAATAATGCAGGAGCAAACATATATTTTCTATGTAAAGAAATAGTGGAATAATTGCATCCTGTGCAGAGAACAGCCACACCCCCTCAGTATGTGTTGTAATCAGAGCTTCTCTGTTCTTTGTTTTGGTAGCTGTCTGGCAGTGTTTGCATGTTAGTGCATATGAGTCCCTCTCTGTTAACCCTAACCCTAAGCCTAACCACTGCCCCTCCCCCACATTTATACACTTTATGAGTCTGTCGCTGTCATGCAGCCGGTCCCAGGGAATCAGTCCAAGGCTGAATTTCTTTCCCATTCTGATCGCGGAGCCAATACTGGTCTGGATTAACTGAAAGAACCTTACAGGCTGCTAAAGGGTCCAGCTGGACTCAGAACTGTTTTTTCTTCTCCTCCATGTGTAAGGCCAGAAAAACACTGGCTGCGTGGCATGTGCGTGGCGACTGCGGAATGCCTTGGTTTTCATTTCAGCACCCATGTTAACGGGTTAGAGCGGACACACTGCCTGCATGACCCATGATCATGCCTCATGGCTGCATTGCATGATCTAGAGAACTGATGTGCAGCTACCAGCAAAAATAAAGAAAAAAGACCTGTTGATGTGATATTGATATCATACCTGCAAGATCACATAAAACTAACACATTCCACTGTAGTTTCAATATCTAAACTGAAGTCAGTTCAGCAACGCTGAAAGGAGGCGTGGCCAACGAAGCATTTGTTTTGGTCTGATCTAATCTAGTGGCATTGAATATGTTTTGCAGAACCTTTAAGCTAACAACAGGTCATAAGTACGAAACAGCTTAACACTAACCTGAGACCTTCCAGTGTACAATATGGACTTTCCAGTCCACCAGACAGCAGCTTCACTCCAGAATCCTGCAGGTCGTTGTTACTCAGGTCCAGGTCTCTCAGACTAGAGGAGTGGGAGCTGAGGACTGAGGACAGAGCTTCACAGCTTCTCTCTGAGAGGTTACAGCCACTCAGTCTGAAAAAGAATGAGCAAAGAAAAAAGAAAATAGGAATAAAAATTTGTTTTATGTCGTGACTAAAGGAGAAGATACAGTAAATGTGGATGGACATAAGTGCACATACAGAGCTTTGTTGGAAGCTTTGACCACTGGCAGCAGCCTCAGAAGAGCCTCCTCTGAAGCAGAGTATTTCTTCAGGTCAAACACATCCAGATCTTTTTCTGATGACAGTAAGATGAAGACCAGAGCTGACCATTGAGCAGGAGACAGTTCATCTGTGGAGAGACTTCCTGATCTCAAGGACTGTTGGGTCTCCTGCACTAGAGAATGATCATTCAGTTCATTCAGACAGTGGAACAGGTTGATGCTTTTCTCTGCAGAGGGAGTCTCTGCGATCTTCTTCTTGATGTACTGGGCTATTTTCTGACTGCTCTCTGAGCTACTTGCTGTCTGTGTCATCAGGCCTAGTAAGAGAGTTCGATTGGTCTGCAGTGAAAGACCCAGGATGAAGCGGAGGAACAAGTCCAGGTGTCCATTTGGACTCTCTAAGGCCTTGTCAACAACACTCTGGTAGAAATGTGTTGCTTTGTGTCTTAACAGTATAGTCCACCGGGATGTTGTCTGTTCTGACATCAAGTTGACTCCAGTGTTGATGAAGGTCAGATGGACATGAAGAGCAGCCAGAAACTCCTGAACACTCAGGTGGACGAAGCAGAACACCTTGTCCTGGTACAGGCCTCTCTCCTCTTTAAAGATCTGTGTGAATATTCCTGAGTACACTGAGGCTGCTCTGATATCGATGCCACACTCCGTCAGGTCTGATTCATAGAAGATCAGGTTTCCTTTCTGCAGCTGCTCAAAAGCCAGTTTTCCCAGAGACTCAATCATCTTCCCGTTCTTTTTACTCCAGTGTGGATCTGTCTCAGCTCCTCCATGATACTTGACGTTCAGCAGTTTGAACTGAACCACCAGGAAGTGGATGTACATCTCAGTCAGGGTCTTGGGCAGCTCTCCTCCCTCTCTGGTTTTCAACACCTCCTTCAGAACTGTAGCAGTGATCCAGCAGAAGACTGGGATGTGGCACATGATGTGGAGGCTTCGTGATGTCTTGATGAGGGAGATGATCCTGCTGGCCTGCTCCTCATCTCTGAACCTCTTCCTGAAGTACTCCTCCTTCTGTGGGTCAGTGAACCCTCTGACCTCTGTCACTATGTCAACACAGTCAGGAGGGATCTGATTGGCTGCTGCAGGTCGTGTGGTTATCCAGAGGCGAGCGGAGGGAAGCAGTTTCCCCCTGATGAGGTTTGTCAGCAGCACGTCCACTGAGGTGGACTCTGTAACATCAGTCAGGATCTCAGTGTTGTGGAAGTCCAGAGGAAGTCTACACTCATCCAGACCGTCAAAGATGAACACAACCTGATACTGTTCAAACCTGCAGATTCCTGCTTCTTTGGTTTCAGTGAAGAAGTGATGAACAAGTTCCACCAAGCTGAACTTTTTCTCTTTCAGCACATTCAGCTCTCTGAAAGAGAATGGAAATGTGAACTGTATGTCCTGGTTGGCTTTGTCTTCAGCCCAGTCCAGAGTGAACTTCTGTGTTAAGACTGTTTTCCCAATGCCAGCCACTCCCAGTGTCATCACTCTTCTGATTGGTTCATCTCTTCCAGGTGAGACTTTAAAGATGTCTTCTTGTCTGGTGGTTGTTTCTGGTCTGTCTGGTTTCCTGGATGCTGTTTCAATCTGTCTGACCTCATGTTTATCATTGACCTCTCCAGTCCGCCCCCTGATGTAGAGCTCTGTGTAGATCTGATTCAGGAGGGTTGGGTTTCCTGCTTTAGAGATCCCCTCAAACACACACTGGAACTTCTTCTTCAGGTTAGATTTGAGTTTACGTTGGCAGTAAGTGAGAATCTCTGAATGAATAAGGAAACAAAAGTTACTATAGAAAACATGAATCATGAAAACATGTTCTAATGAGTGTGGTATCTATTCGTTCAGAAGGTTTAATGGAAGAAACATTCCAGAGACCAAAACCTCTCCATGTTAGGACTTTTGTAAACCTCCTCCAGAGGTTTACATGCATAATTTCACCAGATTCAAACATTCAACATGAATTCAAAAGAAACCAGAATATGTTATCAATGAATCTGAGAGGCAGTGAATGTTGTTGTACCAGTGTCCATTACCTTTAAAAATAAAAGTGATATGGCTTCTGGACACAGAATATGTTTTTCATGTCTGTTTTGATATTGTATTTTCAAATTAATTATTAATTTGTAACATGGGTATTGGTCAATGCCTGTATATGCTGTGTTTAGTTACACCATTGCATCAACACAGAATAGCACATACAACAGTTATTGCTAGTTTTCAAATTCTTTGTCCAAGTTGGATCATGCAGACATTGATCATATTCACAGAACTGTAAAATTCTGACCTGACACTTTGTTCATATTTCATTGTAGTATTTTAAAATGCAGATGCAAATCTCTGTCTTTTTAAGTCAGATGGTTGTGCTTTGACAGTTTATAACAGATACTGAAGGTTAATTAAAAAAGATGTAGTTCAGACATATTCAAATCACGCTCATCTCATTGATGATCATTGCTGAATCATGATCTTGTTTGGGATCTGCAGAAGGAATGAGGAGACCTCCACTTAGTTAACATTAACTCTACTGAAACATCTTGATATTTATGCTAACTCCTGTTTGGTCTCAGTACATAACTTTCAATATATGAGTGCGAATTATAAATCACTGGACACCCATGCACTCTTATCAACAGCTTGGGTGCAAAGTGTACAAATCTACAAGCTGCCCACACATCAGTAACCCTGGCAAAGGTAAGTTAGCTAATGAACTGTTAGCATCCTCCTGCCTCTTTAGCCGAGGTTAGTACTAGGGCCTCATTGATATTGTATGTATATTGCCCGTTTTAGAGTAGACCATGTTTATTTCTGCTGTAAAGTTGGACATTTTAACATGGGAGTCTATGGGGATTGACTCACTGTTGGAGCCAGACTCTAGTAGTCATTAGAGGAACTGCAGGTTTGGGTTCTTCAGTGCTTTTCAGCCCTGGATGTTGATGCTTGGTCAGAGCTCAGTGAAGCTGTTAAGGCACATTCACATCTTAATCATGAGACTCCAGTTACTCTCACAGGACAGCCAGGGGGACTATTGACCCACATATGACCTCTCAAGCTGCAAATGACCCCACAGAGATTAAACACCTGTGATTCCCCACCCATCTAAACAAGTCCACCTTCCTTTGACTGATCACTCCTCAATATCTCTGTAACATCCCATTTTAAATCTCTCCATAACTTACCAGTGGGTACTGAGATGATGTCTGTGAAATTTTCCACTAGATCATTCTGATTCATCTTCACCAGAACCATTCTGGTGACTTTAATGGTGTTTATACAGTAGGTCTGGACCATTAGATCCACTGTGTCCATCCTGTCTGCATTCTCCAGTCGAGTCCTCGGGATTGATGGGAAGCCTTCTAGGACCTCTTTCTGCTGCAGGAACCACTTGAATTTTTTGAAGTCCTCTGCTCCCAAATCCTCCAAAGTCATCAAGAGGATCTGTTTAGGTGTCGCCATCTTTTCCCTGCAAAGATCCAAAAGGCATGACAAAATAATCTGTACTTTAAAAAAGAACTGCACAGTTACTCTTCTGGATTATAACCAGTCAACATTGTTGTAGCAGAGTATGACCTGATTTACAATCCAGGAAAACAGAACGTATGTTTAAAGTAAACCATACTTGAAGGCCTTTTCTGAAAGTCTGGAGTTTTAGCACAGACTTTTACACTGTACTGTACATCTACCTGATGTTCATCTCATGCTTTTAATCACAGTCATAAAAGTCAAACCACATTTGAACTTCTGTCCAGGTAAGACTTATGAATTGTATTACTACAGTCATAATGACACCTCAATAATATATGAATAATTGAAGACAATAACTGTTGTTTACTGCTATTAGTGCCAATAATAGTGGTAAAAACAATAATGTACTGCATACTGATATAAAAACCTGTAATGCATGAACATATAAAGGCTGGTCAATATTAAGGCACCACAAAGACACACCGAAGAGGGTGGAACTACCTTTAGTCTACTATACCATATGACACGCTGAATCTAGACTAATGTCCATTTTCACAGCACTAATCCATTAATACAACAACAGTCATGTTCTACTCACCACTCGGCTGCTCTGAGTTTCTGTTCAACAGAAATAATGTTTCCATGCTCTAATTAATACCAGTACCTCTTCTGTTCTGATGCTCCTGATCAATGTTAAGTTACCATCACCCAACCAAAGACTTCCTCATGTTTTTCAGATTAAAAACTGACTTATTAATGAAATCCTGGTGAGACTATTGATGTGAAAGCTCTGGAGGAAATGTTGAGTTTGATTCATGGCAGCTCATCTTTGTTGGGGAAATGAATTGCTGACATGACTCTGTTGCTGTGCTGATGAATTAGTGCTGTGGAAATGAATTTATCAGGACAACAGGTTAACATGGAGAAAGTGTTGAGTTTGTATTAAGAGGAGAAATGGAGACATTAGAAATAAAGCCCTGTCTCTAACAAGCCTGTCCCAAAAACAGGCCCTAGACACTAATTCAGAAAACTGAATTCAGAAAACTGAATTAGTGTCATACAGCTCATGAGGTAAAGTGGGTTGTCCACGTTCTGCTCCTGTCTGCATGTTGAAGTGTCTTTGGGCAAGATACTGAACTCCAATCTTCCCCCAATGGGTGTGCTGTCGGTATGTATGATACTACAGTGTACAGTGTAAAGCGCTGCGTAAGACTAGAAAAGTGCTGTATGAATGAAGTCCAAAAATGCAATACATTTTCTCAGTAAAGTGTTTGACAATAAAATACACCTCAGTCATGAGTCCAACCTGTACATTTTTCACTGATAACTGAAAACTGATAACAGGATCTCAGGTTAAAGCCCTTCTGTTGTACTGCTGTTTACACAGTAACCACTGACAATACATGTAAATCATACAGCCAATCAGCTTCCAGAAACAACAAACAGTGACACAACACAATGTGACCACAGTGATCATGTACACATTTCTCTGGTAGGATTCTCACCTGCTGAACTCACTTCAGGTCGACTTACAGACACTTTGCACCTTCATGTGTAGAAGAAACATTTGTAGAGAAGAAGCTGCTCATTCTCCCTCATCAGTCCTGGTGTTTGTGTGCATTTGATCTGAGGATGAGTCACACCCTCATAACTTCAAAGTCCAAGTCTGAAAAACAACAGAGTGAGGTCAGTCCCAGTCTAAATCACACCTCAGATTGTGTAGTTCTACTATCTGTCCACTAGATGGTGCTAAATGACCATCTAATGAGCTGCTCAGCTCAGCACAGGAAAATGTGACGGAGGAGCAGCAGTCTGGATCACAGGCATACATCACTGTATTGTGGACATGTTGGTTTGTTATGAGACAGAGTGCAGACTCAGATCCCAAGGCAGCCTTCACCCTGTTCCTCAGTCCTGGTTCTTAACAAAGGGGGGCCAGAACCTCAGGATGGTGTCTGGTTTGAAAACGTTTCTTCAAACACTGTTAAAACACTTTTTAAGGACACTTTTACTCATTTGTCCCTGTAAAGCCTACATTTATTCTAAATCTGTTAAACAGATAAATAAGTTATTATCTCTCTTTTTAGCTGGTGTATGTGCTGTTGTGAGGATAGTTTTGAGAGGACATTGTAGGTGCAGAGAGCAAGTGTGGCATGATTGATTTTATTATTTACACCAGTGCTTTTGTGACTGGTCTGGTTGTTTTATCAGTCAGAATACAAACAAGGCCACTGAGAGGGGAAACGCTTTCCTTATTTACAGGTGTATGTAAAATAATATTTCTCAGAATTGACGAGAAATGAGCGATACTGAGATCACGACCAAGTTAAAAGATGGACTAACAGGCTAACCCTGTAAATGCAGTGTTACAAGAAAACTACTTTTCTAGTTAGCCTTACCTTTAGCAGTCACAACCATATCTAATTATTCTTATTTGTTATTACATTCAGCCATATATTTTTTTAAAGTATTACATGTTCATTGTGTTCAGGTACTGCAACTTTAAAGCACATTTTGTCAGGCTGTAAGGTTAGTATGTTGCAAGGCCGGTATACGTGGTGACATAACCAGGTTTTAAAAAGCTTAGCTGCAGGAATTGAAGATTTACGGAGGCAGGCAAATTTAGGAGGGCCTAAAATAAAGACAGTTGCAATCAAGTTTGTTCAAGAGGGAGAGAAAGTTGGTAAGACAACAAGGAGGCAAGGCAGCTTAGAGGATGCTTGTGATTGGCAAATGCAGGTAGATTTAGGAGGAAAGCTTGTTGTTCCCCAGGAAATAGCCAGTACAAAGCTAAGGCCTGACATAGTCTTGTGGTCTAGGAGTAGAATGAGAGTATATTTCATAGAGCTGACTGTTCCGTGGGAGGCTTCAGTTGAAGAAGCATATGAAAGGAAAAAGCTCAGGTATGTAGAGTTAGGGGCAGAAGCAGAGCAGCGAGGATGGAAAGTTAGGATTTGTCCAGTGGAAGTAGGATGTAGAGGATTTGTAGCAAGGTCTGTTGTCTCTTTGGTGAGGGAGTTAGGAGGAAGTGGACAGAGTGTGAGGAAAATAGTAAAGGACATGTCAGATGAGGCAGCAAGATCCAGTCAGTGGATTTGGATGAGAAGAAGTAATGGTAGCTGGGGGCCCAGCAGGGGGAGCACTTAGGATAGACAGACTCTTAGGAGAAGCAAGGAAGAAAATCCAGGAAGAGGAAGTGTTTTTAAGTGGGGGGTGTGGCCTGTGTGAGCCTCTTTGAGACCATGCGGTTAGTCCAGGTGAGGTGGCCTGTATTTTTTGGTTGCATTGTTTGAATTGGTCTGTAGTGTGTCTTTGACTGTCTAGGTGAGTTTGTTTGTTTTAGGTGAGTTGTTGGAGAGTGGGGGAGTAGGGGGAGGTAGAGCACAGCCTAATCCGGTGGGGGAGAGTTTAGCTTAAAAAGGCATCTCTCCTTGACTCTACCTCCCTCATTCAAAATGGCCGCCACTTTCTCCAACTGGTTAGGGGAGTTTGTTTGCTGAATCTGCTAGTGTGTTTTGTCCGAGTTGATGATAGTGTTGTTTGTGGTAGCATAGGCAAGATAAAGGAGAAAATAGTTGTGGTGTGAGGAGCAGTGATGGCTGGCATTAGGGGGGTGACTCTGGGACGCCAGTGATCACTGTCTAGCCTCCTGGAGGTGTCGTGGGACCAACTAGACGAAACACTGGTGAAAGGAGGTTCCCACCTGATGACCCCAAAGACATGTTAGTTATCACTGCTCATTAGTCTGTATAGCTAAATTAATACTTATCATAGGACTTAGGATGTTAAGCTTAGGGAGCTATTCACTGAGTCTGGTCCATTTTCTGTAGCACAAGTTTCTTGTGTTTACCTTAAATTAAATGTTATAGTACAAAAATAATAGGTTATGAATCCTGATTTCTGCTTCTCTTTGGACAGTTCATTTGCAGATGTCAGCTATAGTGTCGGCTAGTTAACACCACATTACTTCTAGGAAATGGGTACTGTCTAGTTCCAAACATCTTTGACCAGTGACCACTACAAATGAGGCCGGGTCTACTTGCACCTCCTCACAAGTTGAGTATGTCTATGGGTTGTGAGCAGTTTAACCAAAGACTTTTTTCATTAGAGTAACTGTCAAAGACGCAAAGAGGTAAAACTTATAATTCAATAAGTCACAATAATAATAAAGAAACATCAGGGACATTGTGTGTCAAAGTATTTATGAGGACAGTGTGTGAGGTTTACCCACAGCTGTGCTCACTATGCATTGTGGGACCTCTGTCTCTCTAGTCCTGTCGTCCCTTTCACAAATCTGATGAGAACCATCCTCAGGCCTTTAAATTATATCTAGTGCCTGTTGGAATACAATTAAGGGATAATACTGGACAAATGGTTAATTCCATGGTTATAATGGATGGCAAAGGAACCAAGGCAACACCTAATCCAACTAAAAATATCAGTTGTTAATTTACAAACAGAAGTAGTTAATTTTAATCTCACTATCCTCTTTTAAACATCATAAATACACGATC
The DNA here is from genome assembly GCF_002260705.1 of Seriola dumerili. Classification (NCBI taxonomy): domain Eukaryota; kingdom Metazoa; phylum Chordata; class Actinopteri; order Carangiformes; family Carangidae; genus Seriola; species Seriola dumerili. The sequence continues at coordinate 3,115,894 of NW_019174574.1, read as the reverse complement.
AGCCATAACATTAAAACAGGTGACTGGTTTTAATGTTGTGACTGATCTGTGAATTTTTTTGAGTGAGTCAAGCCATGAAGCTGTGGAAAAAAATTCAAACTACAGATTAAGTTTTAAATCAAATTACTAATAGTTCAGAATACATTCTTAAAACTGGCCACAGATATAGACCAATCAGCCATAACAATTAGAAATAGTAACCCGTTATATTGTTGTGGCTGATTGGTGTATAATTCCTGTGCTTATGACTTTCTGTTGTTGGTGTTGCTAGGCAACATCCAGCTAAATAGGAAGGGGTTTTCAAAGGCTCTGTCAGGAGTTGTATAGTCAAGGCAAGTTTTAAAAGAGGGAAAGGGAACTTATAACAATGCGTTCTGCTACATGATCTTATTAAAACTGTCCTGTACGACCAGCATTGTCTTCAACCATCCCCCAGGAAGGCCGGGCAACAACACATCAGTGAGGTCCCTAAACCTCTCACAGTGACCTGCAAATCCTGAGGTTCAAGATAAGGAACCCCAATCTTTGCCATGGCCACTTAACCATGCATCTCTTAGCCACCTTTGAACCTTCAACCCCCCTTGGCAATCAGGAACCAGCAGCCTGGAATGTCTGGTTGGCATCGTATTCTGGGCTGCAAGCACCAATTAGCTAAACATGGGTCACTGTCATAACTCATTTCCAGGAGCCCATCACCCACAGAGATGAGCACCAACTTTTAATCTTACTGTCCAGTCAGTAGATCACTGGGTAAACCAGCATAAAAACAGATAAGAGCTTAAAAAATATCACCTCCAACAACAAGGAGGGTTAAGACTTCCTGCACAACATAGTCATGTCCCTAACGCCCTAAACATGAGGTCCAGCCACACACACAAATGGAGCCTTGGCTCCTTGACATTGGTAGTAAGACAAAGGAAAACAAAAAACTGAAAAGCAATGGACTCTCAAATGTAGTTTTAGTTTTAGACTTTGTAAGGTTTTATTTTTAACATTCAAATGCATGAATTGTGTCTGTTACACATGCTAAATAATTTTCAGAGAGTACAAACTTCCAGAAGTAGAGCTCCATACTTTGACAGCAGGGGAACACATGCCCCCCAGAACCACAATATCTGTCATTTGCCACGATGCATCTTCAGAGCAGTGATACCAAAACTCTGAAGTTTTCCTAATTGTTTGAAAACAATTAGTTGTGATGACAAACGTAATTACTGGCTGGATTATGTTCACCGGCAATGTAAATTTGTGATGATGTTCATTTATAAACAGCAGAGTCACCATGTGGTGGTTCAGGAGATACATATACACATAGGCTACAATATGCAGAACTCTGATACCAGAGAAAGGGGTTCACATCACACACACCAGAGTCTGTGGTTTCCACAACAGCTCTGTGGTTCAGAGGCCTGAGGTCTGTACTACGAAGCAAGTTCAACATACCCAGGATAACTTTTAGTTATCTGGGCTTAACTGAACCTAACATTGACTGTCCTGATAACCTGTACTACGAAGCAGGTTATCAACTGGCTCAGTTAACCCTGGGTTTACCTGTCCGGCTACGAGCGCGTTCATGTGAAAGAGGCGGAGTTGTTAATTATAAGCAACATCATCTGAACCATGAATGAAGTTCTTAATATGATATGAGAAGAAACGCTGATACCTGCCAGTATATTTGGTTATAACCACATCCAAAAGCGATATTCAACAAGGTGAAATGTATTATCACATAACTAGAATTTTAAAAAAAAATCTATAAATATAATTACTATTAAAGTCAGATTAAGGATATATTTTAAATACGTGGATGAATTATCATTAAGTTTCTTACTCAGTATTTTCTCTTCAGTCTGATGATGAACAAACTGTTATGAACATGTGAAGCAGATAAAACAGTTAAAGTTAATGTCAGACTGTTTCTGCTGCAGAGAGGAGAGAAAGAAAAGAGGAGATAAGTAGTTGATGTCTTATGAGTCAGGCCGACTGAAATGTTCATTTATAATCATGGAAATAGTTAACAGATAATTTTTCTACTAAAAGACATCAGAAGTTTAGTTTTTATTTCCAGTTGTGCTCACAGAGTCTCCTCATGTTATTCTGAGCTGCAGTGATGAAGAACAGTAAGAGCATCAACACTGTCAGGAATCTGTTGGATTAAAGAATCTTTGTTCAATTAAAATGAAGCTATAATAGTTATTTAGCCTGATAAACTCTGTGCAGTTTTTAGCAGCTTTGTTTCAAAACCAGAGTGGACACATGGAAAGACCCAAACAGGAAAACTGTTCCACTGATTTATATAAATATCTACTGCTCATTATTATTGATCATTCCCGTCGGGATCCTGTAGGAATGATGACTCAGTTTTTCAAGGTATCAGATTGGTCAGTAATTGATCCTTTAAAGTTAAACTGCGCCAGAGCAGGTTAGAAGTTCAGCATAAGTTACCATGGTGATTTACCCCGGTAACCAGTGAACCACTGTAGTAGGACTGAACCCCCAGAGTTAAACCTGAAGTTACCCCAATAACCTCAAATCCTGCTTTGTAGTACAGACCTCAGGATCTTTAAACAGGAGCTGTGAGAGTCTGAACTGGAGAATACAGAACAGTTTAATAATGTGGAGATATTTTGGCGGAAAACAAACAGGTTGTCTGTGAACATTTTACTGATTCGGGTCTTGACATTAAAAGAACAAGTTTCATCACAACCTGATGTCTGCTTTAGGTCGATTAATGCAGAACAATGCATTCAAATACACAGGCTCTGTGTTTTGTTTTATCTGTTGGTTGATGAAGTAAGTTCATAAGTTGATGAAATATTTAAAAAACTGAACTTACGGACTCTTCATCAGGAGTTTAAAGTGTGAGAATCTTGCTGTGTAGTCTGACGGCTTCGTCAGTTTCACCGTGAGTTAGCAAAACAGGAAGTAACAGTGGGCAGCGGGCGAGGTTCAGAGCTGCCGTCAAAGGGGGAAGTGCAGTGAAACTTATGTACAAGAGAAAGGCTTCAACATTTCTGAGAAATCACGTGACAGCACTAGAGCATTGTGGCTAACAGGATACATCCTGAAGCCTGTACTACGAAGCAAGTTCAAAATACCCAGGATAACTTTTAGTTCTGTTGCATTACTTCCTGACTGCCAGTGTCCAGTCCAGGCGCTGCAGTCATATGTTGAAGCAACACAGAGCCTTAGACGCTCAGAGCAGCTGTTTGTGTGCTACAGCGGCAAAAACAAAGGGCAGGCGCTGTCTAAACAGAGGCTCTCCCATTGGGTGGTTGAAACAATAAAACAGGCGTACGAGGTGGCACGTGAACCAGTCCTCTCAGATGTTGTTTGTCACTCAACCAGGGGTGCGGCCACGTCCTGGGCGGCAATGAGAGGAATATCACTACGGAACATCTGTGCTGCACCGCCTTGCGCGTTCACGAGGTTCTACTATCTTAACATGGCCTCTGGGTCCACGCTCGCATCAGCTGTCCTTCCATTGGCCTTCTACAAACAGAACAGTAGGTGGGTATCAGTTCCTAGTGTCTGGTAGAGTCTGCTGGTAGAGTCATCCACTTTGTTTACTGCCACTGGCAGTCAGGAAGGAATGAAACAGAACCATAGTTACCTTCGTAACTTCCGTTATCTGGGTTAACTGAACCTAACATTGACCGTCCTGATAACCTGTACTACGAAGCAGGTTATTAACTGGCTCAGTTAACCCTGGGTTTACCTGTCCGGTTACGAGCGCGTTCATGTGAAAAAGGCGGAGTTGTTAATTATAAGCTGAACCATGAATTTTTTTTTTTAAATAATGAAAGTTATATACACAAAGTATAGTAAAAAAAAAAAGGAAATACACAGCAAGTTGTTTTACATTTGACAAAACACATTAAGTCTCTCCAGATATAGTGTGTTTAGTTGTTCCATACTTGCAAGATTTACTTCTTTGCAATTATCAATCCCAAAGTTTTTACCAAATGTTCTTAAACAATAGAGAAAAAGTTTAAAGGTAAAACTTAAGAATTAAAGATGTGAAACACCCTGATATACACTGTTTCTGCTTCACATTAACTTCAGCTTTGTTGAAAGACACTGATCCTCCTCACAGAGAGCAGCAATCAGAGCTGCACAGGCTTTTGGTCCTTTTCTTAGCACCGTATTGATCACCACTCGAGCTTTGTCTGCCCTGGTCTTCTGTGTTCCAGCATCCTCCAGTTCATCCTGAGTTACCACCTTGCACTCCAGGAGTTTATCCAGCAGCTTATGTAGAAGAGGTTCAGACACACTGTCGATGAAATCTGTCCGAACAGACGCCAGGTTCTTTGCTTCTTGGACATTCTCAGTCCATGTTGGTCAGGCATCTATAAGTTGAACAAGAAAAAGTACATTTCAACCTACTGGTGTGTGTGTGTGTGTGGTGTGTGTGTGTGTGTGTGTGTGTGTGCGTGTGTGGTGAGTATATATATATATATATATATATATATATATAAAGTAGAGAAAATTAACTTAAAAAAATACTTTTCTCTCACAACAGTCTCTCAACCAAATTCGCGTCTGGTGCTATACACATATTTTAAATCTGGTGTTGGCCGAGACAACAGGCAGTGTTCTACAGACTGCATCACTTTTTGGATTGCTGAATGACGCGGCAGTCTTCATACGTGAATCATATAAACACATGCAGCAGTTGGAAGGGATGAGTGCAGAGTCAGACAAGCGTCACAGAAAACTTTGTCCAATTGTCATCCTGTCATGATATAATCTCTTGAGTGATGCATATTATGTCATTGGACTTGCCGAGTTTCTCCTGACCTTATCAGTCACCCAAGTGGCCTGTGACAGTAACTTCTCTACACCTAAGTTTTTTAAAAAACAGACTTAGGAGCACTCTCACCCAAGAGTATTTAGAAGCATTTATGCTGATGTCAATAGAGAAAGACATTCTAATGCCCTTGCACTCTGACGGGGTGAAAGACAAGGTTTCAGAGACTTCCCCCCTGCAGGGACATGAGGACTTTACCAGTCAGGTCAGCATCGTGCTTCCAGACATCTGTATCTGTTTCATCTCGAACTGCTATAGTCACTTGTTCTGTGTCTGTAGGCAGGCGGATCTCAAACGTTGAATGGTAATTTGGTCCAACATCCCGGTCAAACTTTGCTTTCTGAAAACCAGTAGCAGTAGTAGTAATCAGTGTCTCAAAGTATCCAAAGTAAACTAAAACAAGTTTTAAGAATCATATCAGCATGTTACAGAACATTTCATTTGAAATTCTCACCTCAGGCTGTACTATACAGGCCGTCGGACAGTGAACAGTGTAACTTTGTTCTTCGATGAGTTCGCATTTGGAAGGTGCCGGAATGTACCCAGAATTTGTCTGTTTTCTCCTCACCTTAAGATACAAGAACATTGTAATTACATGGTTAGTCCTCAGTAGACTCCGACTGATAAATCAGCAGGCCATTTTATCAGGTGAGTAACTGGTCTTTGGATATGTATCACAATATCTGATCGATACTGATGGGTTTGAACTCAAAGTGAAGCCGTAACAAGTCTTACCTCTTCCAGAGGGATGTTGCTTGGAAAGAGAAGCACATTGAGGTTTTTCTTCTGTGTTTTGGGGTTTGGTTTTCTAAGGAACAGCAAGACTTGGCCACTAGTTGGGTTCAGGTTGTTCCAAAACCTCCTTAAAGCCTTCAAAGGCCGGACTATGCCAAACCTAGAGAGATGAAGGACTTTGACAATCACATGAGTGGCTGTGATCTCCAGCGGTTCAAGGATGCTCATTCCATCATCAGTGCAGCGGGCGACAGACAGCAGGCCTTCAGAGAGCAGAGCTGTGAAAACACAGACACATTCAACACCTGTTTTACTGACAACAACCTCATATATTCTATATCTACTAGGAGTGTCATGATTTTCCAAATGTGTGATTTGATTAATTAGGAAAGACCTGCAGCGGGAGGTGAAGAAAGCACAGTGGACTGTTAGCTCTCCTTTACATAAACGGAGAGACATCCACTCAAGCCGTCTCTGCAGACGGGCGGACAGTATCAGGAGAGACCCCTCTCACCCTGGTCACCACTTGTCCAACATGAGAGGATGAAGATGCAGTGTTGCCCAGAGGGACAAAAACCACGTTCAAGAGTTAACATTGGTGTTACTTTCCACTGATGGAGACAGCTGTTGGTGAGTAAGATATGAAGTTTGATGCTGAACTCACAGCTATTTGTGCTAACTATGTAGTGATAGCAAATAGTTACAAATAGCACTGCTTGAATGCATTGTCACAAGCTGTAATAGACTACAGCCAACACACTGTACACTTAACCCACACTGGATGAACGCCTTCCCTAATACCTTAGAAGATGCATTCAGAGCTTAGTGTTCTTCTTAATGAGGACCGTATAATTTATATCACATATCTGACACTATCAACATGAACATTAAATTTCACATACTTTTACCAGTATATTGGGGAAAAAAAGTTTATTCCCTAACAGTTTGAAAATATCAAAAATAATGCAACATTACGTCTTCTTTATATACTGCGTACCCACATGCTTCTAGACAATTTCATTTCATGATTTTATTAATAACATAACTCCTCACAATTTGACTGGAACACTGTCTGGTTGATAATTAAGCGGGTGCAAATTAAATAAAATTAATAAAACTGAGTTCCAAAGAGACATGTATTTGTAATAGCCACATTGACCAAGTGCCTCAGTGAGCTCTGATGAAACCCATCATGCTTGAGGTCTTAATAGGAGGTGTGGCAGTTACCAGACATAAACCACAGCGTGGGTGCTGGGACAGATGTGACAGATGAGACTGGGTCTGTGACAGACTGCAGCCTACAGGGGGCACTAACAGGACTTAAGAGTTTCATCACTGCTCAAACAAAGCACAATAATTTGCTCACCATCTTTTGTTTCACAGTGTGGGAGGTGGAGCTGACAGACAGCATCGTCAGGACACTGGATTTCGAACAGTGGCCCTGCAGCCATCTTGCCAGCTAAATTGAGGAGTCCTTCATCCCATTGGACAATCCTGTAGAACAGCTCCGCCTCCTGAGCCATAACAAACACTAGTCCAGTTGATGTGCACCGAAACCCACCTGGACCAGGACACCTGAACCTGTAGGGCATAGAGGGCTGGATGAGCACAATGAACCTGTTACACATACTCATGAACTTTAGAGAATAAAGTGAAGCAGAAATGCTGTTTGCGCTCAGTCTAAAAGTTTCAAAATGGGGACCCACTCATGAAAAAAATTGTTCCATAGCACTATGTTGGGTCTGTGCTCTGCCTCACAAGCGGGGCACCATATGTTGGGCCTTCTTTGGTTTATCAATTTATTGGCTATCATGAATTAATAAAATATCAATATAACCAGTAGTCATACTTAAAGACATTTATTTACAATTAATTACAAAAACATACAATGTCTAATCTAGAGTATATACAGGTGTGTGTGTGTGTGTGTGTGTGTGTGTGTGTGTGTGTGTGTGCGTGTGCGTGTGCGTGCGCGCAGTCTGTACAAAGGTTAAGACTTCTGCTGCTGACCTTAGGCCCAGTCAGTTAACATTACCCAGTCCTTGGAACAAAAGAGAAAGGTAATTTCCAGTGTTGTTGAAGAGTCCAATGATTTGGGTGGCTTGAGCAGGATGTACTGGATGTACTGAGCAGTGTTGTGCCTGAACGCATTCAATGAAGGGCGTTCATTGAACTTGTTCATATTTTTGAAGCAGTTTTATGAACAAACAAGTGAAGACTCAGACGGATTATATTTATATACTGATCTTAAATGTAACTAATGTCTGTGATTCTTCAGTGGTATACAATAATTCATTTAGTTTGGGAGTGGCAATGATTTGGGGCTGGTGATGGATGGGTAGAAAGATTTAAAAAAGAAAAAAAAAGAACTATAAACGTGAACTAGTTCATTTTTATCTGTATGAACTGAACTTTGAACTAGTTCTTTTTAAGTGTGAACTGGCACAACACTGGTACTGAGTCCCAACAACTACTACTGGTGAAAAACTGCGAAGGGAACCTTTAAAGGAGTTAACTGTAAGTTTTGCTATTGCTACATAGCCATTAGCATTAGCAACTGTTTACTCACCAGTCTAGAGGAAACATTGTGAGTTCGGCATGAAACTTCACTCATTTACTCACCAATAGCTGTCTCCAGAGGTGGAAACAACCCTATTGTTTTGCTTCTATTCCTTTCTTCTATTGAAGTTAGCATGCTAACCAGCTATCCCGGGGCTGGTTGGACTGTGTGGTCGCTTTCCAATACCAAGTCACTGCAGCGTCCAGTCTGAAGAAGTAGCTGCTAAGAGGACGTATTATAACCTCTTGTAAATGCAACGATGACTCAAGCTCTCGTCAAGACTGGTATATAAACAGCTGTTAATGCTAATGTTAGCTATGTAGCAATGACAGCACTTACAAATAGCACTTTCAAATTGACTATCGCTGAGATCCATACCCAAAACCATTCCAGGATGATCAGAGAAGACGGTCTGAAGACCTTTAAATACACGGTGAAAACTGGAAACACAGTAGCAGTAACAAAACGAACAAGCAGTGGTGTAGTCAACATGATTCGCAGGTATACGCCATATACACAATAAGAAGTATCCAGGATATCCCTTTACTCGTTTAAAAATGTGCAAGAATATGTAACAATATAGTTTTGTGACAGAACTTTATTTAAGTGATTTTGTTTTGCAAATATTGGGCAGAGTATAACTACAATAAAAATAAGTTTTGCAGGGGAAGGCATCTACTCTTTTGTCTGTGTTGCGAAGCGTGGAACGTGGTGGCTTCCCATACGATGCATGTGCGGATGCATGTACTGTGTGCGTTAGTGAGCGTGGTGGTGCTTATGGGGTGTTGCTTTGGGACGGGTGCGTATGAAAACACAATCTCACTTTATGACCTTGGGGTCATAACAATTAACACATTGAGGGAGGGGGACAAGAGCCATCCATGAGACCACCAACACTGCAGAGAGAACATCAGGATTGCTGTGGCTCGTAAGAGGAAAGATGTGGGGAAAGAAGGAGGTACTTTGCCTAAAATGTTGTTAAGTGCTTCTTATTATATGATTACCTGTGTGAGACTTGTGTAGATTCAGTTTGCAGCTCAGGCATGAAGTCTGATGGAGGCTGTTATTCAGAAAGAAACATCATCAGCTATTTTACTAGAAAGGACCAACTTGTGTTAATAACAGCAAAAAACAAATATTCTTACACATTTCACACTGAACTGAAGCACAGTGCACAAGTCAGAGACAACAGAGCGTTTTGGTGGACTGATAGTGTGACACAAGTATAAGCTGCCATTGTAATTATTTACAAAAAAATTGAAGCAGAAGAAAATGTAACAGACTTTAACTTCAACATCCTAAAAGGAACAAAAGACATCAAACAGCCAAACAGCTGACTTAAACTAAAGAAGTTTGAAAAGTTATGAAAGCATAAAAGTCATCAACTAGAATTCCCACCTCCTGGCTGTTTCCTCCACCAACCAGCCAAGTCAGTAAATATGGTCACAAGCTCTCCTTCCTAAGTTGAATAATGGCCAGAGGTGTTCTTGCAGAACATTATGATGTCACAGTGAAGTTGACTTCTTTGAATATGTGTTTTCTATTGCCTGCTGTGTGTTGAGCCCTTAAATCTGTCTGGAATATTAGGACACAATGGTTTATCTCTCACCTTCATCAGCTTTGTGTCATTCTCAGACACATCCATCATTGTCTCTGCGGTGTTTAGGTCCAGTGTGACATCAGAGTCACCTGATGGGGGGAGAAGAGACACAGCAGATGTCAGAAATCAGTGTTTACTGTTCCTCCTCAGATCTGAGTTCAGAGAATATGAGCCAACAGCAGCTATAAACAGCAGCTATACTGTAGAAAGTCAAATCTGAAGAGAACGATGATGAACTTCTGCTCCATGTCAGCAGTTCATTTGTTTTTAGGTATCATTATTTTGGTCCTGCATCAGCTGCATTGATGGGATGCAGTCGGGTTTAATGTTTGTGGATCAGACCTGCAGTGACACTTAAAGTCTGTTTTCTCTGAAAAACAACAGACATTCTCTCTAACACAGAGGCCATTATTGAAAAAGCATAATCATCTTGATCAAAATGATCTGTCAACAGTTTCTTTAATGACGATGGATCCTGTGAGCACAAATCTTGTTCAGCAGCACGCTGTGAACTCACTGAGAAAAATTTAGAAAATGTGAAAATAGTTTAAAATTCATGTTTTGCTTTTGTTTAAAAACAATTTCATAGAAAACATACAAAGTATCAGCTTCATTCTGACCCCATTTGCGGTCTTGTATGCGTCTGGTAACAAATGTGTTTTTCTGAATGCAGCCTCCAGTTGTGCTTCCTGCCTCCATAAGGACATTGGTCTGAGGTCAGGAGCCCTGACCTCAGACCAACAGAAAATTTGTGTGCAGAACTGAAAAGCTGTGTGCGAGCAAGGAGGCCTCCAACCCTGACTCAATTCCACCAGTTCTGTCAGGAGGAACAGACCAAGATTCAGCAACTTACTGTGAGAAGGTTGTGGAAGGCTACCTGGGACGTTTGACCCAAGTTAAAAAAAATTTAAAGACAATGCTGCCAAATATAAACAAAGTGTCTGTAAACTTCTGACACACTGGGCATGTGATGAAAGAAATAAAAGATGAAATAAATCATTCTCTCTACTGATATTCTGACATTTCACATTCTCAAAATTAATCAGTGATCCCAACCTACCTGACACAGTGATGTTTATTAGGATTAAATGTCATGGATTGTGCAGAGTTTAAATTGATTTGGCTAAAGTGTATATTAACTTCTGACCTCGACTGTACTACTGTCAGCTGAAACATTAATATGCAGGCAAATTCTGTCCTTCAAATTCAGGACCTGTTCAGACTTTAAGGATCAGAATACCCTCAAAACAAACAGCCTGTTGTTCTTAATATTGATGAAGTGAGCACATGCTTGTTTTACAGTGCGGTTGTATTGACAACAGATTGATGAATAGGAGACAGTGTTTCAGTACTCACAGGTTTTGTCTCTGGAATCTTTAATCACCCTGTTCATGGCGACCCTGTGTAGACAAACACAACCACAACAGTTACAAAGTGAGTAGAAAATAATCAGGTTTTATTACTATTATGAATTCTATTCCTGCTGCCCTGACCTTATTGTCTTTGCAGTAATGCAACATCAGCCTCATCTTGGTCACCTGAAACTCCAGGACTAGGCCCTTGATCGAGAGCTGGAGCTCGGTCTCTGAGCTATATTAATACTCCTGAAGCTCTTTGGTATGCCAAGCCACATTCTCAAATGGCTGCTGATGTTTCTTTCCATCCGTCATTAACGTCCTGTCAGCGCCCGGATAGTAAAACTTTGAGGGGAATTTAGTTACTTCCACCATGTACCTGCTGTCTATTCACTTGTAAGTCGCTTTGGATAAAAGCGTCTGCCAAATGAGTAAATGTAAATGTGTAACTCTGCTCTGATCTGTCAAGATGACGGACGGCCTTCAGATCAGTCAATGATGGAAAATATTTGTCTATTTTTGCTTTTACCAGAACCAGAACAAATTTGAGTCTTTAATCATATCTGGATCAGAAAGTTGCTTAAATTGTTTTAGGCCTAGGGTTTAGGTGGAGATGTGCACTGTCATCTTCTCTCCCTCACAACTAGGGAAGGAATGTTATTCTTACTTTTAGTCCACTTTTCTTATTTTGCAGGCCCACAACAATATTCCATGGGAACGGAATACTAAGAAGTTTAAGGGTTTACAGGAAACACTGGATCTTTGCTCTGATACCAACTATGGACTGACTCCAGCCCTCGACTGACCTCAGAGTCTCCAGTCTACAGTCTGGACTCTCCACAAGATGAGCCAGCTCCATCACCCCTGAATCCTGCAGGTCCCTGTTGTAGCTCAGGTCCAGTTCTCTCAGATGGGAGGGGTTGGACTTCAGAGCTGAGGCCAGAGAAGCACAGCTGATCTCTGACAAACTGCAGCCTCTCAACCTGAATAAAGAATAAAACATATAGATAAAAATCACTGATTATCAATCAGATATGTCTTAATCAATTAGCTTTTTCTAAAATGAGTAGAGTGACTTTGTCCGTCTGTTATTGCGGATCATCATCATGTCAGCCTTCTACACACATCATCCAAATGTCAGCACATCATTCATACACCTCTTCATGGCTCAAAAATTAGGCATTTAATCGTTGACTGAAACCAGTGAAAAACAATGAATATGAAGTCCAGTGAAGTTGGGCACGTTTGGTGTAAAGGCACTGGAGTCGCATGCAATGCCTCTGCATGGCCCCAGCGCTACACACTGCTCTCTTAGACATGCCCACTCACATAGACAGAGCATTCTTTAACACACACACACGCACAAACTCGCACTTTTGCATACACAAATATACATATAGACTATAGACAACCAATACAAAAACACACACACAAACAAGTCACTCTCTCACTCACTCAGTCACTCAAGTCTCTCTATGTCTCTCTTAGTCACACACACAGTGCAGTTGATGGGCATTAAATTGTTGAGTTGTTGTGGCCTTGTTATATAGGACTTCTGCTGTGTTAATCCCTTTTTCTTTCTCACACAGTTGTGAATGTGAATACACAGTTTCGTAATTTGAATAAATTCATTTAATTGCAAGTAATTCTATGACTCCGATTTTCTTTTATATCCCTTCTACTTTTTTACCAGTGTGGACATGAAATCGGTCTTAAATTTCATTCATAATAGTCTTTTAAAGGTCTTAAAAAGTCTTAAATTTAAAGTGTTGAAACCTGCAGAAACCCTGCTCTCAAGGCGACCCCGCCTTCGCTGTTGCCCTCCAGCTTGACCTCCGGAGATATCCAGTCTTCTCTGTCAGCCTCTTGCTCGATATCTGGAAAGGTCCCGCCATCATCATTGGCGACGCCCACCAGAAGGGCTCCACCTGTGCGTCCGGCCTCTGGGCCATCCTCTCGAGCTGCCCAGTCCATCTGCCCAGTCCATCTGCCCAGCCTTTGTCTCCAGCCCAATTCCTCTGCTCAGCCTCTGTTCTGCCCCTGAGTTGTCCACCTGAGGCCTGTTGATTTGCCCCTGTCTGATCCTCAGGCTGTTCCCCTGTGTTTCTCACCTCCTGTCCTCAGCCAACTCTTCACTTTTCCCTGATTTTTCCTCGTGCTCCTGTGATTGTTGCTGACCAGTTTCATTTGAATTTTCAGAGTATTGCATTTCATCCCTGAACTCAAGTTATTCACCTACTTCCTGTAAGTGTTTGGACTTTTGTGTTTATAAAAGCTCTTTCTTTTCACCAACCCCTTTGTGTTGTCTGTGTTTGGGTCCAGTTAAATATATATCCCTAAATAAATTTACTGATTCAAGTTATGTGTGAAGATAAATTAGGTCAAAGATATAAGCTCTACAACAGTAACAGACAGAGAACTGACCTCAGAGTCTCCAGTCTATAGTCTGGACTCTCCAGAAAACCACACAGCTCCTTCACCCCTGAATCCTGCAGGTCCCTGTTGTCACTCAGGTCCAGTTCTCTCAGATGGGAGGGGTTGGACTTCAGAGCTGAGGCCAGAGAAGCACAGCTGATCTCTGACAAACTGCAGCCTCTCAACCTGAATAAAGAATAAAACATATAGATAAAAATCATTGATTATCAGTCACATATGTCCCAACCTAAACAGAAATAACGTCCTTGGTGGAGGTAATAACATTAATCTGTTGGCACTTTTCAAAACAGCTCAGGAAACTTTACAGTACATTTGGATTTGGATTTGTAGTAAATGGACTGAACCTTGTAAAACCAACAAGTGTGGTCCTTTAAGACTTTTCCTCCTTAGCACATTTAGTAAACACTAGTAAATTACACAATGCAAAATACAAAAAAATTCACACTTGATCATGATCAAAACACACAGACAGACACAAACACACAATTTCAGCAAATGCACATTAGTCAGGACTCAATGAAATGACCTGAAACTGAAGAATAATTCTCAGTCTTAAAATATGTGACAACAGTTTAAAATGTCATTAATTAATTAATTCTAAGTGAATGGATTCAAATTATGTATTAAGATAAATTAGGTTCAGTTGTTGGGATAAAGATATAAGATCTACAACAGTAACAGACAGTGAACTGACCTCAGAGCCTTGAGTCCACAGTCTGGACTCTCCAGAAAACCACACAGATCCTTCACTCCTGAATCCTGCAGGTCCCAGTTTCCACTCAGGTCCAGGTCTCTCAGATGGGAGGGGTTGGACTTCAGAGCTGAGACCAGAGAAGCACAGCTGATCTCTGACAAACTGCAGTTCATCAATCTGAACAAAGAATAAAACACGTTGGACTAAAAACTTACAACAATACTTTTAATCATGACTGAAATGGATCACACTTTAAATATCAAGTCCTGATCCAGTAAAAAGGTCTGGATCCACACCAAAATGTACAAACTCATAGATAAGTCTGATTTTTATATGAAGATCCAAACATTTCCTGAGAAACTGACAAAAATGACACATTGACATTTATTCATTCAGCAGACACTTACAGTGGAGGACATCACTAAAGCTTCAGTGCAGTAGGAGATCTTGGTGTAAGTACTAAGTACTACATCTATTCGATAAGTGCAAGGAGATCAAGTAAAGAAGTGCACTGAAAGTACAATTTCCCCAATAGTGACATTTCTCTACAACAGTAACACACAGTGAACTGACCTCAGAGTCTCCAGTCTACAGTTTGGACTCTCCAGAAAACCACACAGACCCTTCACTCCTGAATCCTGCAGCCGGTTGTGACTCAGGTCCAGTTCTCTCAGATGGGAGGGGTTGGACTTCAGAGCTGAGATCAGAGATGCACAGCTGATCTCTGACAAACTGCAGTCACGCAGCCTGAATAAAGAATAAAAACCATTGATTATCAATCAGATATGTCAAAATCAATTATCTTCTCTCTAAAATGAGTAGAGTGACTCTGTCCTTCTGTTATTGTGGATCATCATAATGTCAGCCTTCTACACACATCATTCAATGTCAACACAGATTCATCACATGCTGCTGACCTAAGTACAGTCTGTCAATATAGAATCAATATCAGATCATACACGTTGGACTAAAAACTTACTACAATACTTTTTTCATGACTGAAAATGATCAGACTTTAAAGATCCAGTCCTGATCCAGTGAAAAAGGTCTTGCTTGGTCCTGGTCTCTATCCTGCAGATCAGCTCAGGAAATCCAAAACCAAACACAAATTCAACTGAACAAAAACTTTGTAACTGCTTTCAACTGTTTTAATCTCAAATTACAGATGATTTAATGGAAAACTTTGGAAAATGTTCAGCAGAAATGTCATTTTCATTATTGTAACAATTATAATAACAATGAGAATAATAATAATTATTATTGTGATAATTATAATAATATCTAGACTAGCACTCAGTACAGCACATACCTCCTCCAACCAAACTATTTTACACATCTGTCAGATCCAGATGATTATCTGGATCTGCACCAAATTGTTCAGTTCGTAAATTTAATGGGCCCATTAAATCCTGGCCCAGAACCTACCCCTGCACCAAGTTTGGTGCAAATCAGTTCAGTTTTTCTGCTGACAAACAAACAAACCAACAAACATACTGACCTCAGAGTCTCCAGTCTACAGTCTGGACTCTTCAGAAAACCACACAGCCCCTTTACTCCTGAATCCTGCAGGTCCCTGTTGTAGCTCAGGTCCAGTTCTCTCAGATGGGAGGGGTTGGACTTCAGAGCTGAGGCCAGAGAAGCACAGCTGATCTCTGACAAACTGCAGCCTCTCAACCTGAATAAAGAATAAAACATATAGATAAAAATCACTGATTATCAATCAGATATGTCTTAATCAATTAGCTTTTTCTAAAATGAGTAGAGTGACTTTGTCCTTCTGTTATTGTGGATCATCATAATGTCAGCCTTCTACACACATCATCCAAATGTCACCACAACAGTCAGTCACATGTCAACACAGATTCATCAGCTACTGCTGACTTCAGTCTGTCAATATAGAATCAATATATTTGGTAGCTTAGAAGGTTTGTGCAATTAAAATGAGAAGTTCACTTTTTTTTTTTTATCTTAAAACAGTCACGTCATATGTAGATTAAAAGAGTTGTTGGTGGCAGTAATCCTTCCTGCAGTCCTGTTAAGTTAAGTGGTTAAGTGGTCTCCTCCTCACACATCTACATTCAAAATAATGACTTGATGAGTTCAGCTGAAGCTGAATGAAGCTTCAACAGTCTGAGTCAGACAGATCCATTGTGTCAACCAGAGTTACAGAATATTTAGTAGAAAATTCCTTCTTTGAGTTACTGTCCTTCTACTGCAGCTCAGCAAGGAAACAGATACTGAACCTGATGTATGAAACTCAGACCGCACCAGTCAGCGTACCATCAAAGTGATTTTGTTATTTTAAGGTAAAACAGCTGCATAATGTTGCTTTAAGCTATAGTGTCTGGCCCAACTGGACTGTTAGGCGGCATCATCTGAGAATCAGTCCCACTCAGTCTTACTTCCACTAATATCCCCAACTTATCAACCACTCTGAAAGAATTATAGCCCTGACCTCTTATCAACTGAACAACAACAACGGTAACACGGTGTCAAAATGAGTTTGTGTGAGTGTGAGGGTGCAGTCAGTCTACAGGGTCATCAGGTGGGCAGCCTCTCAGTAACTGCTGTTTCATTGAGTTGGGCCCATGACACCCAGAAGTTTCAACAGTGTCCCAATGTCCCAGAACCAATCCCCTCTGTACCTGCACCCGCTCACTCAATACAACCCTCCATAAAAAGTTAAACTCAGTAAAGTATCACCAGCCACCAGCATGCTAACAACCCGCCAACTCTGGGTTTTCACTCTTACAACAATGGTTATCTTGTTTTCATGGTAAATCACCACGGTAACTGATGCTGAACTGCTAACCTGCTGCGGCACAGGATCAGATCAAAACCTGTCAACAGCCAAACCACTGACCAATCAGATACCTGGAACAAACTTAACAATTAAGTGATAAAAAAATAACGAATAGTATGCCCAGACATTTATATAAATCAGTGGAATCATTTTGCTGTTCCAGACCTTGCATGTGTCCACTCTGGTGTTAAAACATAGCTTCTAACAAACACAGAGTTTATCACACTAAATAAATATAATAACTATTATAGCTTCATTTTAGTTTAACACAGATTCTTTAATCAGACTGGAAGGATTTCTGACAGTGATGATGCTTTAACTCTTCTTCATCACTACAGCTCAGAATAACATGAGGAGACTCAGTGAAAAAGAGAAAACTAAACCAACAATGATCCACACACTGTTAAATATTTCCATGATTATAAATGAACATTTCAGTCAGACTGACTCATCAGACATCAACTACTTTTCTTTTCCTTCTCCTCTCGGCAGCAGAAACAGTCTGACATTAACTTTAACTGTTTTATCTGTATCTCATGTTCATAACATGTTTGTTCATCATCAGGCTGAGGTGGAAAAATGCTCAGTAAGAAACTTCATAATAATTCATGCACTCATAACAACAGCTTCAGTTAGTGAACTGACCTCAGAGTCTTCAGTTTACAGTTTGGACTCTCCAGTCCAGTAGACAGCAGCTTCACTCCTGAATCCTGCAGGTCGTTTTCACTCAAGTCCAGTTCTCTCAGATGGGAGGGGTTGGACTTCAGAGCTGAGGCCACAACTTCACAGTGAGTCTCTGAGAGTTGACAATCAACAAGCCTGTGATTAGAGAAGTGATAAAATGTGTTAGAATAAAATCAGATTTAAATTGTAATAAAAATACAGACGATGCATATGATGACAAAACATGACATCATTTGATGAACATCTGCTCTTCATATCTGTGGTTCAGCACATCTTATTGGGTTTGACGTGAAACAATAATTTTTTTTGTTTTAATGGGAATCTTTGTTCTACAGATGACGGAGTGAAAATGACGTCACGTTTAGGCTTCATAAAGTGATTTGATCCCCAGAGTCAGAATGGAGCGTCTTCTTTAGAAAAACATTCTTACTGTCCACTGTTTAGAAATTGACTGAGTTTAACTCAGTGAACAATTAGATCTAATGTCTGTTTGCTGCATCGTCTTCACAGAATGTCATCAGACCAATGGTGTGTATAAGAAGAATTCTCCACTCTGATCTGATATATTCAGACTTGTGCTCCAGCCAAATCTGAGCTATGGAGATTAAAGAACTGAAATCTCATCTAGCAATCCATTTTCAAGAGGCCCAACATGAGGGGAAAAGAAGCCACTATTGCATCATATCGAGTAAGTCACGTACTTCTGAAACATAAAAAGCCTTTCAAAGATGGTGAGCTGGTGAAGAAGGCATTTCTGTTCAGAGATTTTAAAAATAAATCTGAAATCATGGCAGCAGTCAAGATTGTGAACTCCATCTGCGCCAGAAGCCTTCAGAGGAGGCTATTTTCCGCCCAGGTGGAAGATACTGAAGCGGAGAACACAGAATTGCTGCTGCATACGGGTCCACGTCAGATGGCTAAGCAGAGGCAAGTTTCTGGTAAGATTTTCTGAACTGCTGCCTGAAGTGAAAGATTTTCTCAGGCAGTCTAAAGATGCTCTGTGCGCCCAGCTGGATGATGAGCAGTGGCTCATGGACTTGGCATTTCTCACTGACTTGACTGGCACTCTGAATGAACTGAATTTAGAGTTGCAGGGAAAAAACAAAACAATAATCGACATGATCAGCTCTGTCAACACTTTGAAGTGCAAACTACATCTAGTGAGATCAGTGGAGTCCCACTTTAATTTGTTTTATCAGATTTCAATAAACCCAAAAAGACGCCTATACAACATCGAACACTGACAAATATAGCATCAAACAATTAATACAATAAACTTAATAACTTGACAACAACAATCACAACCAACTGAAAAATCTACAGTTTGGGCGCTCAGAGCATTTAAACCACAAATGACCTGTAATGTTTGATGTAAAATTATAATAAGAATAAATGGATACTGTGTATATCTGAATTTCATGGAACTACTAATCCAATCTACTGATTGATTATTATAATGCTCATGTCTGGACTCACCGAGCCTTTCTGCAGTTCCTCACAGCTGGGATCAGTCTCAGTCGTCCCTGATCTGATGTCTTGTACTCCTTCAGGTTGAACTCTTCCAGAACCTCCTCTGACATCTGCAGCATGTAGGCCAGAGCTGAGCAGTGGATCACAGAGAGTCTCTTGTCTGATTTGTTCTCTGACTTCAGGAACTCTTGGATCTCCTGATGAACTGAGTGGTCATTCATCTCCATTAGACAGTGGAAGATGTTGATGCTTCTGTCAGGAGTCACTCTGTCACTCTTCATCTTCTTCAGGTTGTTGATGGCTCTCTGGATGGTTTCTGGACTGTTCTCTGTCTGACCCAGCAGACCTCCTAAGAGTCTCTGGTTGGACTCTAGAGAGAGGCCGTGAAGGAAGCGAACAAACAGGTCCAGGTGACCATTCTTACTTTTGAGGGATTTCCTCATGGCTGACCTCAGGAAGACATCCAGGGTCAAACCAACATGTTTTCCCCCCAGGAAGTTCTTCAGTACCTCTGTCTTCCTGTTGGTGTAACAGTGGAACATGTAGACTGCAGCCAGAAACTCCTGAATACTCAGATGAACAAAGCAGTAGACTGTTTTCTGGAAGATCACACTCTCTCTCTTGAAGATCTCAGTACAAAGTCCTGAGTACACTGAGGCCTCTATGACATCAAGACCACACTTCTCCAGGTCTTCTTGGTAGAACATGGTCTTTCCTTTCTTCAGATGTTCAAACGCCAGCCTCCCCAGCTTCAGAAGAACTTCCCCGTCAGCCTCCGTCAGCTCCTGTGGACTCATCTCATGTCCCTCATCGTACTTGTTCTTCTTCCTCTTTGTCTGAACCAGCAGGAAGTGTGAGAACAGTGCAGTCAGGGTCTGGGGCAGCTCTCCTCTTTGGTCTGTGGTCAACATGTGCTCCAGAACTGTAGCAGTGATCCAGCAGAAGACTGGGATTTCACACATGATGTGGAGGATCCTGCATGTTTTAATGTGTGAGATGGTTCTACTGGACAGCTCTTCATCACTGGATCTCCTCCTGAAGTACTCCTCCTTCTGAGCGTCAGTGAAGCCTCGGACTTCTGTTACCCTGTCAACACATGTAGGAGGGATCTGATTGGCTGCTGCAGGTCTGGAAGTTATCCAGATGAGAGCCGAGGGAAGCAGTCTCCCTCTGATGAGGTTTTTCAGCAGCACGTTGACCGAGGACTTCTGTGTGACATCAGACACAACCTCCATGTTGTTGAAATCCAGTAACGGTCTGCTTTCATCCAGGCCGTCAAAGATGAACAGAACTTTACAGACAGCGAGCTGCTCTGCTGTGACCTTCTGTAATGTTGGATGAAAAACATGGAGCAGCCTGAGAAGACTGTACTGCTGATCCCTGATCAGGTTCAGCTCCCTGAACGAAAGCAGAACCAGCAGACTGACATCTTGGTTCTCCAATCCCTCCGCCCAGTCCAGACTGAACTTCTGCACTGAGAAGGTTTTTCCAATCCCAGCAACGCCGTTCGTCAGAACCACTCTGATGGGTCTCTGTCGGTCAGGTAAGACTTTAAAGACTCCATGTCTCTGTTCGTCAGGTAAGGCCTTAAAGATGTCATTGCACTTGATTGGAGTGTCATGGAGGGTATTTTCTTGGAAGATGTCTCCAGCTGCCTCACCTCATGTTGGGTATTGACCTCTTCACTCTGTCCCTCTGTGATGTAGAGCTCAGTGTAGATCCTGTTGAGGAGGGTTCCACTTCCTGTTCCATCGGTTCCTTCAGTCACACGCTCACATCTGCTCCTCAGACTGATCTTATGTTGATCTAAAACCTCCTGCAGACCACCATCTGCTGAAAGAGAAGAGACAGTGTCAGGCAAAGAAAAGATTTGTAATGTTGTGGTATTAAAATCATCTTAAATGTCAATGCTGTGATACATAACAAATAACTCTGTATAAAACAACAGGTCCTGGTTTCAGAAATGATGACATCAGCAGACAGATGATCAGTCTCACTTTGTAGACTGCTGGTCCGACTGGCTGTCTGCAGTCCAGGTCTCGTTTTGGCTCTTTTTCCACACCGGGGACAGGAGGAGTCTCCTGATGAACTAGACTGGTCCCAGTACGAGGTGATACACTGTCTGCAGAACGAGTGTCCACAGCTGGTAGAGACTGGATCCTTCGGGACATCCTGACACAGAGCACAACAGGACAGCTGCTCTTCCACAGAGACACCACTCCTCTTCCTCTTTCTGTGGACATGAACACACCTCTTTTTAAATGACGAAGCTTTCAGCGATTATTGTAACAAAACGATTTTAACAACACTGCCTACCTAATCAGATAGCAAGTCACCCTGACTGTTCGCTAAACCAGTTGTATGCCTCAACCAGCCAGTCCACTTGCAGTTCATTAGTGTATGAATTGAGTTATGGCCAAAAACATTAGAAGTTGTTGCAGTTTGCTGGCTGAGGATGAACACTGATACAACACTGCCGTCATGCTGACGAGTAAAGTCAGAAAAGTCATCCATGAGCAGACACGTTTTCACCATAAACTGTAAATAAAGATGGACGTAGCCTCCGTGACATCACCCGCAGGTTTCTGAAGAGCGCTCAGCGTGAGTTGCAAGGAGCAGCAGTAGGGACTGTACACACAGTTACATACAAGCACAGCAGTAAAAGCAGAACACTACACAGCAATGCAAGAGCCAAAAGAAAATGTGTGGGGAAAATACAACACAGTAAAGACAAACATTGCTCGGCTGCAAAATCCACATGCCATGCCTGTCACAAAATGGGACATTGGGCCAGAGAGTGAAGAAACAGCCAGTCTGTAAATGAAGTTACTTAGAAAACTGAACGGCACATCAAGCATGATTTGCACACAGTGTTGCCTGATGAAAGTGATCACACAGTCAGTGAAATGTCATTCACATCAGATCACTAACTGAAACTTCATAATTGTGCATCAAGACCTTCAGTATTTGGATCAAGGAGCTGGGAGGTTGGAGCTGCAGGCTGTCAACAGTAAAGACCAACACTGAACTTTTTCTGACTTCGTAGTCAACAGTAGTCTCAGTTCAACCTTTGAGTTTCATCTGACAGCTAAAACAATTCAGGTTTGAAAAGGGATTAGACGATAAGATTCAGATTGACTAAGTAGACTGGATAAAGCCCCCACCATACTCATATCCAATCTGTTTGTACACAGTAGAAACAGTCTCTTACTTTGTGTCTGAGGGTCCAGGTTCATTACTGAAGCTTGGAGGACTCTCTTTGGACCTATCAATCTTCATCCATGCTGGAGACCCTGATCCGTCCTTCTCTTCCTCCAAAACACTCATCTTCCATCAGTCTGAGAGGTAATCCTGTAACACTGGAGGCACACGCACAATGACCACCATTAGCGGTGGCTTTAGAAACTTCTGAATGGGGCGGGCAGAGGGAGCACAGATTCAAAGTAGTGTAGCACATTTCAAAGCCCTGGTTCTTTGCAAAAATAAACTGCACACTGACCGAAACAAATGAACACTGTATAAGCAACTTTAACGTTCCTCTCCTGGCATTCCAAGATTACGAAATACTAAATGCTATTTTAAGACTTTTTTTCTCATGTAATTTTGAGGAATAGAGATGAGTTTTCAGTTTGTCAGTTTAATCAAATATGCAGATTAGCACAGCTTCTTTCTCCACCCATCTCTCAGCCACTCAAATGCAGCTCCGACTCAAACACACAATGAAATTCAGGCAAACATGTTGAACTGGAAACCGACTCTGAAGACAAAGAAAAAGAATACTGAATTGTACAGGGTCGCCTATGGAAATATATTTTATGCATCACTCTCTACAACTTTAGAAATGTAACAGTGATAGATCACATGAGCCTCCAGAGTAGTTTCCATACCAATATTAGTATCGGAAATGCCTCTGATAATGCCTAAAATACTGTATGGCTAAAAAAACCAAGATGGCGACGTCCATCAAGCTGAACTCGAGGCTTCAAACCGGCAGTTAACAAACAAATGGGTGACATTAAGGAAGGTTGCCACACGTAAGTAACTTTTTTTGCCACACATTGTTGCATTATTCACCAGTATTATATTAAGGCTCATGAAATCGTATTCATCTATCACATTAATGTATCTGTGTGTGTCCTCTGTACGGCTACAACTTACAACTATCTTCATTGTCAGTTATGTTTTTCATGAATAATTTTGCCCCATCACACTGGTTAAGCTCATAGTGAACAGTGATGAATAGCTAAAAGGAAAACTGTCTGTATGTAAGTCTAATTGATTATCTCAGTTAACCACTGATCTTAAAATGTGGCAGGTTGTTCTAAACTGAACAACTGGTTGAGACAATCCAGCCCAATCAATTCTAATCCTGTTCTGTATTTATTCTTTTTTGAAAAAGAATCAGTAATAGTGTGAGCTGGATCAATAAGTGTATGGATAAGGCAAAGACAAAATCCCAACAATACCCATCCCTACAGCTGGTCAGTGGCTGAATTTGGGAGGATGAGCACATCGCAGTTCAAATCCCTTCACTATTAGTCTTGTTTATTCATAAAGTTGTCTGCTGCCGCCTTAGATTACACTGATTAAGTGTTTGAGAAAATGTTTAGGTCAGAATCTGGGCTTATTGACCATGTCAGTGTGTTATTTGGGTTTTCTGGAGGAAAATTCATTGTTTAGATTAATCGACTAAAAGATAAAATAGTCGATAGATTAATCAATAGAAAAACTCTCATTAGTGGCGGTCCTAGACCAATAATAGATCCATATACAACAAAGTGGTTTCCTGGCTTAACAAATCAGAGGGCTTGTGCACTTTGCAGATTCATGACTCTCTCTAGTGCCTCTCAACCTACACATACCCACCCTGAGGAATGGACACTGGGGGGACAGCGCCTCTCAACCCCACCCCACCCCGCTCCACACATAACCCCAGCACGGAAGTGAGGAACGGAAGTTGCGAGACTGCACCCCTCTTCTGTAAATGGGTCTCTTTACAAACCTCTACAAAATGCCACTTGTTACTAGGGCTGAACGATATGCAAAAAATCATGTTATGATTATTTCAGTTTGAATGTTCTTGTTTTTTCATTTCATTTTCACTGGAAAAAAATAACACTGATGTGATTTTTGTTGGGTCTTGTACCAAAGAAGCATGTTCCTTTAAATGTGGTTTGTAGCCCAAGGCATCTATGTAGCACCACAACACTTATTTATGAACTGTTGTGACACATTTTACTTTTTATAAAAAACCGGCACATCATCAATTTGGATATTGCACTTGGCCATATTGCTATTTTGATAATATTTTGATTAGTTGTTTAGCTCTCAGTGGTACTGTTTGTTGAACCATCTCTATAGGTCTGTTCTGGCCTGCACTTACTTTTTGCAGGCTGGTGGGAGCCATAGATTCCTGTGTGTTCAGCTCAATAACAGAGCCTCTATTTCTGTGTCATAGACAAATGTCGTTCAAATGTAGTTCTTACAAACCCATACAAAATGTCTCCTACTACGGTTTGTTGAATGGTCTGTTTATTCACTGAATAAAAGATATACAGTGTGGAAAAATGGCCTTCCATCTCTGGTAGATAAATTGTGACAGATGCCATAATTTTTTTTCTCCAGGGAGTCTCACTTGATTATATTCAGGGTTTACCACTGACGTCAGGTGTTTATTTTTGTTTGGTTTGTTTGGTAACAGTTGAAAACCTGAGATATGTACAGTAAATCACTGATTCTGTCATTATTGTCATGTTGATCAAATTGCAAACTATTTGAACAAGTGCACAGTTGTGTGCAACTGAGTGAAAATGAAACCAAGTTAATCAGCCTTGAACAGTAAGACGTTGAAACAAAGTCGCAATTTCAACGTTGATTCATTTTCAAAATCGAAACCTAATTCAGTGTGAATTCAAAGTTGACGCACGTAAATTCACTCAAGTTGAAAGGTAGGACGTTCGACGTTGATCCATCTTTCAAAATGGAAACCTAATCAAACGGTGATTCGTCCTTGATGCATGACGTTGATTCGACGGTAAATAAACTTTGAAATGCAGCCTGGGTTGAATATCACTTTTAGATGTTGGTGTAACGGAATTTACTTGCAGGTATCAGCGTTTCTTCTAAGAAATGTATTACTGGTTCTGATGATGTTGCTTATAATTAACAACTCACAATTTTTCACATGAACACGTTCGGGCAAGACAGATAAACCCAGAGTTGACTTAGCGATAAATGATAAATGATAAATGCCCTAGTACTGCAGGGTATCCTACTACAGGCAGGAGGGGCAATGTTCAGTTAAGCCAGATAACGAAAACCTATCCTGGGTATGTTAGACTTGTCTATCAGTACAGGGCTCGGGTGTGTATGTGGGCGCTGTGAGTCAAACTGTCACTAACAGGAGCCAGGTGTCTCCACAGCGCTTCTCCGTCTCTTTTCGGTCTGTCCGCCTCTCTACGCGCTCACAGCTCGGTCACTTCAACATGAAACATGTAGGAGGGAACATATATGTGACTCACCAGCTTCCTTTTACCGGACAATCCTTCACATATTCATCGACTCGATTGAAATTTTTCTCTTGTTTCTCTTCCTTGTTGTGCCCAACACCCCACCCCACCCCACCCCGCTCTTCGCGGGAACGCGCACAGCGAAAGTGGGAAACTCATGGAACACTAATGATTTCAAAAGCAAAGTCCGGTTGGAAAATGTCTCCTCTTTGTCGGGTTCAAGGTTCAAAATATTTTAGTTAACTGACACGAAACTAGACCGTGACGTCACCCATTGGTTTGTTAACTGCCGTTTTGAAGCTTCGAGTTTTTTTGTTTTGTTTTGTTTTTTTAAATGTTCAGAAAAGTATATATGAACAAGCATGGACATTGCAAACAGCTCATCAGAGAAAGCATAAATACAAACAAATATACAGTTCAATAACGAACACAAAAGAAAAACAATATATGAAAAAATAAAATAAAAAATAAAACAAAAAAAAATTCAGGGGGAAAATTAAAGTGTATGGTAAACGATAATACTATAATGTAAGCAAGCATTATATGTCTTAACAACGATCACGTTTCTGTCTCTGTATGTACGTTTTCAAATTTCCCTCTACGAACTTCCGGTAACTATATGAGGTCTAAAGGAATCACATGACGATCAAGCATTTTTGATTCATTCAAAAGGTGCGTTGGAGTTTGACTTCGACTGACTGCGCCTGACTTGACGGTCAACGTGAGCTGCCGGTGACAGTCACAACCGTCTACTTCACGTAGCGCTAGTTCACCTGTGTCACAGCAGGATGTTATTCACACAACTCACTGCGGTAAACTGAAGAGCTGTTCTGTTTCTTAATTTAAAAATGATGAGAGTTACCCTCAATATGTGACTATGACAAACATGACAGTTTTGCAAAAATCTATTCACACTGTTTCCTCCTCCAGACACAAGTTTACATTAGACTTTTGACACATGAAATTAAATCTCAGTAATGTTTTATGAAAACATGGAGGGCGATGGGTTAAGGTATGTGGAGGGAAAGGTCACGTGAAATACCACAATTTTATTTCTTTCTGTTTTATTGAGAACCATAGACTTGAGAATAAAAAAAAAAAAGAAAAAGAAAAAAAAGAGCTGCCAGAACCATTAAAGAGAAGGGGTGGACAGTGACTAAGTACATTTACTTGAGTCCTGTACTTAAGTATATTTTTCAAGTATTTTTACATGAGTAATATTCTTTTTGGAAACTCCTGACTTTTACTCCAATAAGCTTAAAAGACAAATATTGTAGGCTACTTTTGACTCCACATTACTCTGAAGCAGCTTTAAGTCAACTGAATAAACTTTCTTCTATTATGGAAAATGTGATTGACCATACAGTGTCCACCACAGGAAAACTGTCAGTCATGTTTGAACCTGTCAGTGTCCTAACGATAGCGACATTAGATAAAGGTGAGGCAGAAGATTCTTCACCAGATCTGAAGTCTGTGTTTGAAGGTTTAAAGAAAGATTCATTTAGTTTGAAATGTTTGCCATGTTTATCACAACCAGACTTCATCACTGACTAAAACAAATGAGAAAAACAATGGCTCCTTTTGTTGATTCAGTTGTTTTTATGTCCATGCCACAGTCTTTGTATCATATTCCACAAGCTCTTATTCTCCAGATTTTACAATCAGTTCAGTCAGGTTGTTTCAGAGTCATTAGATTCTGTAATCGTGGAACAATACACCAATATGTTGAGACAAAAATGTACTTTTGAACACTCAAGTATTTTGAAATCAAGTTACCCAGTACTTTAACACAAATAAAAACTTAACTGAACAACTTTATTATTATGTATATGATATATTATGTATCATTTTCACATACACATACTGTAATATAATAATGTAATAATAATGTCGTATAAATCGTTCTGGCAGTGATATAAGTCAGTAAGTAAATTGTCATACTTGATCCCATCTAAGTGTCAATGATAGATATTAACATGACCTTTGCATGGGTGCCACCGAGCAACAAAAAGTGCATTTGACCAGAAGGCATATGTATATATATATATATATATATATATATATATATGTCAGGGACCAGAGAAGAAAGGCTCAAGAAACCAGGTGTGTAAGCAAAAACAATGTGACGAAAATTAATTTCTCAAAATACAAAAATCAGAAACTAGAGAAAATAATTTCAAAACTAGGGCCTTTAACTTACTAAACTAAGATCAACTAAACATAACGCAGACTATAATGACCTAATCAAAAGCTGACCTAAAAAATGACACACAAGGGGGGTTTATATTGACAAAAGCTAGCCTTGACAGATACAAAGGGGGACGGGAATAAACAATTAACTCTATTTTAAAAAATTAACCTTAACACTACAAAGGATTTAAATCAAACTATTTACGAAGAAACTAACTGTCAAACAACTGCCTTCTTTTTCAGCACCACAGTTCAGATAATTTAACAATAGAAGGCAAGATTAGGAGGCGTGAGTATTAGATGAACACCGTAACGTATACGAGAAAAGAAATGTATCTCAGAGTGCTCTAGATCTTCCTTTTTCCATTTAAGAGTTGAGAAGGGCTCTTAATAAGTGTAAAATGACTGCTCCTGGTAAGGATAATATATGTTATGTAATGGTATCGAATTTAAGTGATATTGCATTGGAAAAGTCTTGGAGATGTATAATAATATTTGGTGGGAAGGTAAGCTTCCAGCTGTGTGAAAAGACGCTGTCATTGTTCCCATTAAAAAACCTGGGAAAGACCCTACTAGTCCAGCTAATTATAGACCTATAGCGTTGACATCGCATGTGTGCAAGATTATTGAAAGAATGGTTACGGAAAGACTAACATACTACATTTAAAAAAAATGAAATAATCACTGCTTGTCAGAGTAGATTTAGAAAAGGATGCAGTACTTTAGATGATAGATCCATTGTCATGTCTGGAGTCTGACATCAGGAAAGCTCAAGCAAATAGAGAGTGTTTTATAGCTGTTTTCTTCGTGTAAAAAAGGCTTATGATATGATGTGGAAGGAAGAGCTCTTAATAAAATTAGATAATATAGGTGTTGGAGGTAAAGTATATAATTGGATTATGGACTTTTTATTTGCTCGTTCTATTCGGGTTTGTGTTGCGAATTCTTTTTCAATGAAGTATATTATTGAGAATGAAAGTAGTAGGAGAAGATGTCAGTTTAAAAAATTAATGCTAAAAATTAAGGAAAATAAATTCTAATTCTTAGGAATATGGGTGGACGAAAAGGTCACATGGAAAAATTGAATTGACAAAATAGAGGATAAATGTAAAAAAGTTTTGAATATTGTGAGATGTTTGGCAGGTACTGTGTGGGGAGCTGATAGAGTTGCTCTTAGAAATATTTATATGGCCTTGATTAGAACAGTCTTAGATTATGGTTGTATAGTATTTGGATCAGCTGCATGTACATCTATAAAAAGGTTAGACAGAATTCAGGCTCAGGTGTTAAGGCTATGTTGTGGAGCAGTCAAGTCAACACCATTGTCAGCATTACAAGTAGAAGTTGGGGAAATTCATGGGAGAGGAAAGAAAAACGAAATTCAGTGTAACCCAACTAGACTGCTTTTTTCTAACTTTGTCACATGTTGAAATTGAAACAACTGATTTAGTCTTCAGCAATGTGTATTACTGGAGCTTATATGTTTTTATGTTATGTAAAATCTTAATATTAAAATCTTAATCTGAAGAGTAAGTAGTAGTTTTTTTACTGTAAAACTGTTTAATTATTAATCACAGGTTATTCTTTCACTGATCAGTAACAAGAGCCGACACAGCAGTTTGTTAAAAAAGATAACTTATTAATTAGCACAGAGCTCACAGGACAGTCAGCTGCTCTGAATCTCTGCAACAAGAGGTGATTGAGGATTTAAAAAGCCAGGAATACATATTATGTTGTTATGTTGTAGAAAATTTGTATGTAAAAAATACATACAATCTCACACTTTCTGCTAAATGATTTGCAGGTTCTCCCTAGAAATGTGCTACAGTCAAAGCAGAAAAAAATCAGTCACAGAATATATTTGTACGTAAATTCAACATGGATGATATCTGAAGTTCATCATGGTAAACTCCACCCACCTGGGACAACAGCTATGATAAAACAAACAGACAAAATTAATAAAAAAATCAACTGTAAATGTTCATTTGTTACTATAAACATATGTGTGTCTTGTGTGTCTGTCCAGTAATGCTGAGGACGACGTTGATGCAGCCAATAGGATCAGTTCAGGTTGGTCACATGGCGGTAACTTTGTCAGTGGTGCTGTCAATCACCAGGTTTTCGTAAGCGTTCATGTCTTCTTTGCTCCTGATCAGCAAACACACGCACAAACTTTGTCATTAAAACTTTAAAATATTAGTTATAATAATGTTGGATTTATTACAGCAAACAGTACAACTGAATACAGCTTGCAAAGTAAGAAAGAATACAGAATATTGCTGTGGTCAGGATGGTGACCCAATATATTATTTAAGTATCGTGAGGACTTGTTGGTTTTACCTGACCATGTCCAGGGTGGTCTCATAGGTGTTACCATTGGTCATGACGAAATCATTTTCTCTCTCTGACTCCACAGAGGTCGCCGCCCTGCACAACAAAGGAAACTCACTATTTAAACTTTCATTATAGAGATTATAAAATCAATTATTTAGTTCGGACATTTAAGACATGACTGTGACTGTCTTTACTTTTTGAACGGTTTTTCTCTGAAATCACTAAAACTGATGAGTCTGACTGACCTACTGGACTCCTCACACCAGGCCTTTTTCACCAGGAAGCTGACGAAGGTGAGGAAAAGGAAGGCGGCAACGGCGATGATGCCAGTAAGCCACTGAGGCAGCAGGCGCTCACTGACCTGTCTCTGATCTAAAACACAGACACAGAGGTCAAAGATCAGAGGTCATTCAAACTCAGTGTGAAACGATGGTCAGTTAAATCTGTGTGTCTCTCTCTGTACCTGTAAACTGTACACCTCAAAGACTCCTCAACTACTTCACTACTGCTAAACTAAACCATTAACTAACCTGAACTTAACTCTTTTAACTGCTAAAGCATTAGCTTGTCTTCAACCAAACAGTATTATGGTAAGCTATTTTAATTGCAATAAAAGTTCAATCTGAACCTTTTTAACTTAGGTAAAAATGGCGTTTGTTAAACTTAAAGTGGTTTTGTAACTGCAAACCACTGAAGAATAAACGTTAAAAATGCCCAAATCTATAGTAATCCATTAATTGTTCCTATTTTGCCCAAATATGAGTTAAACTTTCTTCCTGAATACTATATGATATGTATGATATGTGATATGTACATGCCTTTTTCAATAAGAACTGATGTGAGGAGAAAATTCAGTTATCACATTCATTGTATTTGGTTAATATTTAGTGGTTATCAGAGGTAAGATAGGGATTAATAAAGAGTCCAAACTGATGTCTTCAAACAGCTTATTTTCTCTTAACAAGGTTAATGGACCAAAGAGATTCAGTTTCTACTCATATAAAGCAGATATTGTTTGTTTATTTCTATAAACAACGAATCATTGATAGGAATATTCTACAGTTGAATTAATAAAATGATTAATGGATTAGTTGAATGATAGAAAATCTACTTTCATTATCATTAATCGTTTTGTTTAAGCAAAAAAGACAAACATTTGCTGGTTTTAGCTTCTCAAATGTAAACAGTAAACGGAATATATATATGTAAGTAAAATGAAATATGCTGATAGTCACTGATATGTTTTCAGAGGATCAACTAAATCTAACATATTCTTTGAGCAGTAGTATAACCACCTGTCAACACACTTTATACCTGTCTGGGCCGTCACTGCTCCCGCAATCAGCAACAAGCAGGAAATCACTGCAGAGGGTTTCCCCATTGTTGTTTCTCCAACTCTTGACAGAAGAAAAAACAAAGTACTGAAACCTGAAAGAATCAAATCCTGTAAAAAAAAACTGAAAAGTGACGCTTCAGTGGTCGATTTAAAACTTTAAACTCTCAGTGTTAAACTGCGAGCAGAGTGAAGCTGAGAGTTTCAGGTATGTCAGGTGGATCAGCAGGTCAGCACAATGCTGTTAATGTTCAACTCAACCTGACAACACAAGCTCTGATTCACAGGAAGAGCTTTTCTCTGTCCTCAGAGTTTATGACTGAGCCGTTTTCACTCAGGTAAACAAACATGGCTTTTAAAAGTAGGGAGGGCCTGATGATTAGCAGTCATCAGAGATTGTTCTACAAAGAAAATTACAAGGATATACAAGAATTATTATTCATATTTATACTATACAATAACCATTTAGGACAATTTTCTAGCAAAAATGCCAAACTTTCTCTGGCTCCACCATCTCTAATGTGGGATTTTGCTGTTTTTGCCTGGTTTTCTATTTTGGGGTTTTGGACTGTTGGTCCAACAAAACAAGACTTTTGGTGACGTCACTTAAGAAAAAATGTGATGATCATTTTTCTATCTATCCTCACCTTTTACAGATGAAATAATTAACCGATTAGTTGAAAAAATAATCTGCAGATTAATTGATAATGGAAAGAATTGTTAGTTGCAGCCCTACATTGAATTATCTAACAAATAACAACAATTTCCTCACAAGCTGCATTCAGCCCCTAGAACCTGCACCAAGAAAATGAGGAAAGCTTGTGCTTGGCTGGACAGTTTGTATCTTGCTTCTTCACAGACGATGCCAACTGCAGTCAGATTCACAGCAGGTACTGTTCACGTCAAACCACCTCTGAAGCATGACCCACGTCTCCTCTGTCCATCTGAATGCTGATGAATTGAGTTGCTAAATTATGTAAATGTGCTGTTGATAGCACACTAAGCTGTTTACATTTTTTAACTTGTAATCTATGTAAGCAGTTGCTTTCAATAAGCAGAAGAAAGTATTTCGCCATATTTTGGTAAAAACCGGTGATTTCCAGGAACATAAACAGATGTTTTAATACATTTTTCAGATTATAAATAACAGTTGGTTTCACAATGATTTATCAAAACTAAACATTTGCACTAATTTTCACATGATAATAGATGGTGTGTGTGTTATATATTTAACAAGTACATGAACCTCAGTGAGAATAAAACAAATACGTTTCCTAACAATGAAAATATTTTGTTCCCTAATTTGTCGTGAAACCTCAGAGAACCTTGAGGTCCCTGGAGGTCCGGGGCCCAAACGTCTTACAGTATGAGACAGGCGGAGGAGGGCTTGGCTCTGAGCATGCTCATGAGGTTCAGGTTGAACTGGGCTGGGTTAAAGTCCTGGAGGTCGGACACGGAGGTCTGCTGGCCGTCCCGGTTCTTCTCCCTGGAGGTGACTCGGTACTGGGCCTTGACGTTCCTCAGAGGGTTGTAGTCCGGACTGATGTGGTCCGGACAGCGAAACACTTCTCTGATGATGGACCCCTGCTGAGTCAACGCCACAAAGCCGTTCCTGTAGGTCACCATCCTGACGACAGGTGAGTAGACGAACTGAACGTACAACAGGTTCCCTGAACAAGGAAGAAATCCACTACAACATCAGAGTGACACTTCACTGAGCAGAGGCTTAAGAACTGCTAGGTTCTGTGCCAGGGGCAATAAAACCTCATTCAGAATCACATTATTCAATAATACAAACAACTAAAAATAGAGACCACAACATAAACTTAGTAAAACCAAAATGAATGTCATGTAGTGTTTATTTAGAAAATGACTATAAGATAAAACCAACATCTCTGCACATACGAACCTCTGACTCTCAAGAAAGTTTGGTTTTCTGTCAGTCCGTTTTTTTAAGACCAGTTGATATTTCCTGTACATCCTCAGTGAAAGCATGTCCAAACACACCTGAACGTACCTGTAGCAACGTCCCAGACTTTGACGGTTCTGTCCTGAGATCCAGTGAAGACAAATTGGTCGCTGTCAGAGAAAGCAGCAGAGAGGACGCCCTCGAAGAAAAAACCCTGAACACCAACAAAACCACAGCACAATGAACTGGACTGGAACACTGTAGCCTACTGTTGGACCTAATGATAACATTATTACTATAACACTTCCTATGATGCAGTTGTACACAGATACAAGTTAAGTCTTAAAGGAGCTATTTGTTATTGCTACATAGCTAATGTTAGCATTAGCAGCTGTTTACTCACCAGTCTAGAAGAAACGTGAGTCCAAGCATCAAACTTCATTCCTTTACTCACCGACATCTGTCTCCAGAGGTGGAAACAAACACCAATGTTCACCAACTCTTGTCTCTATCACTTCTTCTTTTCTAATGAAGTTAGCATGCTAACCAGCTAACTCCAGCTTGGTCGACTCTTCTTGTCATTTTCCGATACCGAGTCACTGTAGCATCCATTCTGAAGAAGTAGCTTCTAAGAGGACATATTATAACATCTTGTCTTCTAAACACGATGGCTGAAGCTCTTGACAAGACCGGTAAGTAAACAGCTGTTAATGCTAACGATGGCTATGTAGCAATAGCGTGACACTAGAAAACACACTGATATATAAACAGATAATGACACATAACACAAACGTAATATTATAAAATATGTCTTAAAGGAGATGATATAATTGTTGAAAATGCTGTACATTAATAAACAGTTGAAAATAAATGTCCTTATATCTGCTTATAGCTACATTGTAGTCAGTTAAAAACCATTTATATGTTTATATACTGATTACGTATAAGTTATATTAGTTAAAATAAAATGTTGCCTTATTCTTTGCTTATTCTTGGTTTGTCTCTGAATTATTGTCAGAGTTGTTGGTTAAATGTCTTTTTGGCTCTAAGGCTGCAGATGCTCAGTAACCCCTGACCTTGTACTCCATGGTGTGGTCCAGGGCCAGTGGGTTCAGAGCCCACAACCTTTGCACGGTGTCCTCTGAGCCCACCATTGCGTGACTCCCCCAGTTACTGGCCGTCACGCAGGTCACTCTGGTGCGATGAGGCTCCAGACTGGAGCTGCCGCCGCTGCTGAAGTCATGGAGTTTCACCTCCCCGCAGCTCGTTCCATACAGCAGCCTGCGGTCGGACAGCAGCGCCATGGAGGACAGCGGGGCGTGGAGGAGGGACAGGGGGAACCTCTCCAGGGGCCCCTCCACTGTGGGAAAGCTGTCTCTGGTGGTGATCTCGAACAGACACACCAAATCCTCGTAGGCCACTGCCATGTGCTTCTCCTGGGAGCTGACAGCCATGCACAGCACCCTGGAGAGGCTCTCTGGAGGGGGGATGCAGAGTGTCTCCTGGGGCATGGCTAACGGGTAGATGAGGACAGTGCCGGAGGTCAGACCACACAGGAGTAAACGTTTGTTCTGAGCTACCTCCAGACAGCAAACCTGAGCAGAGACAGCCAAACGCTCTGAGAGAGAACCTGCAGGGAGAGACACAATAGTCAAGTCTGGTGTTTTTCCTCTCCTGTGTTGGTGCCAGCCACTTTTATCTATGAAGGAGAAAAAACTGACTTTCTCAGTTAAATCCAGACTGTAACCTTTGAAAGATGAAACTACACACTGTTCCTCTTACCTATAAATAGTTGAATTCACAAGCAAAAACACAACACAAGTCATTTTCTGCGATTTTTACCTGCTGTTAAAATGAGTCCAAACCAATCACGTTCCAGAAGGGACACCACTTCCTGTAGGTGGTCATAAGATCATTTCTGTCTATGCTCTTTGTGCATGTCGTCTTATACTTTTGAGATGGAGTGAAGCTGTTCCACCCACACTTACCTAGAGTGGATTAGGGATGTTATCTCAAATCTGAAACTACACACTCTTGAATCAGAAATCTACTTTAATATTCTTTGATGAAACCATCACATAGGTACAGGAATAAACTTTTATTTATGCATTTCTTTACCCTTTAATTTAATTCTATTTGTATTTTGTTCTTAATTAAGTGGTCGTGGTCCTTTGTGCTAGGGTTGCCACCTTTTATCTCACTTGTCTCACCTTGTTTTGCTTTAACATTCTGTGTCACATGCTGTATACTGGAAGTTGGTGTTGAAGTGTCTGTATCTAGACGTTTGTTTATGCATTGCATGGCAGACTGATCGGTGATGTAAGGCGACAGTACAGTTACCCTATGACAGTGTTTAGGGATGGGTAGGACGTGGGAATATTGAAGGTGTGATATTGTGTTTGTTATGAGGCAGTAATGTATGGAGGACCAGGGATGCCACAGGAAAAAGTAATAAAGTATTTCTTTAATTTCATATTTTAATAGGTATTATGAAATTAAATGAATGATTAATCCATCAATAAATACTGATTTAAAAATAGATTTACACAAACAGCATAAAACTTACATTAAATAAACTGTTTATAAATACATTTTTTGATTCATGACCAGTGGGTTTTACCAGCAGTGAAGCCCAGAGTGTCATGGAGAGGCTAAAAGGAGAAGCTAAATAATTAAAGCTAATCGATTAGCTAATAGGAAAAGGAAAAGCGGTTAGAAAAGGGGAATGGAAATTGAAGAGGGAATCCAGGAATGTATTCCCATTTTTAAAATGCCTTTTCAAATTACATTTTTTATTCATTAATTAATAAATGTATTTATAAATGTTTTTTAAGGAGTGTTTTATGCTATTTTTTAAATCCATTTTTAAATCTGAAGTAATTATTTAGCTTTATTACTTTTCCTGTGACATCCCTTGTCCTCCACAGAAGGGGGATCTTTCTGTAAAAGTTTTAAAATCCAGAAATAGAACCTCGAAAGACAAGAAAACACACTCTCTCACTTTAGTACAGCTGCAGCTTTGCAGAGGGATATTACTGTGAAACTGACATCACTGAATCTGTTTGTTGACTTCATGTTTTAGTATTTACCATTATTCCAGATTGTTGGTTCTGGCCACAGCTCTCTGTATAATTAGTAATGTATTGATTTACAAAGTCTGGTTTTGACTCAACAGAGCTTATAAGACTTCAGCTTCCAGAATCAATAAAAGAATCAGAATCAATAACATCCTTTGAATTCCTTCTTTAACGGTGCGTCTGCAGTGACTCTGCTCTGGTACCACCGACCTGTGTGGTTGTTCCAGCTGATGACTTCCGTCTGGCTCGGCTGTCGGACGAAGAAAACCTGATCTGTGTCTTTGGTGATGGCAACATGGGCGCAGCCTGATGGGATGTGGGCTGTGGGTTTGTGTTGGGTGTCATATTTCAGATTCCACAGCTGGATAGAAGAGGTGGCTGTCGAGGCTGAAACCACAAAGCCTTTATACAAAACCACAGAGGTGACGGGAGTATCTGAACCACACAGAGTGTCCAACAACGCACCAGTGGTCACCGACCAGATCTGTCAAAGAGAAGATTTACACAGGATAGGAACACATGACATGTATAATTTAATTGAATAAAGTTGTTGATTTAACTCAAAGACCATTTTTGAAGTCGTCCTTCAAAGTGAAATTCATGAATTTGAGTTCTTAAAAGCTACAATATGTTGAAATACGTATCCACGCTGTTACTGTAAAGTAGCTGGAAAACCTTTTACTGTGAAGCAGCTGGATTAGTTTTACTGTAAAACAGCTGGATTAGTACAAACTGTGAAGCAGCTAGATTCACTTTTTACTGTGAAGCAGCTGGATTAACCTTTAATGTGGTGAAATTGAAGGGATTTTACTGTGAAGCAGCTGCCTGATACAACATGCACATGCAGATGTTGATTTTGCCACCAAGCCCTTTGTATTGTATTAATGAATCTGAATTAAATAAAGTTGCAAACAAACATAGTTTATTGATTTTAAGCGTCTACAGTGTAGAATATTTGCAGTCATAGTCCTTTGCTCAATAAAGTTTACATTAGCTATTCAGTGTGTCATCTCTTACTCGTATGAGCTGGTCAGCAGCTCCAGAGGCGAGCTGCCTGCCGTCCGAAGAGATGCTGGCCGACAAAACGCTGTCTTCATGTTGGAGGTCAAGGAACTTGTCCAGAGAGTCTGTGTCGATGTTAAAGAGGCTCAGAGTTCGCTCAGCGCCTGCAGAGACAGACACAGATCAGCTGGGAGATGAACACAGTACACCAGAGTTCACACCGAGCGAACGTTCACATGCACATAAGACGCCAGGTTACATCACACAGGTAATTGGAAAACATGTTTACAGTGACCTGCTTAGGTTAAATCCACATGTAACCCAGAGTGTTAGACTTTACATTTCTATTCTGTTAATCTACAACAGTAAAAATGTTTGAGAGAAACTTAGTGGCATCTCCAGGAGAAATCCAGCTGGAACAAGGAAACCATGTTTCTCTTATCTCCTGCTCAGATACTGGAAAGAGGGTTACTCATTTTAATGATGCTGATGAAAAGCAGACTGGAGCCCTCTGGAGTGCAGGTTTTTGTCGACTTTCTGTGTCCTCATTTTTATCCTTGCATATCATCTGTTTTTCAGCATGAACTCAGCTGAAAGTCTCACATATCAGAAAAGTATAAAGGCAGGAATATGACACATGGGCTGATAAAGATTCACACATTTTTAATGATAATAACACAGCATGCAAGAAATAAGGCTAAATATAGTTTGCATGTAAAATGATTTTATTCCAACTCATTTTCGTGCCTTTACCATTAAAATATTAATAATTCAAATTTCTGAATAAAAAAAACCCAATTGTTAGAATTTACAGATATAAACAAGAAATGTAAACACTGACTGAAAGAAACGCTTCAGCACAAATCATTACACAGATAGGAAAGCAGGACAGAAATGCTGAGCCCACTTTCACGTTAGAAAACTCTAAAGTCTAAAATTCCAGTTTGATTTCTCATCAAAAGGAATGAATTCCTCATATCAGCTACTGATGTGTAGCTTTTAAAGCTATTTGTAGCTGCAGCTTGTTATGGTTTGAAAAAACACTGAGTTAGTTTATTAGTCATACCTGCCATCAGAATTTTTTCATCTTCTGTAACAGAAAGTAAAGATGGAACCAGAGGAAACTCAACAGCTGTCTGTCTGCCCGACCCGGAAATCTGCAGATAAATGTATTAAACATTATCTGAGTTATGATCATGTGCAACAGAAGAAATAACGTCCCTGTAGGTTTGACTGTTTATGCTGAATTACTGGTGACAAGGTTTTCTCTTTAGTACAGGACGGAGCAACAGTCTACTGGAAAAAGATGTTGAGTAGAAACAATCAGTGTTTTTTCACAATCACAAAGAATGAAAAGGAAAAAAACTTTATTTTTCTTTTTAGTAGATACATTTTGAATTATGATTAAAACTGGACTTTATTTTCTTAAGTGATCTGTTGAGGAAGTGAATCCATTCTAACATTGCTCAATATAAGACACCCTTAAGTAACTCCCTAAGCTAAGGAGAAATTAAACCTTAAGTGTTATACTCAAGTAGAAAACTTAAGGTGATTTTTGCAACTGGCCCCTGGACACTATGAGGGTCCGAATGTCCCACATTTAAATGGGAATAAACAGAAGTCTTCCTTGTTATTACGGCAAAGGTCTCTGGGGCCTTTAACTCTAATATCAAGCTGTAACAACTACCAATTAACAACATCCATGAAAGCCATCAAACCTGCCAATCAAAACTGACGTACCTGATAGAGGAAGCCTTCTGTAGTAA
The DNA here is from genome assembly GCF_002260705.1 of Seriola dumerili. Taxonomy (NCBI): domain Eukaryota; kingdom Metazoa; phylum Chordata; class Actinopteri; order Carangiformes; family Carangidae; genus Seriola; species Seriola dumerili. Next base: position 3,076,627 of record NW_019174574.1, on the reverse strand, counting down.
CCACAAACACTTTCCCGCGTTTTGGTAACGTAACAGAGTTGACAAGAGTAAAACACCTCTGTGCGTTTTCCAGCTGAGTCTCCACAGTCTGAGTCCCGTTAACAGGACGAGATATTCTGACCAGACCACAGTCAGACAGAGAAACTACAGAGTCCTCCAGGACTCCCAGAACCAGCGAGCCTTCATCACTGCTGCTGCTGAAGAGCTCAGCCCCGTCCAGCTTCCACACCTTCACCTGCGAAGAAGAAGAAGAAGAAGAAGAAGAAGAAGAAGAAGAAGAAGAAGAAGAAGAAGAAGAAGAAGAAGAAGAAGAGTGCACCTTGGCCCAAAAACAAAAAGTGAAACAGAAAAAAACCTCTCCTGAAGCCTCCATCCACCCGTGCAGCAGCCTAAATAAATCAGACAAACGAGGACAGGAAACCACCAGGTGTTCTACAGTTTCTGTCTGCCTGCAAAAAGGACAGCCCTCCCCAGTGCTGGGGTCCAGGTGAGCCCTGTATCTGTTTGTAGCTATAGCTCCGTGTGTGATCCTCCACTGGAGGGCAGCCATCAGTTTTTCAGCAGGAGGTTTACCCAGGAGCCGCCAGCAGCCTTTAGGGGAACATTTTGTGTCACACACCTCAGTCCATTTGGACGCCCTGAGTCCTGTCAGAGAGCCGAGGTTCAGGACCTTTACACAGCTGTGATACAGCTGCTTCTTCCCACAGGAGATGAATTTGCCCAACGCTGGAGTCTTCGGGGACAGAAGCAGACCCCTGTTCTCTCTCCAGTCTCCCACAGCAGGACTGACGATGAGGGAGAGGAACACATACTCGTGGCCCTCACTCCACTGTTCAGCAGCCAGTGACGACCCGACCAGAAGAAGTCCACGAGGAGCCACTGCAGCGCCTTTATGAGGTCTGGTGGTGGAAGCAGCCATTTCCACTTAGACAACTTGGCCTCCACCTTCCCCAGCATTCCCTCCCAATTCTGTCTTTCTATGTCCTTTCTGCCTAGATGAACACCTAAAACCTTTACTCCTGTTGTTCCCCAGCTAAGGCTCCCAGGAAGACCAGGAGGGCATCTTGAACTCCAGACAGCCAGACAAGCTCCACTCTTCCACCAGTTTATCCCGGCTGAGGAGGCCCTCTCATACAGAGCCAGGCCGGCCTCTAACTCCAGGACGTCCCCCCGGTCCCAGACAAAAACTGCCTGGACCTCGTCTGTGGATGAGAGGCTCGATGGCCACGCTGTAGAGCTGGCCTGAGACGGGGCAGCCCTGCCTGATCCCCCTCCTGACAGGTACAGGACAACTAAGACCTTAAAACCAAGCATGTCAGGCCCCAGCTCACCCCAGAAGTGTTTAAAAACTCCTGACCAGTCATATCTAAAGAGTCCAGTTCCAGTCCCCCCAGGACAACACACTCTCCTCCCTCTCTCCCTGAGCCCCTGCTGCCTGCTGCCTGCTGCCTGCTGCCTGCTGCCTGCTGCCTGCTGCCTGCTGCCTGCTGCCTGTGCGGGCAAACAGCCCTCTTGTGACCCACATCTCCACACTCAAAACACCTGGCGTACACCATATAATAACCTTCCTCGTGTTTAACACGGAAGGAAACTTCTAGTGTCTGAGTGGGAGAGTCCAAAAACATGAACATTGAAGGTCTGATTCACACCTCTGACCGCCTTCTTCTGCATAGCAGCTGAGACTCATGGGTATTGTAGTATTTAAGAAAACATCCATCAAACTGACAGAAAAAAATTATTTCTAATTCAAAATGGTGGACAGAACATAAACCCTTCCAAGACACCTGGGTGTTTCCATGTAGAGGAACTGAGGAGATCATTAACAGGTCATGGTCAAACTAGTGGACTCAGTAGAAACAGTATGAGTTAGCATTAGCATTATTATTATAATAGTTTTATTACCTGAGTCATGGTGTAAACACAGAGCAGCTGTCTCTGCTCAGACAGGTGGAGGTGTACTGATGAAGGGGCGGAGTCAACAGGTACAGCCTCCTGGATACAGAGCAGCTGCTGGCCGTTCATGAGGCTCCACCTCCTCAGAGAGCCATCAGCAGCCAAGGAAAGGCAGTGAGACGAGCTGTCAATCACTTTAACGGACAGGACCGCACCTACACAGCACAGATTACACTGTGAGTTATTATTATTATTATTATTATCATTTCATTATTATTCTTGAATCAAATCAGACTGACCGGTGTGTCCCAGCAGAGTGTGGACAAGCTGCTGGTCACTGAGACTCCACACCGCCACCACCCCGTCATCTGAACCTGCAACCAGAAGCTCCGCCTCCACACTGACGTCCACACAGAGAACACCTGCGGACACAGCGACAGGTAAACCTGTGTTAATGCCCAACTCGCAGCACATCTAAATCACAGCTATCACAATTTGTGGCCCAAGCTCAATAAAATGGCGGCAACAGCTACCAAAATAAAATACGTAATAAGGTGCTGCATGAAGAACCAGGCCACAGGAGCTGAAGGATCACAGACTTTGGTGAGTAAAGTAAAGATCCTGTCACTGATGTGGATTGTAGATAATATTAAAACAGCAGCTCTTAGGATTGGAAATTTTATTCTTTGATTTTTGATGCAAAAACAATGAATCATTCAATCATTCAGCCCCACTCTTGCTTTTTTTTTTTTGTTCGATTTAAACATGTCTGACCTCCCTGCAGTCCGCTCAGTGTGTGCTGCAGCGCCCCCCCAGGCTGCTGCAGGAAACTACACTTTGGGACGAGGATCGGCTCCGCACACGTCAGCAGCCACTCTTCACACTGACTGCACAGCTGGCCAATCACAGAGGGGAAGGTCGAGGCCAAGGAGCAGAGTCTGGCCAGCAGCTCAGTGTAGAACAGAGACATATCTGGAACAGATGGTTAAAAACACTGCGTGTGTTTTATGTTACAGTTTTTAACACATTCCTACTGTTTAAACTAATTTTTGATCTAACTGTTGTTTCAACATAAAAGTCAAATTTCGAGGGAAACTTGTTACACTTTTACACATTTGGACTGAAAATGTTCAAAAAGCACATGAGTATGGAACATAGAGCCAAACTAACTGACCAATGTGATTGTCCAAGAAGTCCAGGCTGGGTTTGATTAGGACCAGAGTGTCTCGGATCAGTCTGGTCTCAGTGCAGTCCATGTACTGGGAGCACTGGTCCAGGTCGTGGATCACACTGGACACCCCACACACCCTGCTCTTACAGTACAGCCACTCAGCGCTGCCTGAAAAATACAAAGCTTCTGTCAAAACCATCTTATTAAAAACAGAGACTTCTTCATTTAGTCTCAGTCCCTGGTTTAAACCTGGTTTAAACTTTAACATTAATCTGATCTTACCAATGACCTCCCGTTGGAGCTCCTCCCACAGACCGGCATGCAGCAGGTGATAGGGCAACTCCTGGAGCTTCCTGACGTTAGCCAATCCTGGAGCAAACCACAGTGGCTGGGGAGGGACCTGTGACACCACAGAAAGTGTCTGAGTCCATTCAACAATAACCTGTACAGCTGCACACATCCCACCCACACTCTATTTTCCTGTTTTGTACTTTCACAGATGTATGTTTGTATGTGGGGAGATTAACTTGTTCCAAAGCTCGCTTTTTTGGAGAGTTTTTCTTCATCTGAAATGAAGGTCTAAGAATAGATATGTGTTGCATACTGTACACACTGTACAGACATTTGGGCTGTGCACAGCAGCCATGTGTCCAGCGCTGAGCTCATCAGTCACACAGCAACTGCTGGGGATGAAGATGTGATCATGAAACTTCGTTAAAGTCTTCCCATTAAATCTTGATACTTCACACATGCAGGTTCACATACATGCAGCAGCTCTCATGCACAAAAAGTTGACCAATAGAAAAGGGACTCAGTTCTTTTTATATTCCATGTCAGCTTTGATGGAGCCTCAGTCCTCTTTTACTGCTGTGGATTATGGGTAGATTTTATTTGGAACAAGATGGCTGCTGCTAAACTTGTCTTATCCACATTCCTGTGTTATCTGGTTAAATTAAATAAATATACCTATATTTAGCAATAGGCCTACTTCTGCATTATCTTTAATGTCTGTGTTATCATTAAGAAATACAACCTCATAAGACCTTATAATGTATAAGTTTGTGGCTTTGGGTACTACTGTAGTACAGTATATACAGTACATTTGATATTTAGAAAATCTGGAGGACCAGAACTGAAATTTTGTTTTAAATCAGTCCAGCTTTATTAAAATGTGTCTTTGGAGACACAGCTCACTTCTCCACTTCTTCACCTCCATCCTATTGATCTAAGCTACAGCTGCTGGATGTGATGGTGTACATGTTGTATGTGAGGAAACCCTCCTGTTATCGAGTCGTTGGTACCTTTCTGTCGGAGAGCAGCAGTGACAGACCCGGCAGAGCTGCAGGCTTCAGTTTCCCCGACCACCGACCCAGAAAGTACTCTGCCATGATCCTGAGGCTCCGCCCCCGCCGCTCTGACGTCAGATAGCGCGATGAAACCGCCTCCACCAGGCGCCTGAAGTACACAAAGGTCATGTGTGTGAATCAAATCAAATCTAATCTTGTGATCATCCATCAGGTTTTTTTTCTTGTACCGGTTGTTGAAGGCGACGGCGGCGACCCCGCCCGTCCACCGCTCCTCCAGATGGTCCTCCAGGTCCCGCTTGAGACGGGCCCAGAGGAGGGGGGGCAGCCGGATCAACGAGGGCGTTGGAGGGAGCGAGTACCTATACACCTCACTGATGACATCATCGTCCAGGGACATGACATCACGCAGCTCAGCCTCCAGCAGACCTTCCCTGTGGACATTTATCATTATCATTATATATTTACCGGTTGAAGTAAACCTTTATTTCATAGCAGTTTGACTTTTTGATTTTTTTGATCAGCGGGTTGTAACATCATAACATCAGCTTGTTATAACACTTTGTCTACACGTGATCACATCCTCTTTAACTTCACATTTACATGTATTATTGCTTTTTTCATTGGTGATTTACATTATGTTGTTCAAGTAAATACATTTGACATTTATTATATTGTTTGTTGCAAATGAAATTTCTGGTCTGGCCCATATACTTCCACATCTGGGCTGAGTGTGGCTATTACCCTTCAGTACTGTCTGACAGCTGGAGGATTTTCTGTATGTGCATCAGAATTGGTCCAGATGTGGAAGTAGCATCTGACAGTCATGCTGTGTATGGGCCAGATTTGGGCCATGGAACCGCACGTATACTGGACCAGAAGAAAACAAGCATGTGGCCTGAGTATGGGCCAGATTTATTTTGCTGATAAAAAATACTTTAAATTTCATCTCCACTGGAGCAATAATTAGTTTTTCACTGTGTGAACTCGTGTTTCTCTTGATTATGAGTTGTCTGATAAAACTAGTCAATCAGTGTTTTGTTTTCTTATGTGATTATTTTTGTATTATTTATAGTTCAGTCGCAAAACCACAGGTCACTGCTGTGATGGCTCCACTCCACCCAGCCAGCCAATCACAGACAGCAGCCGTGGGTGCCTGATGAGTATTATATCAAACTGAAAGTAACGACTCATTTCATTATCAATTTCAGATCAACCACTTAATACACAAACAACAGTGATAAAAGCCAATCATAACTTTCAAGGTAACGTCTTCAAATGTTTTTTGTTGTCCAACCAACAGTTAAAAATTTTGTTTAATGATATAAAAAATCATCTATTTTCAATTTTTGTATTAAAAAAAATACTTTAATGATTAATCGATTATGAAAATCATTTCTGATTATTTTTATATTGATCGACTGATTGATTAATCAGAGCAGCTCTATTAAATTATTCAGTTTACTGTGAAATAAAACAGAAAATCATCTGCTGGTTTCTCTATAATATTGTCAGGTCTTGACCTGACCCTGTAAAGAGCCTTGAGATAGTGTTTGTTATGATTTTGTGTTGAATGAATGAATAAAGTTGAATTGAAAATTGAATTGACTGACATCAGACATATTTAGTCTGTTGACGACTGATTGCTTATTTATTTATTCTATTGTTTCCTCATGTTTCATATTGACTGATTATAGCTCAGTTGTTCTTTGGATTGAATTATTAATTGATGTTTTCATTTACATTTGGTAATATCAGGTAAATTTTATACCTTTAAATAATATACTTTAATATACTTTAATAAACTAAATATACTTTAATTCTCCAAGTGTTTTTGTTTTGCCTGATTTTATTTTAAAGCCGTTTCCTCAGGAAACAAAGTGGTCAATCAGTGAATCAAGAAAATAATCCAAACCGATGATGTTCGCTGGTTGCAGCTCGGATAAACACTGATAATGTTTGTAATGTCATTTCTGGAGAACAATGCTCTCATGCTGTGACATATGTGTGACTGTCTCACCTTGCCAGAGTGAGGTATCCTAAGGCCCCGCCCACCAGCTCCTTCCCATGTTTCTTCTCCAGCATCAGGAAGAGCTGTGACATCATTTCCTGTGCATTGGCACCCAGCTTTATCTCTGTGAGTGGGGTGAAGGAGGTCCAGCGTCTGGCTGCAGACAGGATCAGTTTGAGGTGGAGGGGACAGCCGGTGGAGTTGAAGCTCTGCATCACGGCGTCGCTCTGCTCGGGGGTCAACGCTCGCTGTGACGCTCGCATGTTCGACTCCACGATCTGTTTCCCTTCATCACGAGACAAACGCTCCACCTCAAAGAAGCTCCCCAAAGACTCCAACTTCAGCCGCATGTTAACAAATGCCTCGCTGTAGGTATCCATGGAAACCACCAGGTGGACATTGGGCGGGAGGTCGGTGGGCAGCCAGTGGAGTCTGTGAGCGTGATTCTGGTCTGACAGCTGATCCAGAGCGTCCAGGATGAGGAGCAGACTGTTCCCCTGCTGGGAGACCTGGGTGAGGACGTTCCTGAAGAACCGGAGCAGCTCCAGGTGGGTGCCGGCCGTCAGGGGCGAGGGCGGAGACAAACCGCACGCCAGGCAGACCTGGAGACAGATGCTGCGGAGGACGTGGTCGATGTCTGGTCTCTGAGGATGACGAGCTGACAGCAGCCTGATCACCACCACCGATCCCGCCTCCAGGACACTTCGCATCTCCTGCGCCAGTTTGCACAGCAGAGCCGTCTTACCCATCCCGGCAGCCCCGTGGACCACCAGCGGGCCGTGAAGCACGTTGGTGGACTCCCACATGGCGAGGCAGAGCTTCCCCAGGAGACCCTCTCTACCGTGTAGACCTCTGCACAGCTCAGCACTCATGGCGACATGCTGTGCAACTTCTTCACCCACCCAGTCCGACGTGTCCTCATTTTCTTCCTCAGTGTTTCCCCAGATCTTCCTCCGCCTCCCCTCAGGTGGGGAGTCGACCGCTGCTGTGATCCGGGCCTTCATCTGCGTCACAAACTGCTCGCAGACGCTGTCCAGGTACTGAGCGTGCTCTTTGCGTTTGGGGTCGACACTCCCCTTGCTGAGCTCCACACAGTGCAGGTTGAGGATCTTCCGTGATGAGGCGTAGAGCCGAGACTTGAGGCCGGTGAGGAGTGACTGAGCTTCAGCGTCCAGCAGCCCTTCGGCATTCAGGTCCATGTACTTGGCGAGACGTTTGGGACCGTCCCTCACCCTCTGCCGGGGAATCTCTCGGACGAAGAGCAGAGCCGACAGTTCGCCATCGTCTTTCCACAAACCGTGCTCGAGCTCCCGCTCTGTGACTGTGGACAGAAGAAGAAGACACTGATGTCACAAACCCTCTGAGACAACAGGGGACCAACTGTGAGAGACGTCTGTGACCTGATGTGTAGAACTGTTGTCTCTGCTCGGCGGTGATGTCTCCAGCGGCTTCGGCGTCGGTGGCGGCGGATCGTAGGAGCTGCAACAGTTGAGTTTCTGTGAAACGCCAGGACAGGACGTCGTTGTCGCGCTGAGGCCCACTCTCAGGTCGGAGGTCGCTGTAGTGGGGGAAGTGAGCCGTGATAGGCTGGAGGACGTAGGTGGGCGGAACCGCATTGCTGTCTTTTAAGAACCACTGATTCAGCTGTTTGACGCCTTCAGGGTTTTTGGAAAGTTTAGACAAAAGGACTTCAAACTGTTTCTGCAGGACAAGGCGGGGAAGAGCCCGGTGGCCATACCGGTTCCCCAGCAGAGCCTTCAGAGCCGAGGCATGAATACAAAGGGAGAGAATCAGATCATGGATTAAAATCTTTTACACTTTGCATCCACTTTCACTTCAGCTCCAACAGAAATGTCAGGACATTTAGTTCTATTTTGTCATTTTCCAGGACTGAAAGCTGAAAGTTTTTCAGATTTCTTAGATGTGTGAGAGCCTTTAAGTCAAGTTATGAAAAATAAATATCCAGCTTTGGTATTATCCACAATCTGCATAAAAGTCTGAATTAGAATTGAAAGAAGATGAGAGACTCACGATGAAAGCCGGTCCGGCTGAGATCCTCTTACAGGTCTCGATCTCCTGCAGGAAGATCTCACAGGACTCGTGAACTCCAGGCGTGACATTTCGAATCCCCCAACGCAGATCCACCACCTGAGGAGGAAATATCACTGATCAGTGAGCAGCTGTTTACTGAACACATAACAGATCACCTTATCAGTTACTGGATTCGTTGAAACCGTTGAAGAGGAAACTGTTGAAATGTTGACCCGACCTCAAACACCAGCCCCAGACTGCGACAGAAACTCAGGACTTCTGGGTAAGCTTTCTCCAGCAGAGCTTTCCTCTCACTGCTCATATCTGACCAGAGAACAGAGACAGTTAGATAAGTTAATCTATTGTAGCCTGAGGTGGTGCTCAGTGAAATAAATATAACAGTAACTGTATCTGAGGATATGTACAGTACGTGTATACACACACACACACACACACATATATATACATATATATATATATATGTGTGTATGTATATATATGTGTGTATATATGTGTGTGTATATATATATATGACTACAAGACTATAAGACTTATTATGGTAGAATGATAGAGTTTGAGTGACTCTTGGAGGAGGATTTTCCACCTGGCAACCCAAAAGTTGCACTTATTAATGGCTTATAACTGATCAATAAGGAATTAATAATTGATTTATTAACCATTAATAAAGCCTTTATAAACGATGACTTATCAGAACGTGATACAGAAAAATTGTAAATAGAATGTAAGACTCTAATAACTTCTAATATCTCTGCGTGAGTTAATCTTCTCTGACCTGTGAACGTGGAGCTGATGAAGACCCGGATCATGTTGGAGCTGGTCCTCTGAGCTCCGTCTGTCCGTCCTCTGAGGACATCCTGCAGGCTGACACCTCCTCCTTCTCCTGCTGGACGCTCTGCCATCGTCTGCGCTCTGAAACCACCGTCTTCTTCTTCTTCTGCCTTCTGTCTGAGCTTCCCTCCTTCAGCTGCTCCTCAGTCTCCTGTCTGTGTTGTCCCCTCTGAGATTTTCCTCCAGGACAACCAGCTCTCCCACATGACCTGCTGCTGTACCTGCAGCACACTGAATACTACTGTAGCACTGTGTTCGACTCAAGTATGACTGGGTTAACTGCATGAGACCACAACATCATCTTCTGAAGTAGATGTTGTTAAAGCCCATTGTAATGTTTCTGCACAATGTAACCTGCTTATTACTGATCATGTATATTTTTCATCACTGCTGATCATTTATGGATAAACTTTCTCATTATTACACAATATCAATATCTTGTTAAAACTAGAAATTTTCATTGGTGTAACAAGACACTACAATGAATTTTTTTCCCCTGTGGCACTCAGAAACCTGTGTGGTAGTTTGGGATGTAAGATTGTATTGTAGTTTCTGAGGTACTTTACCACAAATTTTATAGTACAATTATGAAAAAAATAAAATAGCATATAACATGAAAGTTAATCATTTATTCACTCCTTTGTTCACTGCGTTAGTGTATGCCTCTGTCACTGTGTTGTGACCACATGCTGGCTGTGCAGACGGTCTCAGCCCGTTCCTGAATAGGGTTCCTTGAAATGGGATCTTATCTGAGTGACTTGTAGTATTTTAAGGTTGCTATAAATGATGGTGTTGACATTGACCTTAACTCTTTCTAAGGTCCAGCAGTTGGCCATTGGATGACTAGACTAAATAACAGATAGCCAATCGTGTGTTTTTGCTTTTTCCTGGAACTTTATAAATGCTGAAATGTGTAAACTGACGAGGGGGCATATCTCTTTGACCTCTGACTCCTGTAAGGTGTTGTCAACAGATTAATCTTATTCTTTAACCCATCAGTGATTTGTTTGTCTGAGTCTTTAATGAAGCAATTTCCATCAGACAATAAACATTCCAAAATACAAACCATAGAAACATATGGTACCAGTACCACAGAGTCAATGGTACATCACCACAAAACCCTTGTACCACATAATACCCCATGACTTGTGGTACTGTCCTGTGGTAAAGATCCTAAAATACTAATGATACACAAGCTAGTCTAATGACAACTATCACAGTAACACAAAAAGTATCACAGAACTCAGAATTTAAACTTCAGCACATCTAAACAATTGACAATAACTGGTTTATTTGGTTTTAAATGTTTTATTTCACCAGTAATGATCTAAAGGTTAATAATGTCAGTTAACATGACATGAAATATTCTAATTACATGGACATTAGGTTCTGACAGTTTTACATTAAACAAACATGTAATTATGGCTTTAATAAACTTATAACCTGGCTAACCTGAACCAAACCGCTAAAATGAACTGTTAGCTACAGCACACTTTAAATTAGTTACATCTAGTTTTTAAACATCAACACATTTAATGATAATTTTTTTATTTGTAATAGTACATGGTTTTGTTAATAATGGTAGCCTATATAATTTTTCAATTTAACAGATAACCTGAACCAAACATTTTGAGCTAAACTTTGCTAAACCAGAATATTCAGTTAGCTTTGAGTTAGCTTCTAAGTCCAGTATTCTGTTGGCATAATGGGAATATCAAGAAATCCTGCTAGAATTCAGTGTTCACATATGTCCCAAGATGCCAGCTTGTAATTACACTAATAACCTAAATTAGCTTGTTTCACATATTTGCATTGGTTTAGATACAAACAAACAGCACATGAATCCTTTAAAATTAGTAAATCAACTATTATTTTGTCAGCAGTTTGCTGACGCAGCATTAACTTCTAGGTTCTGTTTGCTCAGAACAGAGACATCTTTGCTTAGAACAGGGTTTAACATACACACGGAAGCCGCGAAAGGTCATACTCGGAAATATTTTATCCGGACATAATTGAGCTTTATTTTCTCGCGATAACGGAATCTCGGTAACTGAGTTGTGCTTTGGTAGATTCATTGGAGTAAACTCGTAGGTCTTGGTTTGACTCAACTAAACCCAACTATAAAGTTGGATTTGTTGGAGCTGGATTTTTTTCTCTTTTGATGAAATTACTGTATTTTCCCCTGCCTCCAATCTTTGTGCTAAGCTAGGCTAAATGTCCTAGAGACACAGGTGTAACTGATATCCATCCATCTCTGATACCTGCCAATTAGCTGTGAGGCTAATGCTCCTTTAATAAATCGCCTGACCTCGTCCTCTGACGGTTTCAGCACCTTCGTTACCAGCTCGACTGTGAACCACACACTCGATCGGCTCAGTTCACCTGCTCGGGGGCCGTACTCACCTGAGTGTTTACCGGAAAGGGCCGGTGGGAAAAGGTGAGGGCCCTCTGAGGCGTGGGGGGCCTCCGCTCACAGCTGCAGCTCAGCGCTAATTACTCCGAAGACGAAGGATGATAATGAGGATAACAAAGCTACTGTCTAGCTGGAGGACACCTGCTGCACCTAGAGCTGCTACACAGAGACAGTTACAAACCTCAGGGTAAGAAGAAAAACACCTCAAACGTCACACAGGTGTTCATCAGTTACAGGTGTGTCTGTCTGCATGGCCTCAGTTTCGGTTAATATGAAAACTATTACTAACAGTGAAGAGAGAATTTATTTATATTATTTATTTATGATTTCTGTTATTAATTCATTATCATAATTTTGCATTAGTGTTTTTAATGTTTTTGTTTTTGCATCAATGTTTTTATGTTCATTTTATGTCTTTTCATATAATGTACTTGGTGCATGTAATTTCTTTGTTGTAAAACACTACATTTCTTTTGAAATGTGCTATACAAATAAAGTTTATTATTTTTATAACAGTAGGTTATATTTTTAAAAAACGGTTATATTATTATTTTCACTGAACAAGAGTCTGTGTAGAACATAAAATTCAATTTATTTACTTATCTGTTTTTTTGTTTAGTTATTATTTATCATGCTTTGTGGTATTTTTATTGTATGTTTCCTGATAATAAGGGTTAGAGCTAGGTAATAACTGAGTGTAATAAATTACACCACTTTTAGGAAACACAATTTCAAGCTCAAGAAGGTTAATAAGATTTTGCATAATTTTAACAATGCTCTAGGACTTAATGTTTCTAACTATTATTCAGGCAACTTTCAACAGCTGTCCTGAATAGTTTCAGGAAACCTAAATGCCAAGAAAATGAATCTGAAAATCTCTTTACAGGACCTTTCTTCTCCTGACTGAGAAAATATTAAAGGTAAACTGAGCAGAGGTTTGGCCTTTTGCAGCTGTCAGAGCTCTTCTTTGTGTCTTCCGAAGAGTTAAAGTGACAAACTATGTTATAGACAATTTTTTCATAATAAAAGTCACTGTTCAGCTGCCAACTCTAAAACCGGATACTGGGGCCTAATTGAACATGAAGAACCATGTGATGTAAACACAGTACTGACAGCACATGCAGCTGATTAGACAGCATTTTGTTGACACATCTTCTGACTAATTTTCAAAGACAAATATTAGTGTCATTGGAATCAATATAAACAAAGAAAAACACCAAAGTTGACACAGGATTTCTTCCATACTCAGCTGCTGAGGAAGAAGTCCTTTAATGGAAGAGGTAAACTTTGTTTCATTACACCTGGTTGACTTTCTCAGGAGTCAGTCAAGGTCTTCTCTGTAAGCCGAGTCTAAACAGTAAGCGGAAGTCAAGTTTATGCTGCTTGGTGTTTTAATAAAGAGAAACCCTGAACAGAAGCAACAGGCAACAAATTGTTTGTGCTCATGTTAAACCTGCTCTCTCTCCTGTGAACAGTTTTACCTTCAGGCTGTTTTTTTTTTTTTTTTAAAGCAGAGCTGTTGACATGCAGCTCTCTAAGGACATTACATCATAAACTCCAGCCGGGAAACACCACCTCTGTACCTGCTGACAGCCACTGATACTAGTAACCAGCCCTTCAGACTCTTATCAGTCTGTGTGGGACCTGTCTGTAGAGTATGTGGACGGTCTGAAGCTCAGCGCCTTCTACATCATTTAATGGAGTCTGAAAAGACCCATTTAGGAAAAGAGGGCAGAGCCACAACCACCACAGCAGGTGACACCTCTCAGTCAACAAACAGATCTTAAAATTCCTCTCCACACGTTTTAAACTGTAAAGATCCTCTGCTCTGATTAATAGTTTAACAAAGTTTTCACTCATTAAACTGGGTCTGAAGTTCATCTTCCCCACCTCCTGACTGAGAAAGTATCAGAGCATCAAGATGGTTAGAGGAGGAAACATCAGAGAGACTCAGCCACATGTTTGAGCCTCAGTCAGACCCAGACTCAGATGAGGAGTCTGTTGAGACCAGAACCAGAGACTAGCAGACGGATCAGAACGGTTAGCGTAGTTAGCATCTTTTATTTGTTTATGTTGTTTGTTAGCTTGTAACCTGCAGTGGCTGACACAGTGTTAGTGGTTGTGCTAATGCTAACTGTCTCTCTCTGTACTGACAAAATGTCAGGTTTATTTAGCCCCACCCCCCGTCCCCACCAGTTGACAGGATTGGTTCCTTAGGTTTGTGACATATGAAACCCTGGCTGTCTGAATCTGTTTTTATGAGACTGTCTTTGGTTCACTGCAGTTCAAGGTGGAAACCCTCAGTCATGGCATTGATGATTATTTCACTCATCATATGTCTTATATAAAAAACATCATATGGACGTTAACAAGGTCAGGAGTTGAAGGTTTTCCTCTTCACTTCAAATCATTCAGTTTGATCAGAGCGTCTAGAAATCAACATTGATGTGGAAACTCGTGGAAAAAGATTGTTGAACTAAACATCTGCCAAATGAACCTGTGGAGGCTCTGTACTCAGTTTCACAGCTGGTATTCACATCTATATCTATGTATCTAAACTCTCTGTTTTTGGGGCTCAAAAACTACAGTCATGTGGACGGAAGAGGAAACAGGAAAAGCGATGAGGTTTAAAATGAAGACAAAGCCTATGCTACCTGTATGAGGAAAAAAAAAAAGATGACTGCCAAATCACTGCTTTGTGTTTTCTGGTATTCATACACAGAAATCACCTCAAATCATTTTATTTACGGGTCGTTTTTTCCATGTTTGGAACATTTCTCTGTTTTTTTTTTTCTAGAAAATCTCCTCAGTTCGTTGTTATGTGGGCCAGTGCTTTTGGGGGGGTGGGGTGGAGCCGGCTGCTGTGATTGGTCAGCAGGGACACGGCGTGCTGGTGCCCTGCTCCACCATTAGTCCTTTGCTCAGCAGGAACGCTTCCTGTTTGGGTTCCCGCCCGAGGAACTTCCTCAGCATCTCGGAGGCGTCCTCAGAGCCACCGGGCCGCAGGATGAACTTCCTGTAGTCCAGACCCACCTGGAGGACCAATCAGAAGACAGAAACTAAGTCAGTCAACATCTGCTCTGCAATCCAGGAGTCGTATTCATGAAATATCCTCAGGCTAAAAGTAGCTCCTGACTGACTGAATTAACAATGAGGCATCAGGTCAAACTTTAGTTGTGTGACTTTAAATGAATTTTTTTTTTTTTTTTACAGTGACGGTATGAAATTGCAGTTAAATAAAAACTGATGTGATTTATTGGCTCAAAATCGGAATGAAAGTGAGGGACAGTCCTGGTCTACATATGTTCTGGGAGGAGCAGCCGGACCCATAATGTCGGTTAATTAGTAAATGTAATGTGAAATTAGTCTGTTGATTCTGACACCACAGACATCGACAGAGACTGAATGAAAGATTTGATGAGGGATTCGTTGGAATGAACCAACATGGACCCAGCCATCAGAACCCATCACTATGTACTACTGAAGTCATTTTCAGACCCTGCATACAAGCTGTAAAGTCACCAATGTAATGCTTTTTTTCCCACTTGTTTCTCTCAGTTTTATACTTTATATTATTTGTTGTCTGTTTTTATGTTTGTGTCAACGTATCTGTTTTTCTTTACAGTATCTTGTGATTTGAGCACAGGATGAATAGACTGTCCTCAGATCTGACCTTGGGGTTCATGATTCCCTCCTGCTTGAAGCGAGCATAGAACATGTCCATGGAGAACACCTCGCTCCACAGGTAACCGTAGTACTGAGCATCATAACCGCCGGCCAGGTGCCCAAAGGTTGCTGGCATGTTGGTTCCTGCGGGACACCCGGGAGAGGTCAAAGGTCAGAGAGATCAGAGGCGGAAGCAGTGAGGATAAAGTCTGGAGGCTCAGTTATATTATTTTATCACCTGACTATCCAATCTACAATAAAACAGAAGCTGCAGCTCAGAGTAAATCAATGTAAAACTTCCTGAAGAAACAGTTTCAGCAGCAGGATTTACAACATGTCACAGAAATTTAATCTTCTTAATCTAAAGTTTTTAATCTGATTTGTTGTTTTATTTGATGCATGATCACATTCTGTCCATTTTTTTAAACTTATAATCAACACCACTTTAATTTTTGTTGGAATCTAATTATATAAATACTGTATACTTTGGTGAAATGTTTCAGATCAAACTGTCACTAAAACTCGTGACTCGTGTGAGCATCAAAAGTCAGTTGTTGGTTCTGTTGTAGTTCTGGACTGGGCCACTGGGTGGAGCCCTTTCCTGTCTGATGAGATGAGATCAACAGTCTGCAACCTAAACATCAGTCATTTCAGTCATTGATCATTCTCTTTAGTCTCTTTTAAATCCCTCTTAAAGATATATTTTTACAGATGTGCGTTCTCAGGGCTAAGCGTCTCAATCTACTTCAAACTTCTTAAATCTATTATTATATTAAGTCATTCTCCTGTTTATTTTATTGCTTAATTTAATCTAATTTTACTGAACCTCATTGTCACACTTTTCTCCGCCCCCCAATGTTGAAAAACCTTGAACTTTTCAAATGTGTATTTTTTTTTTTTTTTTTTTATCATTCATTTTTATTGTTCGTCCTCAATTTTATCTTGTAAAGCACTTTGTCACTGTGTTTTGAATGATGCTATATAAATATTATTATTATTATCATCATCAGCTGAGGAACAATAGATTCAAACCAAACGTCAGCAGTGAGATCCACTAGCCTTGTTCTTAAACACTTACTTTAGAGCTTCACTGTCAGACCTACACACTTCAGCTTCATCATCAACATTTAAATGAGAGGGTTTGAAATACATACATTTTAAATGGTTCAAATATACAGAAGACACAAACACATACATAACAACCAGTAGGCTAATCTGGTGTCGTTCATGTAACTTCAGGCCCTGAGCGGGCAGACAGGTGAGGGGTGTGTCCTGTACCAGACAGGCCTGACACCATATTTAGTCCAAAAAAGGAAAAGTGCATCTACCCACACTTTACAAAACTCATAAAACATCACTATAAAAACTTGTTAACTGAGAAATCCTCATTCATTCATCCTGTAAATAAACTGGTGATGAAAGTGTTTAAAGTGTCACCTGGTGAAGCAGGGATTCCCAGGACGTCCTGACAGAGGCGTCCGTACTCTTCTGCAGGGTCTAGTCCGTTCCTGGTGTGAAGAGCCTGATCCACTTTAGCAAGAACGATCTGCCTCAGGTTAAACAGACCTGCAGGAGTCACAGTGATCACAGTGAACAATACAGACCAGACACCCTGACACAAGTTCACCTTTTGTAGCATCAGACACACGTGTCACTCCACAATGTTTCACCTGTCTGTCTGTCTGTCTGTGTGATTGTTTGTTTGTTTGTTTGCAGGGTGACACAACAAGTCCTGAACCATTTTTCACAGAACTTAGTGCAGCGATGAAACATGGACCAGGTACATTTTGGGACAGATCCTGATCATTTACTATGAATTTGAATTTTTTTCTATGAAGATTGGTGCATGTTGTTTGACGTTGGCCTTGACAGAGATCTGACCTCTGACTTCCTTCTAGTTACTTTTCTGTAAATCCGCCATGACGTGTCAAAGTCCTCTTGTTACTTCAGTTTACTGTTGCGACATATGTATGACAAACTTCATCACGTCTTCTCCTCATGCACATGACAAGTTTTGAACGTCAGCCCAGATTAAAACCGACATCATATCAGTGGTTCTCAACTTCTTCAGCTTGTGATCAATTAAAAACAAGAACTGTCTCTGGTGATCCATTGTCCACGTTTGACTGTTTTTAATAAGTCAACCAAAAAGTGATTTTTTTTAATATATTAAATGATTTATAAAATCCCAAAGAGATAAACTTAAACAGTAATTCATGAGAATAAAAACAAAGATAAGAGCCGGTCTAAAAACAATTCTCTGTGCACTGTAAAAGTATCTTCCTTTCCTGTCAACATCCTGTTAGTTTGGAGCATTATATGAAATTAAGATTCTGCAAAAAATTCATCTGAGGCACTAAAAACTGGATAGAAATGAACTTCAACTGACAGAAAGAGGAAGTGACTGACTGCTGAACGCCATGATGATCCACCAGGGGTCTGTGATTTAGTATTTTATCACTGCGAACTCCCTCATATCACATCAGACAAGTTTTTAATAGATCCACGGTCAGTACTGCACCAGCTGCGTTTCCTGTGTAGTACTCGTGGTTCTGCAGTAGTAGTAGTAGTAGCAGTGGTAGTAGTAGTAGTAGTACGTGCCGGTGTTGGCGAGGCGGGACTTGATGAGCTTGTCGAGCAGCTCGTCTGGGATGCTGTTGCCAGTCTTGTAGTGTTTGGACATCCTCTGCAGAGGCTCCTTCTCCCAAACCCAGTTCTCCAGCATCTGAGATGGAGCCTCCACAAAGTCCCGCTCCACATGAGTCCCGCTGAACATGGCATAGTCCGCCTGCAAACACACTTATTTCACTCATTGTCTCAAAAACTAATTCCACCCAAATCTCTGTTTTAAAAACTGTTTCTGTCTTTACTCATTGTTCTTTGAACCAAAGCTGCTGCTCTCAGTCATGACTAAAAGCTGGATGACACTACACTGACTTCCAATAAACAAATACTGAAACTACCAGCCCAGATCATATCGTTTGTTTTGATTCTGAAAATGAAATTTGAGATTTATTTTATTCAGCTAATACAGTGATACAGACGTGATGCATCACTACTGAATCATTAGTACATGTTCTGTATCTCCACAGAACCCAAGCTGCTGCTCTGACCTATAGACGTGGTTAAACATTAAGACCCAAACATGGCGTCTACAGAAAAGTGTTTCCTGCTGGAGACCAGACTTTTAAATTCACCTCAGCGCAGAGTTGGTGCATGACGTGGCCGAACTCGTGGAAGTACGTCTCCACCTCGTCGTGCTGCAGGAGAGATGGAGCGTCGGCCGTCGGCTTGCTAAAGTTGGCCACCATGGCCGCCACCGACATCTGCCGTGTGCCGTCGGGCAGCAGGCAGCCAGGCTGGAGGCCAAAGCAGGCGGCGTGACCGTACTTCCCCTCCCTGCACAGGACAGGTAGGAGAGGAGACAATGAGAACACCTGAGGACATTCAGACAGAGCTGACACACTTCACTGCTTAGTGAGTTACAGCTACAAATCTGGCAACTAATGATACAGAAGTGCCTGAAAAGCATCAGCCAAAAATACTTTTTTCTTAAAAAAAGAAAAGTCACGTTGGCCACCTCCAGCAGACGTTCCAAACTCTGTACTTCAGTTGCTACACTGATGGAGACATTGACAGCAGAGTTAAACACACAGTCCGTCACTTCTGCCTCTAGGGGTCTCTCAATCAAAACAATAAGAAAAATTGCTGTCGGGTGATGTCATGAAATAGTATGGGAACGTGGGAGTTGTTGTCTTTACCACCATTACTGTAAGCTCCTCCCAGTTTGACCAGGTGATTATAACAGGTAGAAACACTGATTAAAGCAGTTTGACTTTAAAACCAGAGATCCACAGATGCTCTTCAGTGGACACAGGACTAAAATCCTTCATCTGGCTCAAATACAGAGTTGAGAACCACCAGGTGTAAAAAGTGTATGTGGATTAATAATAGATAAAAGTCAATGTTGAGCTTTTGTCCGTTTTCTGATCCTCACATTCAGCTCAACTCTTCTTGTTTTACTGATACAGTTTGATCTGTAATTGTTTTTAATTGTTGTTGTTGTTCATGTGTGGTGATCATTGTTTATATCTGTGAGCAACAGCCCGATTTTTACATTGGCCTCCCTCCTCCTGGATGCAGGACAGAGTGTGTTCATAAATATACTGCTGACAAAAGAAGCTAATTAACAGGACCGCCGTGTGAGTCCTCACCTGGGGTAGAGGTCCAGGTAGAACTGGCCGACCATCTGTCCACTGCTGCGGTCCTTCACACAGTACAGAGTGACGTCAGGATGCCAGACGGCAGCTCCCTCCACCAGCTTGAAGGACAGACCGAGGAGCTCCTGGTAGATGTCCAGCAGACCCTGAGTCACCACCTCCATGGGGAAGTACTCCTTCAACAGGTTCTGGTCCACAGCATACTGGGTCTCCTCCACCTGGGGGGGGGGTTTAAGATTCAAAACCATCAGTGCCTGATTTAAGCTTTCAATGTCATTTTAATATCACATTGTTTCAGTCACTGGCAAGAATAATGACAAACGTGCTATTCAGATATGACAGTGGTGGTAAACTTTCATTACTCAAAGAAGTAGAGCTGCACAATTAATCGAAATATAATCAAGATCTCAATATGATCAAGTGTAATATCCAAATCACAGGAGTTGCAATTTTTTGATAAAAGTAAAATATGTCACATTGTTGTGCATTGTTAGCACTATAAGTGTTGTGGTGCTACAGAGACGCCCGGACTACAAATTGTTTGGTACAAGACAAAAGAAGAAAAATCACAATATTAAAAAAAGAATTCAAAAATGACAATATCATCATTTTTATATTTTTTTCAGTGAAAATGAAATCGTGACTCAATATGATTTTTCATATGATTGCAATATGATTTTTTTTGCATATCGTGCAGCCCTAGACTAAAGTCAAATATATTTAAGTGTTGTTGTATCTATTAATAAGAGCTACATATTAATCCAGTTACAGTAATAGTGACAAAATGTTATGAGCCTGTTACAACAGAATAAAATCAGAGAAAATTAAATTATGTTCAACAATGTTTGATATCTGACTGAGGACCTTCAACACTGACAGCTCTTGTTAATTATATAAGCTATAATTAAAATTGAGGTATTTGTGATTTAAATCCAGATTCCAGTGTAAATATGATTCATCATTCAGACCTGTGACCAGTAAACCATCCAACAGTTTCACTTTGACGCTTTGTTTCATTTGATGTTTGTTTCTAGTAATTTGCAAACCTAGAGAAATACATAACTTTATTATGATAACGCTCAGTGTCATGTGGTCTACTGTCAATGACATCATATCCTCTATGAGCATGGGCCTGGATTGTAGTTGCCTGGCAGGAGCTCAAAAAGGACTTTTATCTAGTTTTACGCTACATACACTTTTCACACCTGATGAAGGATTTTAGTTATCGGACGTCTGGATCTGAAGTTATCAGAGAAAAAAAGCAGGAAAACGTTAGATAGCTCAGCTCCCAGCAGCTGGAGAAGTGGGGGTGGGGGTGGAATGCGGGCCACGGGTCGGACTGGTAGGACTAAGCCTCTGTGGTATACGCTCCAACAGGTGAGCAGCTCAGCCGGGGCGCCACGAAATAGTGATTTTTAAAGGTAAACTGCTTTCTGTGTGTTTCTGCCGGTTTTGATCCCCTGATCTGTTTGTTATGGAGAGGAGGACACCTCTGTGGATAATTCAGCTGCTGGTAAAAACCTGCTGAACGTCTGCTTCATAAGTTATCAGAGAAACAAAGGTAAGCAGTCTCAGTTTCAAGCTACTCCAAGACGTCCCGTGTCCGCTGAAGGGGATGACATGTGGGCTACGGGTCGGACTCGGACCTGGGCAGGTAGGGCTAAGCATTTGTGGTAAATGCTCAACCAGGTGAGCCGCGGCAGCACCCACAATCACTGATTTTTAAAGAGAAACATCTGGTTCATAAGTTATCAGAGAAACAATCAGAACAAAGGTCAGCATCAATCTCAGCTCCAACTCTTCCCTAAGTGTCTGTCCTCCGTACAGCGTCGCTCCAACACCGACTTTAAATGTCAAACTGCTTTATTCAGTGTTTTTTGAATCACCAGGTCTGTTTGATTTCCTGAACCACTGACACTGAAGGAATCCAAACCGGGAGGAGCTTACGGTAATGGTGGTCAAGACAACAACTCCCATGATCCCTCGCTATTTCATGACGTCATCCACCGCCGTCTTTTCTTGTATTCTTCTTTTATTGTTTTGATTGAGAGAGCAGAAGTAACACACTGTGCGTTTAAACTCAAGTTGTTGTTGATGAATTTAGAATATTACGCTCAGGATGGAAAAACAGCAGCTGTGTTTGTGTTTACGGATTCAATTTGAATTAAACTGTGAATTTGTCTTGTTGGATATTCATTTTTTAGTTTGTACTTATGTAAATTTGTTTTATTTTGTAATTCTACATTGGAAGTGCTTTGTCTCTGATGTCACTCCTGTGTCCTGCAGGGTCTGGCTGTGGTTCGTCTTCTGGAGGAGGGATTCTTTTTTTATGTCTCTGATCTTTGTAAACATGTCTGTGGTAACAGGTGACCCAGGTGTGCAGCCCTCACCTGGGTCATGAAGTAGCGGGTGTCCCAGGCGTGCAGCTCTCCGTTGAAAGGCAGGCCTCTTTTCTGACACTCCTTCTCCTTCAGCTTGAGGATGACCGCTCGCTCTTCAACACCCAGAGGCTTCAGCTTACAGGCCAGCTCCTCTGAAACACGACAGAGAACGAGAGGAAAGAGTCAGGAGAGGAGAACAGCTGCGTTCATGCACGGTGAAGTCCCAACACTGAAGTGAATGACTTCACGGTATCTGATCACCTGCAGAGGTAAACTCTCTTTGTTTGACCTCTCGACGCCTCGCAGCAGAAATAAAACACTAAATGCTTCCAAACCGTTTACAGCAGAAAACATGAAGCCAAGTTTGGTGATAGGACAGAATTTCAATCATCAGTAGCTTCTTGTTTCAACAGTTACTTCACTGTTTGTTTCAAGTCTTATCAGGTGACAGCAACACAGATAAGATGATGATAACTGCCTGGACACAGAGGAGGAGGTCTGGAGCTGTTAATGTTACAGGATGTTTGCTTTTGTGTTTTGGTTCATAACAATAAACACAGGAACCGTACTGCGGGTCAGATAGCTTCAATAAGAAAGGAAGATTTCACAATAAAATATAACTAGAATACAAATATTACAATGTGCAGTTAGAATAGTGGAATGTGCGACAGTTTGTAGTATGAAAATAAGAAGAACATGAACAACAGGACTCACCTAGGAAGCAGGCCACCTTCTTTCCAGATTTGGCCATGTTCATTTCCAGGACGAAGTCGGCGTGTGTGCTGAAGCCGAGCAGAGAACTTTTCTGGGCCCGAAGCTCCACCAGCTCCTTCAGGATGACCGAGTTCTCCTGGAAACACACGGGGCATTAAGACAATGGTTCAGGCCTTTAAAGGATCATTACAGGATGCTGCTGCTCTTTTTAACAACCTCACCATGTTCCCAGGTCTCAACAGTGTTATTATTACTGATAGAAATGAGACTCAAGCTGTAATAAACCAGAATAATCCTGAAACTAAAACAGAATTTAACACGGTCACATCCTTCAGGACGTCTCTGCTAACAGCTGCATTACAGACAACAATTATTTTCATACAGTCAGAGTCAGGGACAGGGTCAGAGAGTCAGAGACAGAGTCAGGGACAGAGTCAGAGTCAGAGACAGGGTCAGAGAGTCAGAGACAGAGTCAGAGAGAGTCAGAGTCAGAGACAGGGTCAGAGAGTCAGAGAGAGAGTCAGAGACAGAGTCAGAGTCAGAGACAGGGTCAGAGAGTCAGAGACAGAGTCAGAGAGAGTCAGAGTCAGAGACAGAGTCAGAGACAGAGTCAGAGTCAGAGTCAGGGACAGAGTCAGGGACAGAGACAGAGACAGAGTCAGGGACAGAGACAGAGAGTCAGGGACAGAGTCAGAGACAGAGTCAGAGACAGGGTCAGAGAGTCAGGGACAGAGTAAGAGACAAAAACAGAGATGGGGACAAAGACAAAGTCAGAGACAAAGACAGAGATGGGGACAGAGTCAGGGACAGAGTCAGAGACAAAGACAGAGACAGAGTGTTCCTGTCTCACCCCTTTACAGCGGGAGTTGAAGGCCTCCTCCAGCTTCCTGCGGGTTTCTGGGACGAAGCATTTTTTCATGGTGGGGAAGTAATGAGGATACTTAAGAGTGACCTTCAGCTTCTCTCCGTCTTTCTCTAGAGAGCTCAGGAAGTCCTCGGGAAGGCCACCTGAAACAGACAGGTCTTAATAGACAAAGAGGAAGACCAGGTGGGACTGACTGAAAGGTCCAGGGGGCAGCAGACTCACCCAGCTCGTCTCGGCTGAAGGAGAGACTGGTGGTGTCCTCGTTCAGGTTCTTGTTGAAATCGATGCAAAGGTTGCTCAGCTTCTTCTTGATAGTTTTGATCTCCTGTTACAGAAGAGTGAAAAAGGAGGAGGAGGAGAGACCACAGAGAGTTTGAAACCAGACCTGAGATCAGATCTGAAAACAACGATACGCTGCGAGACAAGAGAGATAAGTCAGTCAGAGATTTTGATGTTACGTTTGCGCTACTCTCTTAATATACCTGGTTTAATGAGACCTTTATGGGAAATGTTGCTGATCAATGAACAGAATTGATTCATGGGAATATTGGGTTTGTAGGTTATTGCAGATTTTTGTATCAATGTTAAATAAACAGGGATAAGAGGATTTGACCCATGTTCCTCAGCAACCGATAGGCAGCATAACCATTACCACGGATAACAGTTTCTCTTAATGATGTGAAATAACGAATATAAATTATAAATTGATCACAGACGTCCTGTGTTGTAAAGCTTCACACTCGTGAGGAGAATCATCTGTTACATGTTGCTGCTGAGCTAATCCACAGCATCAGTACTGGACTGGTTTAACTGCAGAACGTCTGATTCGTTTCTGTTACTTGATTTGTTTGTTTTGGGTGAGTTAGCAGTCAGAAATGTCTCAGCTAGAGCTGAACAGAGCTGCAACTGAGTAAAACAAATAAAAAAGAAAATCAGTTAACATTTCAGTTAATGACAGAGCTGCTTCAGCCTTCATTGTGAAGAGAGCTGTGCTTTTCAGCCACAGTCTTCATGTAAACCTCTGACATGAAACTGCTGTTTTATCAAATTTGAAGATTTTTTTCATTCTGGAGTTGAAAAGAGGTTTTTTAAATCCACAATAAGACTCCGCACAGACATTATAGAAAATACTATAGGAAGCTATTCACAAAATATTATTGAAATCTTTATGAGTATGCGAGTATACATTACTTATACTTCCAGATGGTCGGTCAATATTAAAGGACAGACTAGAGTCACCTCCTGGTGGTTGTCTGCCTCCTCCACTCAGACTAGTTTCAGGTTATATCCCTGTTTATCCAGAGTCAGAGAAAATATGAACCATCTGTGTGAAATTTTTTCCATAATTGCTGTGAAGTCTTGAGTAATGGCTAAAAAGTGAGAGCACCATGACCTTGACCTTTGACATTTAAGCACCAAAATCTAATCAGATTTAGTATACTATAGAATTCACTACAGAATTTGAAGGTGATGAAGCTCGACCAATGATTCTCTTTGCTAAAGGGAACACTGGCTTTCCTTTTTAAATGTGTCCTGCGTGAAGAAGCAGTGGTCACCTCTTGTGTCTCTTTGGGCAGGTGGAGGCCATTCCTCTTCCCCAGTTTGATCAGTCGCTCCATATAACGCTTGGACTCTGCTGTCAGGCTTTCAGGATCGATCTTCTTCTGCACAGAGAGACAAAAACACTCAGTGAGAATGAGGAACATCCGACAGAGTGGATGCAAATCCTAAACTAAAACTGAAATGAGAAGTACTGCAACTTAAATGGGTTTTTACCTCAAAGAGACAAAACTGGTTTAAAAATATTCTTTGGAACTTGTAAAAGCAGTACCTGATTTCTTCCTTCTTCTTTTTATTAGTGACTTTGCATAACAAAAACTAGTGTGACACGAAGAGAACATATAATGGACAGATATATATGCGCCAACAAAAATATGTAATAATAATTTATATGATATCCTGTCGATAAAAATAAATAAATAAATAAATCTCACGACAAAAAATATGTTCATATGGTATTATAAAATATATGTAAATAGAATAAGAGATAGTGCAGCAGTAGCTGATTTTCTACTACCGTACTGTTTCTGATAGTGTTAGTTCACCAGTATAGAGCTGAAATGTCAGCAGGTCTGGTATAAAGGTATAAAGGCCATATGTTCTTCTGTCGCATCAGGTTCAGGTAGAACATGAGTCTGGAGCTGAGCAGAAGTGTCCCATGTGAGAAGGGGGAAAAAAGCAGGAGACTAGGATGGCCGACAGACCTATCAATCAATCATCTACCTATCGATCTGTCTGCTGATTGGTCAACAGTGCTGTGAGGTCAGCTCACCTCCAGGGCGACGATCCTCTGGTAGACGTCCTCCCTCATGCTCATCTCCACGTCGAACTCCGACAGGCGTTTGTCGGCCTCGGTGCTCGCCGCTCGGACCTCCTTACTCGGAGACACGTGTTGCGGGAAGTCCAGCATGTTCCTCTGGACTGAGACACAGGGGCGGGGTTATGCATGACAGTTAGACGTGAGAGGGGCGGGGTCAGTTAGAAGAGATGGAACATAACATCACTCTGAATTTGATGGATTTATTCAACTGAACTGTCTAAATCCAACAAGATCTAAGGTGACTGGAACTGCAACCATCATTATTATATTTTTATTAGTGATTAATCTGCCGCTGTTTTTGTCAATAATGATGCCACACCTTGTTTTTCTGGCAGCAAGTAACTAATTAAAACCAAACTTATCACAAACATGAACACTTGAACATAAATCAACATGATAAAAACGACCTGAAATAACCATCTTTGGGAAAAACGTATTTAACGTGTGCCACTACAGCCAGCCACCAGAGGTGACTGAAACTTTTGGGCTTTAGTTTTAGAGAGGGATGTTGTCCATCTTTACACACAGGCATTGGTCAAAATTTAAAGAATTTTCAAAATGTTCACTTATTTACCATCTCAGTTTCAATTTAGCATCTCGTTATTTCAATTTATATTCTCTTAAATTTGATGCAGCATTTCATACATTCAATTTAGCACCTTGTGATTTCATTTTACTGTCTCATAATTATGCCTCAGTATCTTCTATTTTGATATTTTGTTTAAGCAGCTTAATTTTATTTTCTGTGATTTCTTGAAATTCAGTCACAATTTGGATTCAGTCTCATAATTTCTCAGTAACTTCTGATTTAGAATTTTGAATATTTGTCTAAGCCTCTCATTGCAAAATTGTGCAATTTCCACTTTATTATTTTCAATTTCTCATATAGTACTTTGAGCTTAGCTCAGAATTTATCCTAGGACACTTTTCATATAGACCAGGTCTATTTCATTTTAAAACATAAGACATGATGGTGGTTATCCCTCGTACATTTGAAGCCCCTCCGCACTAGATTGATGATAAATAACCAACCGCCAGCAGATGTTAGGGACATGTCATCAGGTGTAGACTGTACTCTGAAGTATCTCATAATTTAGACTTTTATCATGTCTTTAATTTCACTGATTTTCTCTTTCTCCCACAGTGATAACCAGCACTGTGCTTATTTTCCTTCTTGCAGGCTCTCAGTC
Organism: Seriola dumerili; assembly: GCF_002260705.1. NCBI lineage: Eukaryota > Metazoa > Chordata > Actinopteri > Carangiformes > Carangidae > Seriola > Seriola dumerili. The sequence continues at coordinate 3,049,539 of NW_019174574.1, read as the reverse complement.
ATCACTAAAAGTTTTTACAGCGATGAGAGTTTGTGTGATCTGATGATAAAATCAGAGCTGCGGTAAAAATATTTCTATGTTGGAGGTGTTTTCAGGTTTTCAGCTGCCTCCAAACAAAGCCTCCGAGTCTATTGTAAAAACTGCAGCTGGTTCAGCTGCTTTCTCTACAAACTGCTGACGTGTCTTTACCTTCACATACTGACTGTGCTGACTCAGAGCGTCACTGCAGAGCTCACAATGGACCAATGACCTGCCCGCGCTGTCAGGTTCATGCTGTTTTCCCTCTTTACGTTCAGGTTCATTGTCTGTCAACTGTACAGAAGTATCTGGAGGGTCAATTAACCTGTGACATTGTTTTAGCTACTATAAGAAACTTTTACACCGACACCTTAGTTTGTCACATTTAAGTCATTTGATTTTTGTCCGTTTTTGTCTTGGAAAACTAAAAAAGTTCTACTTATTGTACATTTTGTAAATATATTTTTGAATTTTTTGGTGTTATTTTAAACTCGCCCTTGCTGATGCCTGTGAGTGCTGCCTTTCTGATTTAAGTTACATTATCACAGCTTCCATGTTTGCCCTGTTTGTCTATCAAATCTCAAATATCAGAGAGTCCTTGAACACACCGTCAAGAACAGTTTTAAAAACAGTTCCTGGGATCACCAAGCAGGATTAGCGTGTTAACCAGATCATTTTGGGGTTAAACCTCAGAGTCCATGATAACTAATGCAGCAGGTGTTGTTCAGGATTACAGATCAAAGCTGTGAAAAAAGATGAGTTACTAACCCCACAGGAGCCCAGTACAGATTTAACACTCCATTCTCCTAAGGCGGTAATCTCATCAAAGTGCAGCTGGACAATACAAAACTTAAACTAACTTCAGCTCTGTCAGGGTTTCTACAGGTTCACCATGTAAAAATTATGTTTCTTTTTAACTTTTATCTTTAATTTTTTTTTTCACAATCATACCAGCTAAAATATGAAAGTCTGATGGAAAACCAGAATTACTTTTTCAAAAAGGATTGAACAATCCACTGTCAACAATCACACTTTAAGTTTAGAAGTGTGTGATGTCTCCTGACGGCTGAAATCACAAACAGAAAACATTTTACATCACAGTCTAAAAGAGAGAGACAAGCTTTAACATTTGTAAATGAGATTTCTGACCCTTTAATGCCTACTAAATATGTTTTTGGAGAAACTAAATTCAGTTCTTTTTAAGACTTAAAGACCTGCGGACAGGCCGTCAACGAAGACTCTGTTGGCTGAGCTCACAAGCAGATCACAAACAAACTGCGGATACATTTGTGAGTCCGACAGAGATCATAATTGCAGTGAAGTGATGTGTAAAGCTCTGCTTCTTTTCTTTGTGTAAAGAAATAATAAACTGATCATATTTACATTTTAAACTGTTGGTTTAACAGAATGTTTGAAGTTGAGAACTTGTGCTTTCAGAAAAAGTGATGATCTTTTCTCTTCTAGAAAATCTTTGAAAAAGAGAAAAATTAATCATTTCTGACTCAGAAAGTTGGAAGAACCTCAACCACAAAATCCAAGATGGCTGCTCTGCACATCAACAGAAGTGAAGGCCCTAGTGATAAACTGTTAATCAGCACTTCTGTCTTATTTGTGTCTTATTTAATCAGTCGTACACACAGAACTGTCCAACTTCTGTCTGTCTTCAGACTTCTGTCTGTGAGTAACATGTACAGGAACATGAACATGAACAGGTAAATAAAAAACAGCATCACGCTTTCAGCTGTGAAAACGACCAGACTTAAAGACACTGGACAACATGGGAACGCTTCAGCATGTAGAAAATCACTGTTGACACTGACCGGTGTACTCGACCTCCACGTCGGCGAGCGCCTTCAGCGTGTTCTCGAAGGTGACGCCGTCGAGGTCCAGCGCTCCAACGCGGTCGTACACCTTTTTGGTGTTGATGATGAGCTCATCCGAGAGCTGCTGGATCTGCTCTGGGTTCAGGTCCCAACGTAGCCGGTTCTCAGAGCAGACTGGCACCAGACTGCCAAACACCACCTCACCTGTGACAAGTAAACAGGACAGGTGAGATATAACAGGACATAGGGAGTGCCGATGGACTTTGACTGTGATAGACGATCATCAGAACGATCGCCAATTGATGCTTGATGACTTGAGACGATATTTGGTTTGTTTTCCCATTAAAATAGTAACTTATTATTGGTGTATTAAATCAATACTAAATTTAATTTGCCTGCCAGAGTTTCACGTATATAACCGATATAACCATGATTGCAACATGCAATCACACACTCTGATCAACTGATTGTAATGAAGCTGCTTGTTGTGTGGGGGACCTGCACTGTGATTAAAGAGCGGAGGAGAACGACAGTCGGACAGAACACATCATTTAGTTCAGTTTCTGATCTTGCTGCTTTTTATGTCTGTAAATAAAACTTTTGGAGTAGTTTTGGGCAGCAAAACGGTATAAACTCGGTTTTTTGGTCACTCCTCTTTCTCTCTTGCTCATAGGGTTACATAACGTAACGCCCCCCCCCCATCCACCCATAGATGTAGTGCTCTGGAACGACACTCCACTACTTTTTATAAAATATATAACGTAATCCGGTTTACATTTCTATACAGTTGAAGCGCTTGAAGCTCTGATCATCACTAAAGCCTATGTCATGGAGAGAGCTAATAAAAACAAATGAAATGGTCAAAGTTGTCATAATAACATTAGTATAGACTGAGTAACCCCTAAGAAAACATTCCACATTAAAAGATGCGGGTAGCTGCTGGTAGCCTCTGAGCTGCTCAGTGTATAGCTGTGTCCCAATTCAGGGGCGGCATCGTTCGCAGGACGCGGCCTACGAAGACAGAAACATCCTTTGATTCATCATTCACTTGTGATGAAACTATATTTTGTGGTCTATGTTTTTTCTTTTACTTTGTGTATTTTTGACCGTTATGCACCACAACAACACAACGGCAAATTACTGTGAAAACCTGTTTCTGATTCTGACGGGAAAGAAGAAGATAAGATGGGACATCATGGGGACAGGAAAGAACAGACAGACATAAAAAGACAAGACAGATCAGCGGTGAAGGAAGAACTCAACCCACAGGTGGGAACCACTGATCTAATGTGCTAACCATAACATAAGCTAACAGCTTATAAATGATTTATAAAGTGTTAACAAGCTAATTAATAAACTAGTTACAAACCTTATAAGCATAGTCTTATTGTAAAGTGGTACCAGCTAATTTGTTTTGTGTATTTCCAGGCTTCAAACATAGCAACAACAGAGGGTGAGGAAGGGAGAGCAGCTACTGAAGTGAGAGCTGTATGAGAAGAGGAAGAGAGCAGCCAACATGGAAAGGAAGCTAAGGCAGAGGGGACAAGTGACACTGACAGCAAACACAGAGAAAGCTGTATATATTGTTCAGTTATTTATACGTCACAAAGTACTTGGCAATTAAAATATAAGCAGTTTAGCACCGTATATGGCATCATACACTATATAATAAATGTATATAATAATACCGCCAAATAGAAGTTTTTGGTGTGGACCTGGTCTGATATTATCTATTATAGACATAAACAAGCAGTGAAATGTCCCTATGCATTTTCACAAGGTTTCACAGAGTGACAGTGAGTTTCAGACAGTGTCTAGGCTTTATCTAAACTGTCTAACACGCTTTCACATCAGTAAGAGGAGCAAAAATCGATCGGTTAAGTTTCCCTGAACTTTCCCATCAACTGCCATATCAGTTGCTAACATCAGCTAACGACAGCGCCGTATCTGGGGATGGAATCGTAGCTTCTCCGTTACAGAATTACACATCGCTCAACAGTTAGTTAGCACAGCGAGCTAACACGCTACAACCGGAGAGAATAACGCCAGAATAGCGGCGAACCGAGTGGCACATTTTACCCACACAGCGGCTTCCTTTCGGTCATCATCCACTGAGCCGTTAACGACGTTATTCTTCAGGTGAATTTGAATTACCTGGCTCAGATAGCTGTAGCCCGGAGCACCGCAGCTAGCTAAGGTTAGCGCTAAGACTAAGGTTAAAGCGAATTAACTGTAAATGACAACAGACACAGACAGACAGAAGACCTGTCGATCACAGACACGATTTCTCTCTAAACTCCGTCAGTTACAGTAAAAACATCAGAGGATTATTCACCTGTCGGCCCCATGGTTCAGATTGCGTGCAGGTTCGTTAATGTGCTTCACTGTCGTAGCTTCAGGGTTAGAGCGGCTTGAAAAGGAAACAAGTATTTCCTGTCAGACATTTCAAAATAAAACACTAACTAAGGATTATATATTACAAAAAAACTAAAACCACCAAACTGAAGATTTACAGTAAGACACATAAAGCACAATTATGTACAATGACAATGACAATTTTGATAAATATTTAATTATTCTATGTTGTTTTCCACTTAATGTTTCTTTTACTCTACTTTTTTTTATCTCAGCGATTTCTAATGTGATTTATGGTATTTGTAAATTATTTACTCCATCTCCAACGCAGAAAAACTAATGTTAAAAACAGTTCAGAGTTTTCCCCATATCAAGAGTGATGTTGTCATATGTGTCACCTACAAGGGAATATATTATTATCACATATGTACATCCTCTGCATATATAAAGATATATGTTTATAACATGAAATACCCATTGTGAAAATTGTATATGTACACATATTTAAAAAATCTATATGATGAATTTTTAATTTGTATAACAGGTTGCAACCGTGTATGATAATAATATAAGTTTAATTAATATATGGAAGGTTAAGAAAACTATATTTAAAAAAAGGTGATTTACAACTACATTTGGAATTATTTGTGAACATCACTTCACAATTTCAAAATCATTTTGACCCTAACTTGAGCTGATACAGGTAAGGCATTTCTTTATGGTTGTGGGGGGCCATAAGGTGTGCTACTGGCCTGAGGTGCGTTCTGGCATCCCCATAAAAACACATAATAACAGTAAAAAAAAATAAACTTTCCATTGCAGGGCAAACCAGGACATTTTAGGCAGCTCTTCATAAGACAGTATTCACTAACATTTCTACTTAAAATGAATTTCACTTACCATTATTAATTATTAAAACAGCTGCTGATTTAAAAGTGGTCTCTTTTTAATAGAAACTGAACAATGTCTCAAAAATCAGAGTGTAAAGATTTATTGATGTTACAATTCTACACATTTGTTCATGCCACAATTTACTTTTTCATTTAAAAAAAAGACTCATTCTTTGTGGTGTCCAGAAGATGGTGCTGTAACTTACACCGGTTGTTCACTAGAACATACAGTCAGGTTTCGGTGAGCCTGAAGACTTTGATAAAAGATAATGTGATTTGTGTGTGCAGAATCAGGCTTATGAATAATACATAATACATAAAAGGAAAATACTCCATGTGATATCTGAGAGTCGATTCAGGTTTACAAGCCACACTCCAGAGAAGTGCAGCACAACTTTTGAGTCTAGGATGGGTGAAACACCACATACCTACAAATGGAAACTTCTCTGGGATAAGCCCAGTTTGACATATCTAAGTGCAGTGGTTTTTGAGCTGGACCTGGCCCAGTGGTGTAGGTCTGGAAAAAATAATATCCCCCAAACTGGACACTATCTGCGAGCCAGACCTTATCTAAACTGATGATGGTCCAGAGCTGAGGTTAGTGATAAGGTCTGGTTCACACTAGTGTCCAGTTCTTCTGAAAGGTGCTGGAACATATTGAAGCAACAAAGGAACAAACACAAACTGTTGGCACAAGGTTAGAAGAACACTGCTGTCTAAATATAATTAAGCAATATGCCACGAGAGGGAGTGATGTTGTACTGAATATCAGCACGGCTGTGATTCAGTCATAGGTATAAGGCTGGAGGACAACCTCACGACCTCGAGCTTTTATACAACAGTTCAACGAGCGCCATATTAGTCAAATAAGCAACAAAAGATTATGATTTGTTTGTTTATCATTCATTTGGCAAGGGCAACACAAATAGTTCCACGACCAGATCAGAGATCAGTCACTGAAGTACTTTTACTGTGCTATTTTAACCATATGAATTACTTTTACTGTTATACTTTAATGATGAACTTTTTTGAAGTACATTTTTCTGATCATAATTTTGCCTTTTAAACTTTAAGATTTTGAATGCAGTACTTATACTTGTAAGAAAGTATTTTTATATTGTGACACTTGTACTTTTGCTACAGTAAAGGAGGTGAGTACTTTCTCAACCACTGACCGTTGCTGTCAGCAGAGACTAGTAAACCACATCCATGGTAAACCATGCTAGTAAAGACATTTACATTACCTACATCATAAGATTCACTTTTGTTTTCCCTTCATCATTGACTGGAGGGAGGTCCTTATATGACGTAACGAAATAGGCAGCTCAAAAAACCTAAAAGCAGTGAACGGATGTAAAAGCGATCAGTCAGGTGTGTAGCTGTCTGAGCCGCTTCTTTGATCTTAATCATCATCAACTGACACATATATTTAACGACGTGTTACACCATAGTGTAGCTACATGTTCATCATTATGAAGATGACCAGAGGAGTTTGTGTGACGAACCTGCTCGCGCTGCTCGGTAAGTTCACACACGCCGCAGGTGCCGTACAGGGGCTCTTTTTCAGCCATTCAGGTGTTTTGAAGTTCCGCCGTCTGTATTGTAGGAGTCAAACAAGATGCTGAATTTAGGTGGTGATACTTAGCCTCCGATTCAGTTAAGGGGAAAGTTAAGGGAAACTTAACTTAGACAGCTGAGCGCCCAATCCTCCGTTTATTGCACCTCTTACTGTTAAAAACGCGTGTTTCATTTAAGGTAAAACTTTAACGCTGTCTGACTTTAACATTTATCCCATTTGTGAAAATGCTCAAAAAAGGGACATTTCACAGTTTTTTTCTGCATCTAGACCACATTAGACCAGGTCCAGATCTAAAACTACACTACACACTACACAGACATGTGGAATCTGGCCTAGATAAAGATAAACTCTTTAAAACATTCTGTCAGATTTGTGAAACCTCTATTCAGATGTGAATAAAGAAAAATATTATTTACACCATTGCAGCACAACATGGCTTTTGTGTTGTCAATGTCATGGCAGAAGTCTAGTTTCTAGTTTACGACCAAAAGTAGAAAGGTTATGTTAACCTTTTGAAATACAGTCAAAACATCTTCCCCAACTTATAAATTGCTTAATTTACTCTTCAAGTCATTCTTTCAAAAAATTACTTTTGTTCCCTCATCTTCCCTCTAACTCGCCTGGTCAATCTCTCTCACTGCTTCTGCCACTGTAATTTTCCTTACGTCTGCCAAAGCCATGGCCTGTGTTAGAACCACAATGCAGCAATTGGTGTACTTGTTCTTCATTTGATCTATATCTATGATGCCATTTTTATGAAAAGGTTTTCTTCAATAATTTATCAAAATGATCAACAGTTGATTGCAAAATCATTTAATTCATCTTGTTTATCTGTTCACTAACATTTGTCATCCTTCCAGACGCTACTTTCTTTCTCCTGCTCATCATTTGTCCTCATTATGTTCCTGCCTGCTCCTGCCAGTCACCTGACCTCGCACCTGCCTGCAGTTGTGCTTCTTTTTCTTCTACTTTTTTTTTCTTTTAAAAACTTTTTTCTGTCTGTCTGCCTTAACCCTTTACCTGTTTAACCTGTTGGTGTCCTGTGTTATGCATGCTGACAAAGTAAACCCTGTTTTTAATGCTCCTGCTTTTTGTGTCTGCTTTTGATTGAAAGCAATATTTCTCAGTTTCCCATCCATGGCCAGCGACAACTATTGGTTACGTTCCTAATACTAGTGCTCTGTTCAAAATGTGCTTGTTATCTCATTAATATTGCTATATTATATTCAGTAATGTAATCATCATCATCATCATCATCATCCTCAACCTGCTTTCCATGTCACTGGTGTGTTATGATAATGATAATAATTATAGACCCTTTTTGTGAAATACCTAATCAGAAAATACTGGACCACAAATTCAGAAGGATTGCAGTGACACGTGTCATGTATTTGAGATATGTTTGGATTTATTTTAATGGACTTTTTTGAGGCTGTAATTTGTGTTGCTGTTGAAATATATTGGGTTATTCTTATAGGTGTTCATATATTTTGTCCAGCCCATTTATATGAATTCACGTCGACAAAATTGCGCAAATAGAGCAAAATATCTGTTCGTGAATAAAAGTTGAAAATGCTTTTGACTTACTTCTAACAGCATCACATTCAGAATGTTTGAAGGAGCCTTTCTGGGATGATCTCGTCCAGATTTGACAAATCTGAGTGTAGTGGTTTTAGATCTGGACCTGGACTCTGTTCTGCAGCTCACTGTGAGATGATAATGACACCTATAAGATCACATTTGATCATGTACCTGCAGTGAATGCAGCACCGTTCATACGGCTTGGTGTACAGTTTTGCAGTGCAAGTTTTTTACTTTACATTAGACTCATCAGATATTGATGGTTATTGTGGCTCTGCGCCCACGTCACCAGGATTTCTGAAAATCTGTTTTAGTCATTCCAAAACTCCAGTGTGTACGTCAGGAGTACACACAGAAAGCGTGAGGAGTTTTGGAAATGATGACACAGACGGCCTTGTTTTCTCCCTGATTGAGTCTTATCAGTTACAATCAGTGTTTTCCATGACCACATCCTACTGTTACGTTCAGTATCACTTCCAACTTGTCGTCAGTCAGAGCAAAGACATCTCTGGTCTTACTTTTCACCTTTGGTTGTAAAGTGACATGACTCAGTGATAACTAGATCGTAGACGGACAAATATATAATTATAAAAGGTGTAGTAACTAAATGAAAACACTGGAAATGTTACTGGGTTCTCACATGAAATACAATGCAGGTAAACTGAGAATTAGTTCTTGGTAAAATAGACGATCTTTTCAGTCAGGATAAGTGAGTGAGTAGATGATGAAGCCATCTGCTCTCCAACACTCACTGTCAGTCATGTTAGACCACATGTAAACCTCACTGACAATCCACAGAGGGCAAGTTCAGTGTTTCCCCTTGAATGTTTTTCAGCAGCGGTGCTGTTAGGATGGTGTTCATGAAGATGCAATGCCGGACTGTATTCATTCAGTCAGAGTCAGATTAAAATTAGAGATTCAAATAAAATGACCTTAGAATCATTATAGGATTATTTGTGTTTGTCTTTTGTGTCTTAAGTTACAGCTTTTGGCATTTATCCATTGCTTCTCTTCTCACCAGCAGTACCGCTCTTTTTTCTGTGTAACCAGCATTTTTATTGAATCCATTCTGTGTAGGCACTTGTAGATCAAAATCAAAAGAAACTTCTCATTAGCTTAAAGGGTGACTAGTTAGCATCCCTAATTAGCCTTACTATCCTCAGCTCCTCCACGGTCACCTGCTGCAGCATTTATTAACTGACACACTGCAGCCCATATTTTATATTTACTGCCATACTTTTCCTCTGCTCCGCTCCATTCACTGTTATAGTTTGTCTGCTGATCTGGCCGCTCGTCAGCTCAGGGAGGTGATTTAGGTAGTTAACAAACACTTAGTGACACTCTTGCTCCATTACAGCCAAACTCAAACATGAGACACATACTTTTAAACTCAATATGGCTCACACTTCCTCTCCAGTGTTGCACAGTCATTTTCTCCTGCGTCTGTGTGTGAGCTCTGTGGTCGTGATGAAATCGGTCAGAACAGAACGGCAAACCCGTCTGGCAGTGTAAAAGGAGTCCATCGCCTAACTGTGGCGTAAAAAAGTTTAAAAAGGCCGTAAAATCACCGGAGCAGCGCTTTCACTGCCTTCTGAATAGATGTAAGATACAGATCATGATAGGAGGGGACAAAGAAGTAAACTTTCTCCCGCAATTCACCACCAAACACTAAACTGTGAAAGTGCACCGATGAACACAGAAACATTCAGCCAGTGATGAATGAGAAGTCCTTTCACTGAACTGTGGACGCACACTGTGTGTGTGTGTGTGTGTGTGTGTGTGTGTGTGTGTGTGTGTGTGTGTGTGTGTGTGTGTGTGAGAGCTTAAGTGACGCAACTCTGATGCAATGCAGTCAGTCATGCACCTCTGGCTACAGCAGCATGTCAGCAAACTGGTGGTGATAAAGTGAAAAAGTGGCGGGAAATCAGACCAAGATCACAGCAGTGGTGAGCGGCTGAGGACTCTTTCCATTCATGTTTATATTACATTATTCATATCAAAGCACTCAGGTTTTACCGTCCCGTCAGAGTCAACTCGACGCTGACAGCATGGTGTGTTTAAAGAGGAGCAGTGGCTTTCTGTTTTCATTTCGACACGCCCTGACATAATCTCTTAGAAACACAAGTCAGTGAAATTGCATCGCTGGGCTGAAGTCAATAAATCTAAACTTTAAAGTGGAGTCAAACGGCAGACCTGTGGTCACTCCAGAAACTTTATTAGAGTCTGCAAGTCTTCAAAACGATGAAAGTGTCTCACAATCCATTTAACAAACACATAAATGACACGTACACACAAAGAACATGCGTATGCCATGAAATGGGAATTTATAAACGAAGAATGTGTCACCTCACTCATTCCTTTGACCATGTGAACACACAGTTTTCCAAAGTGATCCAAGTTACAGTGAAGTGAAAAAACCAAATAAGCCGAGACCTGTAATTTAATAAAATAAAACTAACTTCACAGAGCTTTATTCATCATCATCATTAGTTTACAGAGCAATAACAATTTTACTATTCATGTCCTTGTTATTTATTGTGAGTCATTGTGTCAACTGTTTGATACTATTTGAATATTGACTAATCCCAGTGTTGAAATCTCTGAAGCCTCATTATGACGAATAAATGAAGTTCAGAGTACAACAGGACTTTACATTAGAGTGATTGTACTAAAGTAAATTGATGCACGTTTTATACCCCAGTTTCACAATCAGTGAAATTGTTCTTGTCTCGTCTTTCTTCTCTGTGTCTGATCACTTGTGGTGGAGACAGTGTTTTTTATACAATGTGATTGATTAAGGGAGCGTCTTCATCCATTTATGGTTAATTGTGGGAGTGGAAACGAGGCTTGTGCACATGTTTATGAATACTTCTGGTTTTGTGTGTTGGTCAGGAAATCCTCAAAGAGTTTTATATACGTATGTGGCCCCTGATGGTATAAGTGACTTAAGGGATCAGACTTTTTGTTATCGTCAACAGTGTCTTGTGTGCAGAGCCATGGATGGATTATAAGATGCCTACCAGCTCTGTACAGAGGAACAGGACAACCAGACTGAAAGGGACACAGCATACTGTACTGTAGTCCTCTGGAGGTTCTGTAGTGTTTTGACATGTTTCTTTCTGGAGTTTCTTTGTGGTTGTTGTCTTTGTGGTCTTAGCCCACAGTTCAGTAATCGATCCGTGTGCAGCATCCTTCCTCTCCTCTCTCCTCTGTCTGTGTCTCTCAATCTTTAAAAACACTTCACAAACATAGTTTCATTTTTAAAAAGCCTAGTTTCCTCAAACAGCTGTTCACTGTAGTTTTTTATCAAACAGGAGGAACTTTGGACTATTGTTAGCAGCGGATGAATCCACATTTGGTGATATAGTGATTGTTTGGGGAATTTTAATAGTTTCTGGAAACAGTGATGCTCTTTGATACAGAGGAATCAGATATATCACAGTTTAACAAGTCCTCAACTGTGTCACCAGACTAATTCTCTAATAGACTGAGCTCATTCTCCTTTTAGTCAGTTAAGAAAATGAGTTACCAACACACAGACAGCGGAAGAAGCAAGTGAAAGTCTTTCAGTTTTGATTTTCACACGCCCTCGACAGGGAATGTCCGCCTATGTGTTTGAGGAAAATTCCTTTCACCTGACGTTTAGATTCACAGACACAGATCAGCTGCATCGCACCGCTGCACTTTAACAAGTTAACACATAAACAAATGATAAAATCCTGCAGTAAAGTTAGAAGCAATCATGGCGTCTGCAAACGTCCTCACGTCCTACAGTCACAAAGATAAGGTCTGATAACATGATTTAAATTTGATTTCATCGATTCATCATTGTTTTGTTTTTGTCAGAGGAAAGTGTTGTCATCAGCAGAGGGAAAGGAAAGAGACAAGAAGCTAGTAACTGACTCCTCCAGCCTGAAGCTTTCGTAGTGCTCTGCCTGGAGGTTTACAAAAACACTTAGAGCATCATTTAATTCTCCTTCTTCCCTATTTTCCTTCACTATCCCTACATGTAAGTACCAGTAGAAACCAGTGGGGATTTTATTGGCACCTGATTCATATGAAATTGTGTGAATCAGATAAATCACAGGCTGGATTGTTAAGTTTTACCTGCATTATTGTCTTGTGAGTGAGTGGAAATGCAAAACTATATTGCAGGAGCACTTTAATTTCACCAGACGCTATAGTAAATGACAGATACACTCTGACTGATGTGCCGCTTCACCTCCTTCCGGTTTAAATCATTTCCTCCTTTGCTTCGTGCGTTCATAAAAACTCTACATGCTGGTTTTACTTAATTTTTATGCCTCTGGTGATGACAGTCAGAGCGGCAGCCATATTGTTTTCAACTTGTCCGTCCGTCCGTCCCATTCTAGTGGACACAATATCTCTGTAACGCCTTGAGGGAACTTCTTCAAATTTGGCTAAAACATTCACTAGGACTCAAGGATGAACAGATTAGATTTTGGGGGTCAAAGGTCAAGTTCACAGTGACCTCAGAAAACATGATTTTTGGCCTTGTCAACGCAATATCTTGAGAAGTCCTCAAAGGAATCACTTCACATTTGGCACAAATGTCCACTGCAACTAAAGGACGACCTGATGAGACTTTGGTGGTCAAAGGTCAAAGGTCATTCTAACCACAAGACACTTTTTAGCCATTATTCAAGACTTCACACAACAATTATGACAAAATTTCACACAAATGGTTCATATTTTATATGACTCTAGATAAACAGGGATGTCACCTGAAACTACAAGGAAGTGATTCTGGTTCTACATGCAGAGACATGAGTCTTACTCAAGTGTCTTGACTGCGTTCTTTGTCATTCATTTTCAGTTCTTGTGGCTCAGCTGTTTCAGCTTTCTTCAGCTGCAGCCGAGTCTTCATCGTCTCTAAAGTGCAACGTCACACAACAGTCTGATGCCACCTTCAGGTACCAGCTGACTGAGCCGCCCCTTTCATCCAGGTGTACGACCTGCTGGGAGGACCACAACGTAAGTCCCACACACTCAGCCCCACATGTGTTTGCAGTGAGGATCTTTAATAAGCTCTGATGCCGAGGTCATGATTTGGTGGAGAGGCTTGTGTGTCTCAAAGACCCTGAGATCTGTGCCGGAGGGAGTTTAACTCTTGCCGGAGGCATAAAACAGCTGCATGATGAGTCAGCACCAGTCTTGGCTTGTCAGTCTTGTTTTCTGTGGATTCCACAGTGTGTTCACTTTCCTAAGACAATGCTGTTGAGTTGTTGCTGATGAGCAGCAAATTCAGATGTTGTGATGAAATTTTGTCATAAGGAGAGTCTAGATGTTTTAATCTACTTCCCTGTGTTTGACGGTTTCCACAATATTCTGCATTGACAACTCCACTTATTTCTTTTCTTCTTCTTTCTTCTTCTTTTTTAAATAAACAATGTGATGAAATGTGATGATAAAAATCCGGGGAAAGCCCCACCTGATCACGACGGTCTGTACGTGTACAAACTGACTCGACTGTTGATGGGCGTCTATCTTGTTTTCATTTTCCAGAAAACTGTGATTGCTCGTAACGCTGACCATGTTCCAAACCTGGTCCAGACTCTGACCAACCAGTCCATTGTCCTGAAGTCCTGCCTGGAGCACCTGACCTACATAAGGGACTGTTCTGGGGTAAACAAGAGCTTCATTTTCAGACTAAGTGCCAACATCATACCCTTACAATCTTTCACACAAAAGTCAAATTTCATACTGACCTGATGAAAAAAGCAGAAGGGAGTAGAGGTGGAAATACAAGTAGTTGAACTCCCTTCAAATAAATAAAAAAAACATAGAATTACTGCTTCACAGTTGTTTGTGCCTCTGCCAAAACACTTTTTGTGTTCTTGAGATATCTTGTTCACAAGGCCAAAATTGCTTTTTGTGAGGTCACCATGACCTTGACCTTTGACCACCAAAATCTAATCAGTCTGTCCTCGAGTCCAAATTAATATTTGCACAAAATTTCAAGAAGTTCCCTCAAGGTGTTACTGGGATATTGCGTTCACAAGGCCAAAATCATGTTTTTTTAGGAACCATGACCTTGACATTTGATCCTTGACCATCAAAGTCTAATCAGTTCATCCTTGAGTCCAGGTGAATGTCTGTTTGTCATCGGTCACCACTGTAACAACATCTCATTATAGTAATCACTTATTCCTGCCACTTACACCTGGACATGTCCGGACATGTCCGGACATGTCCACTTCAAAACAAACAAATTTTTTAAATTGACTTTTGTCACTTTTAATTAAATGAAAAAAAAGTAATTTTATCAATTAAAAAGAGAAAAGTCACTGACTATTAAACTGACACCAAACTAAAACACCAGCACTGAGTTTTACATGCAGACCTGAGTTCTGCACTGAAAATCTAATTTTAACACTAACTTCTCCATTGTTCTATTTTTAGGTAAGGGAGACCACACAATGCAAGGGTGAGTGCTGCATGAAAACCTCCAGTTGCAAAACGGAAACTATCTGTTTTCAGTATAAAGGTTATAAAAGTCATTTAGGAGAATTTGCCCAAACCGCGCGAAACAAAGTTACAGATCATTCAGACCCTCTTGAAACTCCCACATTTCCCCCTCATCAGTTTACACTCAATACCCCACAATGACAAAGTGAAGTCTGAATTTTTGAAATTTTTGCATATTTAGTAAAAGGGCCTCTCCCCTGATGACTCAGCGAGTCTGGCTCCAGCATATTCGGGGATTTTAGCATAAAGCTGCAGCATCACAAGATGTGAACAAAGTGAAGGGGTCTGGGGACTTTCTGAATGCACTTTACAAAGACTGAGGAACTCAGTGATGTTATGATACTGAACTTAAAAATCAAACCATTGTGTGTTTCAGCAGAGTAGAACACCATTTAACAAACTACATTTACTCAAGTACTGCACTTAAAGCAGCTGCAATATTTACACCTATATATATAATACTTTTATAATAATAACAATGACACAAAAATACAATTTACAGTAGCCAGGTTTCCATCCAAATGTTGTGCAAAGTTTAACCAAATTCTGAGAAAGTCAGCAAAAGAAAATGCGAATGGATCCGCATTTTCATCCACAGCTGTCATGTGAATGTTAGTAGTTGATAAACAGCATTAAACCATTGCATTAGAGAAGGACACAAGTGAACATTTGCATCTTATTTGTTGCATTTTGCTTTTATTGATTCATTTTTCCATTTGTCTGATCACAAGTTCAACATATCAATCTATCTATATCAATATCATCTGTTTGCTGCCGTGTTATTGTTTAGAATCTCATTACAGAACCTTTAAGTACATTTTACTCCATTACATGTATCTGACAGTGGTTGGAACTATTTTCTTTTTTGCTACAGTTTTGGATTTTACATAAAAAACGTAAAATAAAAAACACACAATAAGCTTTTAAAATACAATGCATTGTTAAAATTAAACTGGTGGTTTTCAGCTTCCTTCACCTGTGACCATTTAGAATAACCACAACTACACATGGTAGTTGTGGTTATTGCCCTTAGTCATGTTTTAGATGTGTGTCAGTGTTTCCATCCACTTGTGTGTATGCAAAATTTCAATTTGGAAACAAGTTGAAACATCATGAAAAGCTCATCGTCTTCTAACTCTGTGGTTTAATGGCAGCGACTGGAGAATCAGCTCCACCAGCTGTTTTGTCTCCATCAACCAGTCTAGTCATATTCACATTACAACAGGAAAGGCGGGAAACAATTGCTTTTTCTTTTGACAGATCAAAGTCTTGAAGTCTGTGCTAAATTTGGAGGGAAACCTGAATCATATGCGCTGTTGTTTTGGCAAACGAAAGCCTCATTTAAAGTAATCTTAATAAAAACTATGACATGATGATGAACAATGACAGTCTCATCATAGGTTTTACTCATCATTAACATGTGTACTTATTTGTTCCTGACATGATGTTTCTGTTTTACAGTGAACTGCAGCCTTTACTTGGAACAGGATCTTCCCCCTTGCATTGGTGAGTTACCACACATTTCAGATTTAATGAAGTGTTCATGCTGCTGTGGTTTCAGATCTTGCTTCCAGAATTTGCAATCACATTGTCATTTGGATGCAGCCAGGTGTAATTGACATCTCTACCGAGTGGCCACATTGTACAACATGATTCTAGTGGTATTTACTGTTACCCAATGTTAGACATGTAAATCTTTAAAGACAAACAGGAAGAAACACATTAAGCATCTGTTGGGGACTATTTTAAGCGGCAGATTAATCCTTGTTGTGGAACTGTAGTGAGCATCTGGGGAAGAAGAACGGTGTGTGGGACTAAGTGTAAATAAACCTGATCTGCAGACTGACCTCTTATCAGTGTTTGCGTACCAGGTCTAAATACAAAGGCCTGTGGTCAGAGACAGTTCACATGTTCAGTATCAATCATGATCAATATCAACCTTTACTGCATGTTATTTTTATGTTTTCCTAATAATATAAAATATGTCTAGGTATATAAAATAATCAAATATTGGGGACATCATGAGTACAACTAAAAGTCCTGCATTCAAAATGTACTTAAAAGTAAAAGTACTCATTATGCAGAGACACTCCTTTGTTATATTATTGATAACAATTTTTTTTATTATTATTATTTTTGGGCATTATTGATATTGTGACTTGTCAATTTTTAGGCACTTTACATGCTACAGGTTAGTTTAAAGTAAAACACTGCATCATTTTTTATCTAATCTTAATCTGATAAGTAATTAGTAACAATAATCACGTCTGTCAAATAAATGTAACAGAGATAAAAACAAATGTAGGACAGAAGTATAAAGTAGCATAAAATGAAAATATGCATTGTTGAATTAGCTCAAAATTTGCACTTTCATAATGTTGACCATGTTCACAATTGTAGTTTAGCGTGTTAGTATCCTAACACTTCATACTTATTAGTAAACACAAAGTACAGCTAAGGCTGATGGGAAATCCCATTAGTTTTGCAGGTGTTTGGTCACAAACCAAAGTATTTTGACCTGATGGTGGCACTAGAGGAAAAGTCAGAATATCAGCAAAGTTACTACTGTTCATCCCGTTGGGAGCATGAATGTCTGAACCACATTTCATCACAATCATCAAACAGCTATTGAGATATTTGAGTCTAAGTCAATGTCAGTGTTTATGACCTGTTTCCTCTTGTCTTTTTCTCCTTTCAGTGAACACCTCCTTGATCTGTCTCTCTAAGACTCAGTGTTTGCACAATCTGATATTTGGACTTGTTATCTGCGTGATCGTAGTTGCTGTTGTCATTGTGGGTCTGGTCATCTGGTTTGTTATCTCCAAATGCTCCAAGCGTAGAAGACTGCCAGTGTCATACACTCCAGCTGCTATGACTCAGATTGGAAAACAAATAAGACATAATATAATTTGATTTGGTAAAACACAACAGTGGCTCAACAAGGATGAAGTCTGGCTGATCCTATGATGAGTGATTTAAACAACAATAGTATTAAAAATAATATTGTAGCACTTTATTATTATTATTTTTATTTTTTTATCATAAAAAATGTTTTAAATTGTTTAATATAATAATAAATAATAATATAATGATATATTCAATAATAATAATATATATAAAGTCCAGTAGCCCAAAGAGAGACAGACCATTTTATACTCCCTGATTTCTGTTTTTACAAATATTCATAAAATATACAAGGGTTTAAAAAGAAAGAACAGGATTTTCTGTATACTGAATTTTTTGTTCTGTTTTTGTTCTGTTTTAAAAAAGATATTTTTAATGTTTCTAAGTGGTGAGCCTCGTCTGTGGAGAGACCAGAACAAATCTTTCAGAGGGTCTCAGACTCATTTGGTGGAAAACAACTGTAGTCAAGACAAGACATAGTGATTACATGTATCACAGTCTCCGTGTCATTGGCAGATCAAGAAAAATTTAATTTTACAAAATCTAAAGTTAGATTTTATTTTATTAAATTATTGCTCCCAACAGAGAAATAACCCCCTTAAAAACACAACTTGTCAGCTTAGCACTTTGTTTTTCCAGCATTTATGCTAAGCTAAGCTAACAGAGAAAAAGGTCAAACTTCTCCTTCAATGGTTTGGAGGAAAAAGGACTGCAAACATGTAAACCCTGACAACACTTCTGGAGTCCGTTAACCTGTTGTTAGAAACATAGAGCTTTGTGTCATCTATATAGAAGTGGAGTCTGATGTCAGATGTCAGTGAGTTTTGAAGTGTAGGGGAAGCAAATTGAGAAATACTCTTCGCGCTTCACTGATTTCCCCTCAGGATTTCCCCTCCTAGTAAAAATTCAGTCATCAGAAAACTGGATGTCTGTGAGTAAACTATACAGCAACAGATCATACGTATCAGTAACTCCAACTTCAAAAAAGTTCTTCAGGAGTTTTGGGGGCATCGAAGGCAACGAGTCACACCAACGTCACCCAACTGTTTACTGAGCGGTTCCAGTTCATGACAGACCAGGCTCGGGTGATTCACAGTAGATGTTCTCCAGACCTTAATATTGCAGTAATTACAGATGTTGCCAGATGCAGTCTAGTTGTCGGGAAGCTCCTCATACAAAAGGCAGTCAGTTCATGTCTGTCTGACTGGAGCTTGACAAGGAAGTCGTTTGACTGTAGCAGCTGGTTTGAGAATACTTGGCTGAGGTTCTCATCCAGACTCAGTGCCCTGACACACCAAGCTGACCTCAAAGACCTGATGTGGACCAAGGATGACTGATCCAACACTTTACAGTAGAACTGAACACATACAGGAAGAGACTATGTCCACACTACGCTGTTAAAACACTGTTAAAACACTGTCACAAAGCTAAACCTCCTCTTCAGATTCTCATTTACATATTCTTCTGCTCCTGTTGTCAAACAACTGAACCCAATGATGAAACTGTGATTTAATCACATCTCATCAACTACATGTTAACCACCAGTCATTCCCAAGCTGCTGCTCAGTGATGATACTAAATCATTATTTTATATCTTATTTTATATCATATTTATTCTCACATCTGATAAAATCAACATACACCCAGGTAAAGAACAACAGTTCTGCTTTGTTGGCATTAAAAAATAAATGATCACACAGAACTAAGAAGTGACTAAAAGTTGTCCTTTTAACTTACTGGCACACTATAGCTTTTGTTAAAGCTCAGTTTTTCGTTTAGTTTTTATCGTATTTGTATCATATCGTATTTCAAACTTATAGGTTTAATAATTTTGAATCAGAACCACCACTATTTGGAGCAAGTAGCTCATGAAAAATAAGATTACTCACTGGAAAATGTTTAAAAATAAACCTAACTGGACTCTATGACAACTTCAAATTGATCGAGACTCATTTCTGGATTCAGACCCAACAGTCCTCAGTAACAGTGGTTGTCTTGGTGTATCAGGGCTACAGCTACAGCGACTCCATCAATGAAATAGGCTTCGTATCCTAAATCCCAAATCTTATGAGCCTCCATCTTGGAGGCCAAAGGTCAGAGGTCACAGTTAAATAATAATGCAGTGACTAAAAAATGATCCATGGTTGACAGATAAGAGAACGGAAATAAAGAAACTGATTAAAATAAATAAATAAAGGAAGATGACGTTCTGAAACCTGAATGTCAGTGAAGTTGATATCAGTTTATCTGACTGTCACCACAAGATGTGGTGTCGACTGTCAAAGTCACTCTGATAGATAGTGTTACTCATCTTCTGCTGTGGAAGCTGGGAGAATTACTCATATACGACCTGATAGAGTTTCATTATTGTGCTCAGAGGTATATGTGTGATATTAAGACGAGCATGAAGCTTGTGCACACATCAGTTAATATGTTTTGTCTCAGGGCTTCTGGACTCTGGTACAACCAGAAATCAGATGATGTTTTATAAATCATCAAGCAAAGATGATATACTGTACATAATGATGTTTGATGTCTTTGCATTTTCTTTGGTTTGTTGGGGTGTCATTATTTTATTTCTTGTCTTTGTTTCTTCCATCTTTTTAACTGAGTTTAAATTAATTAATTAATTAAATTGAATTAAATTAATTAATTAATCACCAAAACTATGAGGTAAAGAGGCTAAAAAGCTCAGTGAAGCTGCAGATTCTCAGTGAGTGCATCACTACAACTGAGTCATTTTCAATCACAGTCTCACGTGACCTGTTTCTAATATGAAGACATTGATTAATGCAGCTTTAAAGACAAGGAACTACTAGTGGAGTTATTATGAAATCGTCTTAATCTATGTAAAATATTAGTGATCAGTTATCATTCTTAATTACTAAAACAGCTTTTAACCCCCTGAAACTTATTTTGTATCTTAATTAGATAAACTTGAAGTTGCTGTCATGAAAATGGTTCTATATGTGGGTTCATGTTTCCTATATGCAAAGCAAGTGCTACCAGATAATGTTGCTTGCTTCTTATGAATATGGCTTTAAGTGATTTGTGCTGAATAAACAGATATAAACTGTCTGTGTCAGTGGTCTCTTTTTAATAATAACTTAACAGTGTCTAATAAATCAGTGTGTAACAATTTACTTTGAAGTTTTAATCATCTTTAGGTATATTGTTTTAGAGAAAGGGAAATGAACTGCTAAACAAGCAAATTTTCAGAAACACATTTGTGTGGACTTAACTTCAAAATTTTGTGAAATTCTAAAAAGTAGCTAGTAACTACTGCTACCAAATAAATGTACACTGCTCCAAAAAATGAAGGGAACACTAAATCATCACAGTATAATGCCAAGTCAGTTCAACTTCAGGGATATCAATCTGTCCATTTAGGAAGCACAAGTGATTGTAAATCAGTTTCACCTGCTTTGGTGCAAATGAAAGTGACAACAAGTACAATGAAGAGGCAAAAGCAAGACAACCCCCAAAAAGGAAAGGGTTTTGCATGTGGTGGCAAAAGACATTCTCTTCTTATCCTTATTGACCGATTCTTCCCTAGTTTTGTGTTTTGTTGGTGTCCTTGTCACTACTGGTAGCATGAGGCGGGACCTGCAGCCTGATCAGGTTGCACAGGTAGTCCAGCTCCTCCATGATGGCACATCCATATGTATGGTGACAAGAAGGTTTGCTGTGTCTCCCAGCACAGTCTCAAGAGCATGGAGAAGATACCAGGAGACTCCACGAGGAGAGCTGGACAGGGCCGTAGAAGGGCATCAACCCAGCAGCAGGACTGGTACCTGCTCCTTTGTGTGAGGAGGAACAGGAGGAGCACTGCCAGAGCCCTACACATGGCCTCCAGCAGGCTACTGGTGTACATGTTTCTGACCAAACTGTCAGAATCAGACTCCATGAGGGTGGCATGAGGGTCTGACATCCTATAGTGGTAGCTGTGCTCACAGCCCAGCACCAAGCAGCTAGATTTGAATTCACCAGAGAACACCAGAATTGGCAGGTCCGCCATTGGTGCCTCGTTCTCGTCACAGATGAGAGCAGGTTCACACTGAGCACATGTGACAGGCGTGAAAGAGTCTGGACACACCGTGGTCAATGTTATGCTGCCTGTAACATCATCCAGCATGACCGGTTTGGTGGTGGGTCAGTGATGGTCTGGGGAGGCAGATCCTTGGAGGGTCGCACAGACCTCTATGTCATAGCCAATGATACCCTGACTGCTGTTGGGTACTGGGAAGAAATCCTTGATTGTCAGAGCTTACACTGGTGCAGTGGGCCCTGGAATCCTCCTGGTGCAGGACAACGCCAGGCCTCATGTGGCCAAAGTGTATAGACAGTTCCTGGATGATGAAGGCACTGATGCCATTGACTGACCCACATGTTCCCCTGAACTAAATCCAATTGAGCACCTATAGGACGTTATATATCGGTGCAATCTGGCGCTGCCAAGTACCGCCACATACTGTCCAGGAGCTCACTGATGCCTTGATCCAGGTCTGGGAGGAGATCCAAGGGACACCATTCGTCGACTCATCAGGAGCATGCCCAGACATTGTAGGGAGTGAATACAGGCACGCGCGGGCCATACACACTACTGAGTCACATTATGACTTGCTGTGATGAAATTAACGCGAGTTTGACCAGTCTGTGATTTCTATTTTTTTCTTTGATTTTCAGTGTGATTGCGAATCCAGCCATCAATGGCTTGATGATTTTGGTTTCCATTGACACATCATTACATCATTTTGTTCTCAACAAATTATACAGTGATGAAGTGAAGATTTTTCAACTTGAATAATTCTTTCATCAAGATCCAATGTGTGATTTAAGTGTTCCTTTAGGTTTTTTGAGCAGTGTAAGTAAAAAGTATAATATTTTGCCCTGCAAAGTAGTGTAGAAGAAGTATATAGTAGCATTAAATGGGAGTCCCTCAAAATTGTACTACAATAATAGAGTGTAAGTTACTATTTAGCACTGTTTTGTTGAAGTAACAGTTGGTATTTTAATTTGGACTAAATGTGTATGTTAGTATACTAGTTTGAAGTTTTTACTATTTTATTCTGAAGGTGAGTTTGCCACATTTCCGGTATTCCGGTCTATCATAGCAAAGCACACCACAACGACGCCTTCACATGACGACATAACTCCGCGACAAGCTAATTGGCTAGCAGGCGGCTACGACCACTCGAAGCAGCGGAGCTAACGTCAACTCTCCGTTACCGGGATAATCCACACCGGAAAGACAGCTGGTAGGAAAAACGTTACCGTGTTTTGCCGTTAGATCTGGCAGCCTGACAGTTTATTGTAGATGGCAACATCGTTGCAGTCAACGGAAAGTGATATTGGAGCTAGCTAGCCGTTAGCATCATGCCGCTGTGGCTGGCAGAACACGTCACGCCAAGCTCCTTTCAAAACTCTGGATATAGAACACGGTTTTGATTCTGAGTAGAGCCATGCGTCCATTAGAACACAAGTCACAACGTACAATAAACTGTTATGAACCAATCTTTAATTCGGCATAAGTTGTATGGACCAAGTAACATTTATATTTATTCAATAGCAGCTTTTAGCTGGGGGGTTGCCCGTTGTTAAAAGAGCTACATTAGTGACCGTTGGTCGTGACTGGCTTAAATAAGAAAGTGTTCCCACCCTATGAGTCAACTATCTGCCGAATTTCCTTACAAGATATGAGCGTGTCGCGATTTCTACTAAATGTCTTTGTGACACCCACTTCCCGTGGCTGATATGCGAGGAATCGTTTAACTGTCAGGATTTTGGCTGGAGTTTCGTAAAACTTTATTTTCCAAGTGACGGTATACAAACGTAATTGGAGCGTGAGCTGTGCATTTGCTGTTTTGTTGGCATGCTAGCAGGCTAAGCTAAAAATGAACCTTTGTTCATTTAAAATGCGTAAGAGTTCAAGTAACCTCTTCACAGTGAGCAGCTGCAGTTTCAAATGTCATCTCGGACCCACAGTTAGTTAGTTGTCCGCTTGTTATCAGCAAGTCGGCAGTTAAGTTTCACCGTGATTCATGATCAAACACAGCGACTGCTAGCTGGCTGCTTTTAGCCTTGCTTAGGCAGTTACAGTGAGTCTGAGCTGGCAGAATATTCTCCAGGCTAATGCTAACGGGAGCCAGTTAAACTGACAGAAACAGCAGTGAGATTCAGTCTGAAATGACATCAGTCCCATGAACCGTGAGTCAGTCGTAATAACAGCAAACAACAATAACAACCATGTAAAACTAGAATTTATAGTTTGTATCTATTTTATTTTTTTTTTTTCAGATCCTTTGTACACATAAACATTTGGACAATAAAGCTTATTCTGATTCTGACATGAGTAATAATGTGTTTGTCAGACATCGATCACGGTATATACTAGCTAAATAACAACCAGTTCTTCCTCTTGTTGCTGTTCTTTGCAGGGTCTCCCTCCCTCAGTGAACACAGAGAGGTCTGAGCCTCCGTCACCATGACAGACAACAAGCGTCTCGCCTTCTCCATCATCCAGTTCCTTCACGATCAGCTCCAGTCAGGGAATCTGTCCTCAGGCGCCCAGGAGAGTCTGGAGGGTGAGTCAGAGCTGATGTGGGGATACATGACCAAAACAGCCAGTCCTGTGATCCGGTTTGAGTTGCTGGAACGGTTCTATCCTGTGACAGGAACTGAACATAATGTTGTTGGTTCTCCTTTAGGGACAAGCTCCTGGAGCTAAGTTAGGGTTCTGCTTGGGGGTGAAACTAAACCCAGGTTTAAGCTACTTTCAGCAGTTTGGCAGCAGCACAGCGAATGTGCACACATAGACTTCTAAAAAAACAATAACAGTAACAACCGTTTAACACATGCATCTGTGTAGCATAGGATAACCAGTGCTTGAATGCAGGGAAGTTGAGCTGTTAGTGCTGTTGCCTTGTTTATGATGTATGTCTGAAACATGAACATGCTGAAACTGATATGGTTCTTTTTTTGTCATTAAAGTTTTTTATTTATTCATACACACATAAACATACAATCAAACTCGAAAACAAACACTGACACCAACATCAACAGACAGTATATCCAGCATACAACCATATATACAAAGGCCTCCTGCAAATCAACATTTCCTTTTTTGAAACAACCACAATATACATTCAGCACGATGTCTTCAAATTTTTCCATATGTCCTACCTACAAAAAAATACTTTCCCAGGCCCTCCTAAAATGTTCCTCTTCGTTGTTAATTCTAGCTGAAACTGATATGGTTCTTAACAGTTAAGGTTACAGGTCGTTAACTTCCTGCAGTGAAATCCACATGGACACCGGACTTCAGCCTTGCTCATCTTTTCTTATATTTGTCCCCATAAATGTAAAGGCTCCTAGAGGACAAGTCAGTGTTGTTTTATCAGATCTTCACATTACTGAGTTATGACAAAGGTTTTAAAGGAGTCACTTATAAGTTTTTGCTATTTCTACATAGCTAACGTTAGCATCAGCAGCTGTTTACTTACCAGTCTAGAGGAAACATTGTGAGTTCAGCATCAATCTTCATTCCTGTACTCACCAACAGCTGTCTCTAGAGGTGGAAACAAACACCAATGTTAACTCTTGTCTCTATCACAGCTTTTCTTCTACTGAAGTTAGCATGCTAACCAGCTAGCCCCAGTCTTTCTCATCGCTGCAACCTCCAGTCTGTCCTGAAGACGTAGCTGCTCAGAGAACGTATTATAACCTCTTGTCTTATAAAGACAATGATGACTGAAGCTCTTGTCAGGAGGCAATCACCACCATCTGCTGCTGACAAGAAAATATATAGATAGCTGCTTTAAATCAAGATGTTAATGGTTAAAAATGTAATGATTCTGTGATGATTTTTTTGTCTTCAAAAATTACAGGATTGTGGTTGACTACTGCACAAACCTGACCTGATGTTTAGAAAATAAATGTCTTTTTATTTTATACTGAGCTGTGATATTGTTTGTGATCCTGCTGCCACCCTTAGTTTTAACAAAAAGTTATTTTTCAAACAAAATGTAAATAAGATGTATGATTCTAGAATGCAGACACCACTTAAGAATACTCAAGTGTTTGGTATTTTTACATTGATTTTACAGATGAATCAGTTCTTCTTGATTATCTTACTTTGTGTGTTACCTCCCTGTTAAAATGACCTTATTCTGCAGTGGCTGTTCAGTGTTTGGAGACGGCGTTCGAGGTGTCGACCGATGACCAGAGCCTCGCCGTCCCCATGACGTTACCAGAAATCTTTGCCTCAGCCACAGCCAAGGTAGAGAAACAGCCTGTTGTCAGGTCCTGCATGTTGGTGATACAGATGTTATATGAACAGCTGAGCCGACTCTGACGTGTGAAATAGGTGGAGTTCGCCTGTAACAGAAGAATGAGGACTGTTCTAGTGTGTTGTGAAATGATGTCATCATCTGATGCAGTGGTGCTGTTGTTGCTCATTCTCCTGGATGTGTCTGACTCAGTATTTGTGTCTATCCCAGCATCCAGCTCAGTCACAGGTCAACAACAACTCCACCCCAAACTCCGTCAGTGAGGAACAGAGAGCCGAGGCCGAGAGGCTGAAAACCGATGGTAAGACGAGGAGGAAGAGGAGGTCCACAGTGTCCACACAGCTGATTGGTGGTTTCTTCTCTCCATTTTATTTTCCAGTAACGAGTTCATGTGTTTTGTTTCGTCTGGACTTCAGGTAATGACCAAATGAAGGTGGAGAACTTTGGAGCTGCTGTTGAGTTTTACTCAAAGGCCATCGCCCTCAACCCTCAGAACGCCGTCTACTACTGCAACAGGTCAGTGTGGTGACGGGCTTCACAAAGGCATGATGAAGATCAGATCTTAAACAGTTTCAGATGCTTAAAACTTCAGCAGTAAAATATCAGAAATGAACAAATTTCTCCATATTGTTTTGTTGATTCAGTCACATTCAAATTGTAAAATATCCTGATGGATTTAAACAGATCACATGTTCATATCAGCTGGAAATGAGCTCTACTTTCTGTCTCTGAGGAGACGTTATGGTTCCTGGGTTGCCCACAGTTGAATTATGTATAGGGCTGCAACTAACAATTATTTATATTATCCATTTTATTATTTTCTGAATTGTTTTGTCTATAAAATGTCAGACAATACTGAGAAAAGCCACTCATCATTTCCCACAGATGAAACTTTAAATGTCTTTTTTGTCAGAGATTCAATTCAGTGAAAGAGAAAACTAAACATCAGAGACACTGGATAAACTGGGACCAACATAAAACAGTTTATCTATTATCAAAATAGTTGACCATTAAGTTGAGGTGTTGTTTTTTCCTGTGCAGGGCTGCAGCATACAGTAAACTGGGGAACTATGCTGGAGCAGTGCAGGACTGTGAACAGGCCATCAGCATCGACCCAAACTACAGCAAAGCCTACGGAAGGATGGGGTAAGAAAAGCTGCTTGTCTCCAAGAACACACTGCCTGTGTTGCGTGTGTGTGGTGGCTGCGTCATTGAGCTGCTGCAGCTCTCTCTCTACATAGAGTTTGCAGGTTACTGAATGATGGATTTTTTTTTTCGTTCTAAGTTCATTTCTGATTTATTTTTGACAGAAAACATCGCTAAAATGTCACTGTCTCCACATGCGACTGCTACAATGGTTAGAAAATATATTTATATTTTTCATGTCTGTATCATATTCAGATTCGGTCTAGACAGAGAAATTATAGTGGAAGGTGTCACTTTTATGTGATGTTGTTGCAGTGATGTCACTATGACATCAACTGGTCTTTTCTCTTTCTGTTTTTACTGGGAGACACGTCATGTGAAAAATAGGCGAGAGGCTAAATCTTGCCGAATTGAAAACCTACACATTCCGTAGCTGCCGCACATCCAGTGTGTTTCTGTCCGTAGTCTGTAAATGAGTAGAGAGAGAGAGAGAGAGAGAGAGAGAGAGAGAGAGAGCGAGAGAGAGAGAGAGAGAGAGAGAGAGATTCAGCAGAGCAGAAACCTGCAAGAAAACTCAGGGATTCAATCTTTTCTCCAGAAAAGCTTTTTTTTTCTGGTTTCATATTTATTTCTTACTCGACACATCCAGGCCACTGTACCTCAACCTTTTGGTAGCTGTCAGTGTTTAACGATATAAAACTGTCGAACATCTACAAACCAAACTCTGAGCATTAGATTATGAAAAATGAAACTTGGTTTGAAGAAACAGCACGGAGGTGTTTTCAACTACTGATTCATTGATTTGAATACTTGTTTGATTATTTATTTGATACTGTCGCAGTCCTTGTCACTGATACGTTTCCTGTTGTTGTGTTGTTGTGTTTCAGTTTGGCTCTGGCCAGCCTGAACAAACACACAGAAGCAGCGAGTTACTATAAAAAAGCTCTGGAGCTCGACCCCGACAATGACACCTACAAAACCAACCTGAAGATTGCCGAGGAGAAGATGGAGACCTCCAGTCCAGTAAGAACAGACCACATACGCTTTTCTGAGCAGAGACTCTGAGCTGGGTTTGTGTTCATTCTTCCTCTTGTCTCCTCTCTCAGACGGCAGGGATGGGCGGAGTCGACCTGGCCGGTTTGCTCAGTAACCCCGGCTTCATGAACATGGTGAGACCTCAGACTCTGTTTCAGCTCATTTCTCTCTGCTACAGATAGAACACATTCACACTGACTATCTTCATCAACCCAAACATCTATCACTGTCACTGAACATGTGGTGTTACCAGAGAGCACAGCACATAAACCAAGCAGTGGATCATTGTCAGACTGCAGCTCTAGATCTTCTTTATGTATTTTTTTTCTTTCAGTTGTTACAGTTAAAGTGGCTATAATAAATATTTTAATAATACTACTGTATGAAATGTGTCAGTGTGGAAGGTGTGATGGTGATGAACCTACAGTCCTACACATGTGTGAGATCCAGGTTATTATCTGAATCTGCACTGACTTGTACAAACTCATAGATCAACACCATGAATATTTTGCATTAAGATCCAATCATTTCATTTCTGAGAAATTGATGAAAATGTAAAAAATATCCCGACTGACAATGTTAAGGAAAGTGATTAAAAATTCCCATCCCTCCATCAAGTCTGGTGCAAATCAGTTCAGTCGTTTTTGTGTAGTCCTGCAGACAGACAAAGAGATGAGTAAATTCATAACCTCCTTGGCAGAGGCATCATCATCTGAACTTGCAGCTCCTCTCAGCTTCACTGAGCTTTACAGTGAGTTTCAGCTCAGTGCTCACTTGTTGTGAATCTTGATTTGTGTCTCTGTCTCTGCAGGCGTCGTCTCTGATGAACAACCCTCAGGTTCAGCAGCTGTAAGTCGACTTTATTCGCTCCTTCAGTCATTGTTTTCTTTTCTGGTTTCTTAAAGTTGACTTCCTGTCCACTTGTTCTCTTCCAGGATGTCAGGGATGATGTCCGGAGCATACGGTGGGATGGGGGGAGGTGGAGGAGTGGGAGGAGGATTGGGTGCAGGATTGGGTGCAGGTGCAGGTGCAGGTGCAGGTGCAGGTGCAGGTGAAGGTGCAGGTGCAGGTGCAGGTGCAGCCCCCAGGGCTGCAGCCCCCGGAGCTGCTGGAGCAGGAGATTTATCGGGACTGATCCAGGCGTACGTATTGAATAAAAGTGTAATGGTGATCAGAATAGACGTGTTTCCCAGCAGGCATGTGGAGCTGGGAGACGGTGTTGTTTTGTCGGTCGATGTTTACAGGTGTTGTTGCTGTTTGTGTTGCAGAGGTCAGCAGTTCGCTCAGCAGATGCAGCAGCAGAACCCCGAACTTATCGAACAGCTGAGGAGTCAAATCCGCAACCGAACGCCCAGCGCTGGAAACGAGGAGCAGCAGTGACATCAGATATGGTAAATACTCACTGAAGACTGTGGGTCCCAACACGGTAAAGTCACTGTTCTCAGGTCAGTTTGTCCAGGTGGGAAGTCTGACATTCACTTGGCGACAGATCAGAGACGCCTGATCCCTGTCTTAACCTCCCACATAGAACATTTAGTTTGCAGCCGTAAAAGAAAAAAAAAAGAAAGAAAAAGAATATATAATTTATACAGTAACAATAGAAACGATAAGAAACAGTTAATTAAAACATATCACAAAATGTTAAAACACCAATTAAAAACAAGTAAAAACTAAGACAATCGGCTAGGACTGCGCATTTATTGTGAAATTAAAGGTCTCATACAGTCTAAAGGTAGATGCTCATTTGGTGTTTGATCATAAAGCAGGTCTAGGTTCTATATTAATACTGTGAAAGTATCAAAGCCTCAGTCCACA
Organism: Seriola dumerili; assembly: GCF_002260705.1. Taxonomy (NCBI): domain Eukaryota; kingdom Metazoa; phylum Chordata; class Actinopteri; order Carangiformes; family Carangidae; genus Seriola; species Seriola dumerili. Next base: position 3,019,616 of record NW_019174574.1, on the reverse strand, counting down.
GAGAAATGCACACAGCCTGTATTCAGACACTGAGCCTTAAAACCAGCTGTCAGGACTTTGTGATGTCACAACAAAGCAGTCACCAAGCCCCACCAACTTTGTAGGATTTGGTTTCTCTGAGTGTTTATCTGAAATATGCTATATTTTTATCAGATCACTCAGAAAACAGTGAGCCATTCAGAAGAGAGGCTGAGAGCCTCCTCTCTTCACTACAGATACAAATACAAATATAATTATTTTACTGTTTTTAATTTAGAACAATTTGTGTTTAACAACATTAAACATTTCATTTCTACAACTTCCTTTTTTTTTTCTTTTTTTTCTTTTTTTTTAAATTGTGAATTTCTGTTAGAGAGCAGAAACTGTTGGCGACTTAGTTGTTGTACTGATGGATCACTGCTGTGGAAATGAACATTATACAATATTTATCAAGACAACAGGTAAACATGGAGGAAGTGTGGAGATTTTCTTGTAAACAGGAGGTCAGGAAATGGGAAGGACTCAAATAAAAGACAAAGTAGTCGAAATAAAGTCTCTACAATAAAGCTGTTGCCTGGTGGTGGCCAGATATTCTTCAGCCTCACAGGTTATAAACAGACTTTGACATCAGCACATTTTGATGCAGTCTGTTCCTTTTTATTTTGACTTTTCTCCTCCGTCGTCTTGTTTCCGGTTTTATTTTAGCAGTGGTTGATCTTTTGTGTTTCCTCTGTGTTTCAGGTTGTACAGGTGTGTGTGTGTGGAGGAGACGAACAGACCGTCTGCCCTTTTTTTCTTTCTGATTTGGATCATTATAACTCGAAGGACTAAAAGGAAGTTTTTTGTTTTTTCCATCACTGAATAATTCCTGCATGAGAGAGAGATTCAGGAGCCACGCCACCAAAAACTACACCCACTTTCTGCAGCGCTGTGTAGTTTTTAGGAAGAACACTTTGATATCAAACACAGATTAATTCTAATAAGTCGTGCTCTGATAGCATCATGGTCCCAGATGTTAAACAGCTGTAGTGAAGCAGGTTAAAACAGCTTGAAATGTCTTTTTTTTTCTCTAAAAACTACACAGTGTAACTTTAAATACAACGTTTGGTCCAGTACCTTCTCGTGTGTGTGTGTGTGTGTGTGTGTGTGTGTGTGTGTGTGTGTGTGTGTGTGTGTGTGTGTGTGTGTGTGTGTGTGTGTGTGTGTGTGTGTGTGTGAGAGAGAGAGAACTAATCCTGTGTGTGGCAGGTGACATGGAGCTATGCGGAGACAGAGCTGTTTAAACACAGTTTGGAAATTAAAAAGAGCATCTCAACATTTTACACTTCCTGTCTGATGACTTTTCACTCCTGTCAATCAAATGTGTCGTGGTTTATCTTCCTGGGCGGCAGCTTTAAATTCACAGAGGGAAGAAAACAGATGAACTATTTCAATTAAATATAAACACATATATGATAATGATGATGGCATGTTAGAAATGTTTGCAAATGTATTAAAAAGTGAAATCTCACAGACATAAGTATTCAGACACTTTACTGTGACTCAGGTTCCTCCATTTCTCTGGATCATCTCTGAGATGTTTCTATACCCTGACTGGAGTCCACCTGTGGTAAAGTCAGCTGATTGGACACACACCTGTCTATATAAGGTCTCACAGCTGACAACACAGATCACACCGTGAGGAGGAAGGAGCTGCTGCAGAACTCAGAGACAGGATTGTGTCGAGGCTCAAAAACATTTCTGCTCCATTGAAGTATCCCAAGAAGTCTAAACATGAGCAGGACTCTTCTAGAGCTGGACCTGGACTAACTTAGACATCAGGGTGAAGAGAGGAGACCAAGAACCTGATGGTCTCTCTAAGTTTCAGAGAACCTGCGTGGAGATGGTAGAAACTTCCAGGAAAATCAGTTGTAAACATCATGTCCAGCTTCCTCCAAGCAACATATGTAAACATAAAGAATTTGAATAAATAAAATCACTATGTAATATTTAAAAACCTGTTGCTTTATTTTATAATTAATGAACAAAGAAATTAGACAGCGAGTTAAACTATGGAGAAAAGAGATGAGGGTTGGGAACTTAAAACCTTATGTAAATGAATAAAACATTTCCCAATAACAATCTAGAGATTTGTTATTCGTGTTATAGTAATACATCAGATTAAAATGGTTAGTACTGTTGGTGGTTCTGAAAAAGAGAATTTAAATCAAGACGATATCAGTTTTTGTTACATTGAAAGAATAAATGAATACACGTGATCTACATCCACATTCCTGGAGAAATAAATGAAATAAGCTTATTTTGCTTTATTAGGAAAATAAAGCTACTTGGGCTAATTTTGTTTCCACTTTTCTACTACTGAAAAGTACTTAAAGTACTTGAATATTTTATTTTGACAATACAGATTTTGCAGAGAGAACAGGAAAATATTAAACTGATTCAGACCTTACAAAAATGTAAATAAAAGGGTGGTGCTCAGGGTGTAGCTGATACATTCACAGGGATCATAGTGAGTTTTCTCTAAAAAAAAATTTAACTCTGCTTTTTTTCTGTATTATCCAGATAATTATTTTAGACTTCTGGGGAACGTCTTTAAAGAATCATCTATTTTCCTGAATGAACGAGATCTCCGACTTTCCGACTCGGAAATCCGACCTCGGGGGTCGTTCCAATTGAAAGTTCCGACTCGGAGCTCGGAAATCCCGACTTTCGAGTACAAATGGAACGCCACAACCCCCGAGTTGACATTAAAAGATGGCCGCGCCGGTTGTAAACAGTAAGTAGAAGCTCCTGTAAAAATCATTTTATTAACACTTTTTACTATTTGTTGTCACAGTAAGTCAGCCGTATACATAGTATTGTTAGATGTATATATATGGAAATGCTGTCATAGTGTAATTTACATTTTTCATGTGTATATGCGAACTACAAAGCAGGCCGTGCTAACAACGGCTAACCGTAGCCTGGTAGTTTCAGCCGGTGCTTTTTGGGCGTTTTGGGCCGTTGGCTATTTTTTTTCGACTTTATAACTTTGTAACGCTGATACCTACGGTGTGACGTCATTCCCACCACCGACTTCCGACTTCCGAGGTAAATGGACCGCACCATAACAACTAACCATCGTCATCAGGAAACCCACCACTCAGTGCGCAGGGAGTGCGTGATGTCACCGCGGAAGTATCTTCATACACCTGCAGAGGCTCGGGCAGAAGCTCGGACAGGTAAACACCTCTTAATAGACTCATGTTTGTGGTTTAATGTTGTTATGTTGAGCTGAGCCGTTGAGTTGTTTATCCTGAACAACACAAATGTGGACAGCTGCTTTTCTTTGTGACTGGAGCGTTTAGGTGTTAGCGTCACATTTAGCTGCAGGGAAGCTAAGAACCTTTAGCAGTCAAGTTAGTCGCTGTTAGCCGGGACCAGGAGCGGAAATGGGGGGAATTTTATTTTCAACGTGAACTATTAAAGTGTTTTTTAATCAAAAATGAAAAGGTGAAGATACACTTGCTAAAGAAATGTATCTTAAAAAGCGAAGAAATGTTGCAAAAAGGAAGTCAAAAAGTTTATATGTAAATAATTATGAAGCGTGATAATGTTTTATTTTGAAGTGGTCGATGTTTCCTGTAGCGGTGACGTGAACTTAACGTTAAAAACGGACCATAACAGTCAAACAAACAACGGGGTTGTAGCTTTATCTCGGTAACAACGAAGTTTTAAAGTGTTTAACGTTACAACCGGTTCAAACCGTGAGAGTCGAGCGTTTTATTTAACGATATTTATCATTTAGTTATTTAATGTGTCAAACACTATCTACCTGCATTTACGTGCAGCTCTACTTTAGTTTTTCTTTTCATGCCACATTTCAGAGTAAAAGTAGTTCGTACTTTTCACTATATTTATGTGACGTGTTTAGCTACTTGTTACTTGTATAAAGAAAATCACTGTCACAGATGTGTGTGTCTGACTGGGTCTGATTTTATGACTCTTTACTTGCTGCATTATACGTCTTATCTTCTACCATTGTCCCAGACAGTGATGTTCACTTGTGGCTGCTGCTGTATCCTGTGCCCAGACACCCCCATATTTGTGCACATGCCTGAAATTAATACACCAAAGACCAAAACACACTTCATGTAGCACCACTGACACCACAGCATCCCACTGGTGGCGTAGTGTATTTCAAAATGGTTAAATAAAGAATTGTTCCTGAATGAAGTGTAAAGTCAGAAAAGTTACCTCAATTAGACCAGGAAATCAGACCTTCAATACTTTTAAACAGTTAATGCTACAGATACATTTTACAGTGTCTAGACTGACACTGTAAACTTTGTCAAAAACACTGACTGTGTTTTTGACTGTGACTGACTGTGTTTTTGAATCACTATGACGGACCCTGATTCTTTTCTCACTGGTATTGGATTTCATTTCCTCACAGTGTCACAGTACAGTCCTCTGGTGGAGAATCAAGGTGGACTGGTTTAGTCTGCTTTGGTCTTCACTTTCCTGCTCTGTAAAACAGTCTCTGTCTATGTGTGTGTCTCCTGCAGTAGAAGCAATAGAGTCCAGTGGACGCACCAGAGTGGAGGTGTGTGCGTGAGGATGCTGTCTTCACTTTAGCGTCTGCGGAGAGTTTGCTGCTTCAGGATGAGGATCCTGGTGGCGAAGCTGCTCGGCCTGCTGGGATTGTTTGGCCTCATGCTGGCTGGCATCCTGGTCCCAGTACGCCTCCTGCTGGTGGACTATGACAAGGCACACAGGTATAGGAGAGCTCTGTCTCTCTGCAACTCGTTCGGAGGAGGCGTTTTCCTCGCAACATGCTTCAATGCTCTGCTGCCCGCCGTCAGAGACAAGGTAACACACACTCACTGCAGCCGGACATTAATATCTCACCATGTTTATCATGTCGTAATGTCGTACACATAGAGAGATGTTGTGAGATGTTCTGACTGTTTAAAATTGTGGAAAACTTCACACTTTTGTGCTTCTATTGGATGTTTTTAATGAAAGAAAATCCAAAACCAACCAACAGGAAATAACATTGAACAGGGGAAATGTTATCTTACAGTATTTTACTGTTAAAAATGGGTTGACTTTATTTATTTGTATAACATGTCTTTTAAGCTATTGACACGTTTGGTGACTGTCCTGTACAATACTGTAAAAAACCAAACATACATGTATTAGGAGGTACCAGTAAAGTATCGGTGTGTATCAAGTATCAACCTCTGAGGCTGAAACATGAAGCCAGCACTGAAGAACCAAAACCTGTAGTTCCTCTAATGACCACTAGAGTCTGGCTCCAACAGTGAGTCAGTCTCCATAGACTCCCATGTTAAAATGTCCAACTTTACAGCAGAAATAAGCATGTTTACAGCCTGGTACAAAAACAGTTTTGGTCTCTAGAGCTAATTTCCTCCTTCATGACGACTGTTTATATATATCTTACCTGTTTTTTATTAATTTTATTAAGGCTTTAAGTCATGGAGAATTGAGGGCGTGGCCTCTTTGAGTGACAGGGGGGTGAGCGTATGTTTGTCACAAACCATCATGTATCAAGTCTCAGCTCCACACACGCCCCTCCTCTTTGACCATTTTTGGATTAGCTGGGAGTAGGGGGCGGAGTTAGTTAGATGACAACGGTGTGGCAGCTCACTCTGAGCTTCAGAAACCTGTTGTCACAGGGACAGAAACGTCCCACTTTATTTACCATTCACAGTCTGTGCTCTGAACATAAAGACATTTAAAGATGTCACCCTGGGAACCTGGTATAAATTTTAATAATGATCAGATTAATGATGAGAATAATAATGAGTTGTGGCTTATCCTGTGTGTCTGTGTGTCCTGTCCTCAGGTGGGCGATGTCTTCAAGCAGCTGCAGATCAGCAGTGATTATCCTCTGGCTGAGACGATGATGATGCTCGGGTTCTTCCTCACTGTGTTCGTGGAGCAGACCGTCCTCACCTTCAGGAAGGAGAAACCCTCCTTCATCAACCTTGAGACCTTCAATGCCGGCGGGTCTGAGGCTGGCAGCGACTCAGAGTACGACACACCCTTCATCTCCTCAGCGCGGGGCTCGCCGGGCAGCGGCAGCGGTCACTGCACCCATGGACACCAGCACGGACATTTCAGCCCAGCTGAGCTGGCGGGGGCGGGGCCTCTGCGGCTGGCCAGCCTGGTCCTGGCTCTGTCAGCTCACTCGGTGTTTGAGGGCCTGGCGCTCGGTCTGCAGGAGGACGGAGCCAAGCTGGGCGGCCTCTTCCTGGGCGTGGCCGTGCATGAGACCCTGGCTGCTGTTGCCCTCGGGGTGAGCGTGGCCAAAGCCTCGCTTGGCATGAAGGACGCCGTCAAGCTGGGCGTCACGGTCAGCATGATGATCCCGCTGGGCATGGTGGTGGGAATGGGCATTGAGTCGGCTCAGACTCTGGCGGGCAGCGTGGTGTCGGTGGTGCTGCAGGGACTCGCTGCCGGCACCTTCCTGTTTGTCACCTTCTTTGAGATCCTGTCCCGAGAGCTGGATGACAAACAGGACCGGCTCCTCAAAGTGCTCTTCCTCATCCTTGGATACGCAGCACTTGCCGCCCTCATCTTCATCAAGTGGTGATGGACACGGAGTGACTGACTCACAACAATACCAAAGGAAAATCTTAAAGGAACAGTTCAGCATTTTGGAAAATATTCTTATTCATATTCAGGCTGAGAGTAAGAGAGAGAGAGAGGATATGAAAATGTCACCGAAATGTGGAACTTTCCTTTTAATTTCTCTTTTAATAAAGACAGCCTGAAGTCCAGCTGTGAAAGGCAGAAACATCTAGAGCAGCTGGATAGAAAGAAGCCATTTATTATCTTCTGAAGGAAAATCCTGAGCTGTGTCCGTGATGTCTTTAAACAGAAATATAATAAATCAAAGTTATTGAGACAATGTTTTTTAAAATTACATGTTCATGTTTACTTTCTTCTTCACTGCTTTTTTTTGGTGCATTCCTAATTTCGTGGCAGGTTTGTGTGTCACCGGCACAAACTGAAAACACAACAGGGACCCACCTATAAATGTTGCTACTAGTGGTCAAAAACTCCACAGAGTACCTTTAACCTCTTACCTACTGCTGAGATGTACAGGTTGTAGTCCAGTGTGACATCACTGTTGGGTGTGCTTACAGGTGCAGCACTCAGACTGAAAACACTGACAAACACTATTAAACATTGAACTATTGTTAGTAACAAATATACATGAAGTAATATATTCGTAAGAAATTAATTTCTCCAGGTCTGTTGGTCATTTTGTCTTAGATACACTTAGTGTTCACTTTATTAGTGTACACACCTACAGTGTAATGCATCCAGCTGTTCTGGGAGGGTTCCTAATAAAGTGGTCACTGAGTTTATATTAAGACTTTAATAAGACCCCTCTTTTATCTTTATGAACATCTGTGTGAATCCAGAGGTTGATTTCTACTGTAAAAACACTGGAGCCTTTAAAAACATGTACATCTACTTTTTATTTTTGTGAGATTTTCATTGTTTTTTTTTCATATTGTGAGTGTTGTATTTATTTTTTGTCTGATATTTATCTCATGTTATTTGACATTGGACAGATTATTGTCATGATTAAAACCTCAGAATAGCTCAGTGTATTTGTTTGCTGCAGACTGTTTTTCTTCAGCAGGAGCTCTGCTGCTTCACGACGCTCTTCACCCTGAACCATGTGATTTTTAACGTTTTTTAACCTTTGACAGTAGACAGTAGGAGTTTGGTGGAGAGGCTTTGATAACTACTGATAATAAAGGTATAACATCGCAAAGGAAACCCTTAAAGGTCCATATAGTATTAAGGTAGATGTCCATGTTAAAACCAGCTGTCAGGACGTCTGGAACTTTGTGATGTCACAACAAAGCAGTCAACAAAGCCCTGCCCTCCTGGACCTACCATCTAACCTTGCAGGATTTGGTTTCTCTGAGAGTTTTACCTGAAATCTGCTATATTTTTATTGGATCACTCAGAAAACAGTCAGCCAATCAGAAAAGAGGCTCAGAGCCTTCTCTCTTCTGATTGGCTCACTGACCTGTTGTTACTAGAGCTCCAGAGAGAAGCCTGTGAGAGGAGATGTAAAACTACATTGAGATGGTTTTTGGTTCTTAAAACCAAAAATATATCTTCTTATGGATCAACACTTCAGATAAAACACAAGAGAAGAGGAAAATATGGAGCTTAAATAATTTTACCAATAAACTGATTATAATCAGTAATAACTTTAACGTTACACTGTAAAAGTTTACATTTTACTGATGGATAATCTTCCAGCGTTGTCATCTAGTTGTGGCTAAAAGGCCAAAGACAGCAGAGGGAATCAGTTCACCTGCAGCCGATCTGGTCTGACCTGGTCTCATTGTCACTTGGCCAGCATCAGACACCGGTGTTGAGGAGAAGATTCTGGGTCAAGTAAAGACAGTATCCCCTTAACTAAACCTGATCCCTCATCCCTGACCCTAACCTGAGTCCTGGAATCCAATATTTCCTTTGTGACTTTGAATCAGTTTGCATTGACTTCCAGGTCAGTCATTATGTCATAGCTGCTTCCTGTCCCTCAGCTCCACATCCTGAAGCATCAGACCTAATCTAGGCATGATGCCAGACTCTCACAGCAGTGATTGGATTAGGACTGATGCACCTAAATTTGATTGTTTATTGACACAGTTTAGAGCGAGCTCTGATACTGTGAAGCCTAATGTCACGGTCTGGACCTGGACCTGTGCAGAGTACAGAGTACTAGATAATGTGATCAACAAGAGCTGCACCTGAGATCACAGAGAGGGAGCTTAGCAGTCATCTGATTGGTTGATCAAGATTTAACTTTCTGTGCATTAAGATTTTCTGATCTCATAGCTCTCTCCAATCAGACAGGATCTGTTAGAGTTGTGCATTGTGGTGCAGCAGGAGTTTGATTCCTGCAGTTGCCACGGTGACGTGCAGTCTCAAAACGATGGAGTTTTTCTAGCACAGAAACTCAGAGATTCAATCCAGCCACCTAGATTAGGATGGTACATTTTGGAGTGCTACTGTTGTAGTAATGTTGCATGAACAGACTATGGTTCAGTATGTACCATACGTCTCATTCTCATGAACTTGATATCTTAGTAACGCTTTGAGGGAACTTCTTGGCACAAATTTGGCACATATCCACTAGGACTCAATGATGAACTGATTAGATTTTGGTGGTCTGTGATGGTCTGTTAGGTGGTAATTCTAGATCCCTCTAGAGGCTCAGAGCCTCCTCTCTTCTGATTGGCTCACTGACCTGTTGTTACTAGAGCTCCAGAGAGAAGCCTGAGAGAGGAGATGTAAAACTACATTGAGATCTTTTTGGTTCTTTAAACCACAAATATATCTGCTTGTGGATCAACACACACGAGAAGAGGAAAATATGGAGCTTTAAGAACTTGATTTTTATTGGATGGGGTCTTTAATGTATAGGCTACTTCCAAGCATGCATTAAAAATTCTTTAATTATTTTTCTAAAATAAACAACATTATATGACAGGCTTCACTGTGTCTCACCACATCAACCACTTCTCAAATGTGTTTCCTCAGCAGGACTCAAATCAGATTATATTGACCCTCGGTTGCTAACAGATCAGCAAAGTCTTTGCTATTTAGCAGCTAAAATCATGTGGGATCAGACATAGAGTCAGACCAAGAAATGTGTATAAAGGAATGTGCACTGTTTTATCTTATTTATTTTTCCTTTGTTTGATGGAGGTGTGGATGAATTAATCAGTGTTAATCACAATGGGTCAAATTCACATGCTCCTACAACTGCAGCTCAGTCATGTCTCCTGTCTCTGTCTCTGTCCATGTCCTCTGTTTATGTTTCCTCGGAGCAGCATCTACATGTGTGCAACTGCAGCAGGACTCACTGACACACAGCTGTGAAGTCTTTAAAGGTGAGTTGTTAAAGTAGTACAGGCTTAAATAAAGGTTAAAACAAGAAACTGTAACCTCAGTGTTTATTGGACAAATTTCCTTTACACATTCTCTATTGTCCCATGGTTGAGTGTCATTGTCTTTATACAGGATTGCGAATGAGATGCAGTTGTAGTGACTTTATATTACTCTCACTGAAAATGTATAAACAAAAGTATTAGGAACAACAGATCTCTAAACCTGCATACTGAAGCTTCCTGCCCTGATCTGCTCTTATTCATTATTATTACTAACATTTTCTGCTTGTGTTTGTTAAAAATGTTTATTTAAATACGTTTATTGTCTTTTTGAAAATATTAAGCACTTTGTTTTTAACCCTAACTTTGTGTTACAGAGTGCTATATAGATTTTTTTTTAGAGAAAGGCTTTAAAATAGAAGAATAAAAGGTGAAGAGAGAAAACTTTATTAGCAATGATGGAAAAATAAACCTAAAAGTAACTATACTATATTTACAAGTAAAATAGTAAAAATACAGTTGTACACAGTTTTGTTTATATATGCATATATGTATATGTAGCTGAGTCACTCTTTCATGAGGTGACTTTTGTTTTAGAGAGATTAATAGAAAATGCAGCAGCTTAAACAGAGAACACTGTGTCTCCCATCACAGGACAATAATATGATGTGAGTTGAATGTTTTTGAAATGTTCCACACCTCTGGTGTTATTTAAAATCCATATGTGGACCTTCATTATGCATTTTTTAATTAATGAATCCTTCCATTCATTTTCTGCTTAATAACCAGGTCCAGGCTCTGTTTAATGATTAATTAATGATATTATTAGGAGTTACTGTTAGGCTTTAGACAGCTGAGAGGGAAAACAGGTCATGTAAATGTCAGTATTCGTGTACTTTGTATGTAATTCAAGGCCTTCAACTTGAACTTGAACTTGAACTTGGTGAATCTGCAGAATCAAACTCGAACACCCATATGACTTTAGAGCACAGAGAAATACTTTATAACTGCACGTTGAAGCCTTTTCATGTTAAACCTCACTGAAAGAGAGAGTTCAACAGCTCCGTGTAAATCTGCAGGATCCTTTGACCCCTCGGGTGACTCTTTGACCCCGGCACTTAAGCCAAAAGGAGTAAAACTTTAACAACAACAGGACCGGGTCCAGGAGCACGACCAGATGCCACAACAAAGGCGTGTGAGGTTTTATTTCACCTCCTTAAGCCTCTTAGTCCCTGTAAGTCTGCCTGCTTGCCCGCCTGCCTGCCCGCCTGCAGCCGCCCTGCAGGGCTGCCGTTGGCTCTAGTCACACCGTGATGAGTTAATCCCTCAGTGGAACTGCTTCGCTCGTCTTTGGCTTGCTCAGGTTTGTCATCCTGCCAGCCGCCCACACGAGCAGACAGAAGAACCACAGAAAACTTGGAAGGCATGGAGGACCTTCTGTTACCGAGCGGCGAGGAGGAGGCGCGCTCCGAGCACAGTTCCTATGACCCGGGAAACGAAGGGAGGACGATGGGGGACCGACTCAAGTCCTTCCTCCAGGTCACGGTGAAGGGGGATCTGAGCAGGAACGTGAGGGATTTCTGTAAGAGGAACGCGCTGCTGACGCTGTCGGTTATCGCCGTGCTGACCGGCTGCACGCTGGGCTTCATGCTGAGGGGAACCCAGCTCTCCACACAGGTACTATTCACATGGCGGGTTTACCCACCTCAGGCCAGGATTCACCTGCAGAGAACTTCAAAATCCCCATTTACCAAATTTAAAATTTCCCAGATAAGCCTAATACCTTCCCATCAAACATCCGTGCCGATAATTCTCTTTAAATTACCTGTCAAGACTCAACCTACTATAATAGACATTTCAGCAGTTTTTACTTTCCTTCAAACTTCCTGTTTCTTTCTGTTAAATTTCCAATTAAGATTTAGGATTCAAGATTTCTTAATCTTTCCTTAAAATTTCACATTAAGAACGACTCATAAAATATTAGCTCCCATATGGATACTTACTATACTATACATTTTCTGGTGATACTTTTCTATAAATTTCCCATTGGTACTTTCCTTTGACTGTTTCCCATTGATACTTTCCTTTAAACTTAGGTTTCTAATTTCCAGTTCCCTGACCAGTTAACAGTTACTGCTGGAATTTACTGTTTGCCAAACCCCCTATGTCAAAGGGCATAGTAACTGAGCACAGTTTCCAACAGCAAGAGCTAGCATAGCTAGTTAGCATATCATTAGTTAACTATGTCTGTTGGGCTTTGGGTTAAAAAAAAAAGAAAACACTCTTCACGACTAGCATGTCCACTGTATAGTAGCTGTATAGTCTGGATGCTGTCAGAGTGGCTAATGTTTGCAGCTTTTGGGGTAGTTTACACTCCAGCAGTTACGGTAGCTAAACCCGTACTGTTTTAGAATACAAACAAGTAAGTTAAGTAATTAAACCTTAATTAAATTGATATTAAAATAAAATAACAGTCTGATCTTAAATATGTCCTTATTGTAATAATAACACAAGGTCTAAATACTGCACTACAAAAGTATGGCTTTTTGCTGAGAGCTGTTAGCTTTAGCCTCAGTCTGTTAGCACATAGCTCATAAAGCCTTCAAAGGCACAGGTCAGACTATTTTACGAGATTCTAGTGTTTTCAACCAATTCATCCAGCTAGCATTAGCTTAATTAACTAGCTAATATGGCAGCAACAGTTAGTCATTTTGGGAAAATGGACGATTGTTGGCCAGAGGTGAGAGGCTGTTTTTGTCTGCCCGTTGTTTAACAAGTTATTTTAAGTCTGACAGTGAATTTACCCCTTTTATCACTGTTAACGTTAATGAGTGAAGAGCAACAATAGCTAACTGGGGCAAATATCAATAATCAATAGAATGTAATTTTTTTTTTGTCAGTTGCACTTAAAATTAAAGTTATTTTTTCCTTATCAACATAGGAGCTACTGACCCATTCATTCTGAGCAGTACATGCTGTTCCTGTAAAAAAACAGTGTCAGGGAGCATTAACAAGCACAGAGAGACTGCAGCCAGTCCAAATCCACAGTCATTAATCCCTCCATTCAATAAGTGGCAATCAGCCACCTTGTCGGTTACTTCCTCTCAGTGAGGGATGAGTTTGAGGAGCTACAACTGAATTAAATGATTAAAACAGGACAGATACAGATGCCAGATAAAGACGCCAAGGTAGTGTACACTGTAGTTTTTTCAGGCAGTTTGCAGCTTTTTGGGACCTAAAACCTGATTCCATTATTTTTGATCTCAGAATATTTAAATTCAAATAAGTGAACAAAAATTAAATAAAAAATCAATATTTCAAACAGGAATTTTATCCCAAGCAGTGTGGCGATAGCTTTAACTCAACTTTAGACCTACAGTACATTTTGGGAAATAAATTACAGAAAATAGTTGAGGAGCTAATTGAATTAGCACTTAAACAATCACTTCATTGGCATTTAGTAAACAATCACTTTACAGGTAAAAACATTATGAATAATAGAAGAATTTAAAAAATTTAAAAACGATTTTATATAATAATAATGATGATAATGATATAATAATAATAATAATAATATAATAATAATATAAACTTTATTTGTATAGCACCTTTCATACAAGAAATGTAGCACAAAGTGCTTTACAACAAAGAAATTACACCAAGTGCTTTACATGAAGAGACAAAATGAACCATGAATCATTAAAATAAGTTTTAAAAAACTGCTATAACAAGCTTTTATTAGGCAATATCTTTTTTTCTATTTTCAAAACCAAAGAAAATAATTAGAAGAATCAATAGAATAGAACATAGAACAATTAATCAGTAAAAAAAATAATCTAGTGAGTTTCAACCCTGCAAATAAAAAGCATTATTAAGACTTACTGTATATTTTACATGAAAGCAAATTCCCAATTGATTATGTTTTTTAAATTAACATAAGGAAGAAACGTTTGAACTGCTTAATATCCAGTATCAACATATTTCATTGTTTTCATACAAAATGAAATGACTGAATGAAATGACTGAATGAAATGATGAATCAATCAATGGTTAAACTCAGCAGGTTAATCAATAATAAAAATAGTTATTAGTTGCACTAACAAAGAAAAAAAATGAGCTACAGCACTGAATAAAAACAAGAGCTAAGAGTTAAATTAAAGTTAAAGTCAATTTATTGCATTAGATCAATTTAAATCTTAACTTTGATGACCATGATCTTCATCAGACTGGGTAAAAAATTCTCAGAACTTCCTAATCTTATTCACACTAAAGCCTTTTAAATGAATGATATATAATATACTGAGCATTTGGACTTTTAGTTAAAAATAGTGCTGTTTCTCTGTAAACTGTCTTTCCAGGAAGAATTGATCCGTCTCAGGAAGACGCAGCTGAATATAGAGTGGACAGAAACATGGAGGTCACAGAGAAAACACTTGATCTGGTTTCACATGTGGACTTTGTCTTTCAGATTCACAGGATCTGTCTGGTGTTAAAAGGTAGTTTCCCAGGTTCAGGTATAAGCAGGTTGCAGACGTGTCACGTGCTCAGCTCTGAGTGAGGGAGGAAGAATAAATAAGCAACAGTGAGGAGGGTTATTTAGCTTCCTTTATATTTATCTTTTATTTTAACTCAGATTTAACTAAATTATCTCGTTGTATTTTGTACATTTATATTTTATATATTCTATTGCTTATTTTTCTGCATGTTTGCACATTTGTAAGTTAATCTTAAAAAACAGATGTGTCAGGGGGAAAACATCAGTGATGACCACACTTGAAGGGTAAGGCAAGTTTGTTTATATAGCATGTAGCATATAGCACATAGCCTAGCTATATAGCTATATAAAGCACCATTCAGACACAAGGCAATCCAAAGTGCTTTACAGAGGCATGGAAATGCATAAAAATAGAACATTAAGATGACATTAAAATGGCATTTAAAAACAATAAAAACTAATTTGAATAAATAAAAGTAAAAATATCAGTTTCACAAAGTCACAAAATCAAGAGACTCAGGAGGACTGTAGTGATAAAATACATTAAAAACAAGCAAATGCACAAGATTAAGAAAATGAAGCTGTGTAAATGGATTTATTTTGGTCTCTTGGGGGCAGATTAACAAGATAAAAACATATTGATGACAATTGTTACAGAAGTGCATTTTATTTGAGAAAGTAGAAAGAAAAACATTTTGGAGACTTAATCTCGTACTTATGACTTGTCATAATGATGAGATCTGGACCTCGTAATCAAAAGATTAAGATGGTTATCAAGCATCACATTTGATAAGACATATGTCCCATGGTACTGTCTGATTTAATTGTCTATCCTATATAATAAAAATCCATGTAAATATCAATATAATTAAGTTTATTTTCAACAAAGCATCATGTTATTTTGAGATCTTTTATTGTAATTATGAGTTAAAGACTCTGTAATTCCCTGTGGGTTTCACAATTAGTTTTGATTCATTATTCATATAACATGGATTGATAACTGCAGCTTTAAATGCCTGGACATAAATAGACTAGAGTTCCTTCAGGGTTTGAGGTTGATATCAGGGACCCAGACAGACTTTGGTCTTGACATACACGTGTCTCTGTGGAGCTGCTCATGGCTCCTTCATAACAAACCCGACTAACAGCAGCAACGCATAACTTCAGTTCCTCCTCAAGTTGAAGTTGGATCCTATAGATGTTATTCATTTTTCCCCTCAGGTTGGTCTGTTTCTGTCTCTAAATACTACAGTACCCATGAGCCTCAGCGGCTGTTACAGTAGACAAACCACAGCAGCTGATCTATCAGTTCAACCTCCAGCTTCACCATAGTAGCAGAATCTGAGGGACCACAGTGATGGAGGCATCATACTGAAGGATGAACTGTAGCTCCCAGCTGCTGCTGATGATGATGATGATGATGATGATGATGATGATGATGATGATGATGATGATGATGATTGATGTGAACATTCACATGAAAACATTTCTCTCATTTCTCACCACAGGCCAAGATCTACTTCTCTTTTCCAGGAGAGCTGCTGATGAGGATGTTGAAGATGCTCATTCTCCCTCTCATCACGTCCAGGTAGGTCCATGTCCATGGTGGGATTAACTCCCACTAGTGTTTGACAGTTTCAGTATTTCCTCCGACACCCAGAAAAACAACCAGCAGACTGTTGGTCAAACATACGTGTTCTACACTGAACAATCAAGTGATTACTGAAGAAAGTAACTGTCAGATGTCAGATTAATGATAAAAATAAATATCTCATACGACTTTGTATATTATTAAACCAAATAGATCAAACACAACTTTAAAACAAAACAGAATAATATGAACTAAATATGTGATAAACTGAATAAACTAAAACAGGGGTCAGGGTTGATATTCTGCTTTAGTGAAGTTAACTGAGGTGGAGTAAACCTGGGACTGTTATTTCTCACAGTCTGATCAGCCTCAGATCCCTTTTGATGCAGCAGATAACTGCAATAATCATTCAGATGTGAATACAAGCACCAGAATTAGTGTGTTTATATGTTTATGTTTTTCATTTGAAAATTCCGTCAGCCACTTGAAATGTCAAGGTGGCTGCCATTTTTTGGCTTTGGAAACACATATTTTACCACAGAATTTCACCTACAGATTTCAATGAATTTGTAATGTAATCCTGTGTTTTAGACTGTGACTATGTCAAATTTACAACTCCTACATTTCCTCAGAGCTAACCCTAACCCCAAAATTTCTAATTTCTAACATATGATGTGAAAAATTCTGCATAACTCACAGTGTATCTGAAAACCATTTATTATGAATGATGAACCAAAAGTTCTGTAAGTTTACTTGTCTTACATTAGCTCACTAGGCTTTATTACAGTGTACAAAATTTTGCCTTCTACATTTTGTTTAAATGATTGATTTGACACCTGGATTATTCATATGAGAAAATAGTGGATGAACTAAAAACAACATTTCCTTACTAGAAATGGCGGCCATCTTGAATTTTCGAGTGGCTAACGTGTTTTATCTAAAGAGTAACACCCAAGAAGGATTTGTGTCCACATTTGAAAGATTTCCCTGAAATATGCAGTTATCTGCTCAGCTATTTCTAAATGCAAACATGAACGTTTTTCTTTCTTCTTTTTTTTCTAAACTGGGCTACTCCCCTCCAACATTTGGGATTTTTTTTTCTTTATTGATAAGGACAGTTTGGGACCTGTGAGGCCTGATAGTAAATTCTTCCAAAAGAGGTTTTCTGGATTTATAATTTCAATAGTTTAAGAAAGAGGTTAAAATTACTATTTCAGTATGAGAGTTTTTAGATTTTTTAGTTCTTTTGTTTTGTAGTTTTTGCGCTGCTTGTGACTGTGTTTACAGGTGTTTTCTTATTTGGTGACAAAGATTCAGCCTTATTGTAGAGTACAGTATATATACACTCAGTGGTCAGTTTATTAGGAGCCCCAGCTAAAACTAAGTCAGTCTAATACAGTAGTCCGGTAATAAACCCTCCCGAAGGTTGTAATGTTCAGTTTGCGTTTCACAGACATGTTGATTCAGTTGTGTGCTCATTTTACTGCAGTTTGTGGTGCTGCTGAACTGTACTGCGTAAGATGAACAGGTGTTTCTATTTCACCCCTTTTATATCAGTGAAGGGTAGGCTAAATAACAGAAACAGCAATACAGATCAACAGCATCACAGACTACATCCTGCAAAATGATGACAGCCTACACATGAATTATCACTTCTTTAACACACAAACTGAACATTATAATACGGAAGCTCTGAGAGGCCAGGGAGAAAAAGAAGTTAATCAAAATTAATTTTCAAAGTCTGATCTGAAGTATTTTCTCTCCTGTGTTTATGACTTGAAAATAGCTGTAAAGGTTCTAAGTTACTTTTTTAACAGGTGAAAAAAAATTGTTGTTATAATACTCTTTTCAGTCACAAGAGGCTGACATGCACCACTGAAGTGATTTTAAATTTAATTTCCCCATGTATTCTAAACACGAGGTACATATTATGTGTTAGCAAGTTATGCATGTCTTTCTATTGAACGATATGTTTCTTGCTGGCTTGCGGGCTAATGTCTAGCGTCAGTATAGCTAATGCCAACAGCAGGTTAGCGCAGATCAAAATACACTTGTAGTCAAAGTTTCTATGTAGAAAGACAGAGAAGCAGTGGTTTTACTCATTCTGTAAAACACCCTGATGAAAATACTTTGTTAAATGAAAAGCCTCTTAAAGACTTTTAAAGAAACAACCACATACTACTTATTGTTTTCACAGTGTGATTGCATCTTGTTTGATTTCCTGACAGCAGGACATCCGTTCTGATGTGGTCACTTGATCTCCTGTTGACTCCCCCTCTTTCCTGTGTGCAGTTTAATGTCGGGTCTGTCGTCGATGGAGTCGAAGGCGTGCTGTCGCATGGGGGTGCTCACCGTCACCTACTACCTCTGGACCACCTTCATTGCCGTGGTGGTCGGTATCGTGCTCGTCATCATCATCAAACCTGGCGTGGGGACGGACATGGAGAGTAACCGGCTGGGAGGGGGGCCCGTCATGACCTCGGCCGACGCCCTGCTCGACCTTATCAGGTGAGACAGGAAGTGGATGTGTAGAATGTGTAGAGGTGAAGAAAGGTCAGACCTGGGATTTTCTGGTTTCTGGTCTGATGGTCTGTGTCAGTGCATCAGGTGCATGGTCTGACCCTGCAGGTGGTTGCTGTTGCAGTTTCATTTCTAGGAGACATGGTTGCAGCAGATGTGTAGTTATCAAAAAACTTAATTGTCCTGACCCTTTGTCATTGCTCATATTAGCTGTGTCCCAATCCAGAGGCCACATCCTTCAGAGGACTACAAAGGTGTGGCTTTTTGTAGCCGTCATAGACCACGAAGGCTGAACTGAAATGAGAGTAGGGCCTATAAAGGATTTTCACTCGCGTCCCCAGCTTTTTCCGCCCCTACTGGTTGTTAAAATGCGCTGCTCCTATCGCCTAGCAACCATCATAACTTTTTTTTACAAAAACTTGATGCTGGCATGTTACGTTAGCATGCTGCGCCTCCTCCTAAAGAAAAAGACGACTTTGGTAAGATTCCTCTCATGAAATAATGAAGTAAAATTGCATTAAGTCAGGAGCTGTGTCTCAATTCAGAAGGTGCGGCCCTTCATAGACTGCAAAGGCCAAACTGCCTGAGGCAATCTGGTCTACGGAGGATTTTTGCTGTATGTCACAAGCTATTCCCGCCCTTACTGATGCATCATAAAGCACTACTCCAGCTTCCTAGCAACACTGACAACATGTAACTTTTTTATCACAAAAACTTGAGGTTTTAAGGCCCTTGGTTTTAACAGTTGTACCGTTAGATGTTGAACAGAGCTGAAACCCAATACTGACATTTAACAGTGTAATCCTCAGGCTCTCTGTAGGTGTTGTTTGCTGCCATATTATTTTCATTAGCAGCATGCAATGAATCTTGGGATATGTTGGGCCACAAAGGATCCACGTGTTGGAGCTTCGTTGTCCAGAAAAAGAAGGACGCATTTAAAGGAGCCTTCGAAACGGTACAGTCTAGTCGCACCGCTGTGACGCAATCAGTCTTCAAATTTACCTTGACTTTGACTGTCAAAAAAAAACTGACTGCTTCCTGCTACAGTAAACTGAATATCTTTGGGTTTTGGACTCTTCATTGAACAAAGACATTTGAATCTGTCACATTGACAATTTTCTCTGTTTCTTGACATATCATAAACAGGTAATGAAAATATTCTTATCCTCCAGGGTTTGACTGTCTGACAGTTGACTGAACATCACTGAGCTCAACAAAACATAGAAAACAAACCGACACTCACAAATCAATCCAATTACAGACGGAGCTGATCAGTGTATTTTTAGTAATCCTGCAGGGATAAGTGACAGATTAACAGAGTCAGCGGCGGTGGGCTGTAATGATCTCTGCTGCGGCACGTTGGCAGGCTGCGCCCTCGTGCCTCGTCCGAAAAACACGCCCACAACTGAAGGTCTCACGAGCAGGTCGACGCATCATCATCTTGTTGACTTTTGACCTCTGCCTCAAGTCAGCTGATCTGGACTGTTTCCCTCCTCATTCTGCTGTGTTTATCCTGCTGTTGTCCAGTGTCACCTTTCCTCTCTTAACATATTTAGATTAGAATAGAAAAAGGGAAATTTTCCTTCCACCTGTCACCAGATGCTGCTCATGGGGGAATGTAATCGGTAATAATGGGGACTTCAAGCAGTGATAGTTGAAGGGACGGCTGCGGTGTGACGTGATGATGTAGATTCTATCTTGACACTTCCCACTGTTTCAGCCCAACCGTCTACTACAGCTGAGCGCAAATGATACAGGGACAATAAGGGGGTCAACTTTTTCTCTAGGGCAAAAGTGAACCCAGTACAGTGTAGGTTTTTCAATGAAGTGTTACAGTCCTTACAGTATCTTACTTGTGTAACTAAAACTGTCTGAGTAGAAAGTACAATGATTCCCTCTGAAATGTCAGAGTAGAAAAATAAAATAGTATAAAATGGAAATGTCAAGTTAAGTACAAGTACCTCACAATTGTACTTAAGTACAGTACTTAATATTGTTCAGTGACCCAACAGGTAAAACTCCTGAATTCTTGAGTGAGAACAAAGAGTAAACTATAACTTCAGGCTAAAGTCAGACACTAGCTAACATTAGCATTCATTCGTAGATACTTGACACAGTGTAATTCAATCACTCTGAAGGTAAAAAGTAAAGCTAGATAGTTAGCCACTGCTACTTACATTCGCTTACAGTGTCTAAACTTCCTCTATACACAGGAGCAGAGACTTGAGGACGGAGCCACTGATATTCCAAGTCTTAATGTGGGGGGTTAGACTCCCCAATCCCCCCTGTAGAACCCTGTACTACAGGATAACGACTGGTTTGCCGTAGTAGACAATTGGACTGCAACGTTAGGAAATGTTAAGATGGCATCTAGGACAACACGTTACACCATAGCCATCTCTTCAACCTTAAATTCCTTAATAATCCTTGTCTCTATCACGTCTTTTCCTCTACTGAAGTTAGCATACTAACTAGCTAGCCCCGGCTCGTCTCATCACTTTCCAAAAGTGAATCACTGTAGCGTCCAGTCTACCCTTTCAACGTAGCTGCTCAGAGGATGTATTATAACCTCCTGTCTTGTAAACACAATGATGGCTGAAGCTCTTGTCAAGTCACAATCACCACCACCTACTCCTGGCAAGAAACCACGTTCAGCAGCAGAGAAAACCTACACATAGCCATTTACCATGTTAGTAATAGCATCATAAACACATTTGATTATAAGACACTCATAAGCAACTATAAGATATTTATAAGAATTTATAAAGGCTTTATTACCATTAACTGACTCTTCATTTGATGGCTCTGCTTCTAACTGGTCAACCTTTTCTTGAAGCAGTTCTTTAGTCTGAATTACAGCTGATCTTGTTTGTGTTGACTATCTGTGCATTCGTATTCTTCAGTAAATAAAATCCTTGATGCTTTTTCCCCAACAGAAACATGGTTCCCTCTAATCTGATCGAGGCCACGTTTCAGCAGGTAGGAGAATAGCTGAGACACACTCAGACCAAACACTTTATCCTTTCTTCCCCTAAGAAATCCAACTTTTTTTCCTCAGTACAAAACAGATCTGATTCCCATCCTCAAAGTCCCGACCAAAACCATCCAGCCCAACTTTGTCTATGTCGTCCCCGATGAGAGTGACCCTAAAGGTCGGACGGTGTACCTGGAGCTGACGCCAGCACCGGAGGTCCTGTATAAGACAAGTCCCGGAAGCAGCCAGCAGATGAATGTCCTCGGCATCGTCATCTTCTCTGCAACCATGGGTGAGCAGGACAGTTCAGTACATCAGTGGTTGACACAGAAAACTCCTTTATCAGGTTCTGATGTTTACAGGATGTCACTCATGTCTAAGAAAAGAAGATGAAATGATCTATCCAAGATGTCTTTTTTTTTTAAATATCTCTAGATAAATGTCAGAGTTTGAAGTTTTTGAAGCTCAGTTTATTGGACTTCTGCACAGGCTAAATTTCTGGGTTATTCTACACACTGCACCATTCTGGTTTTTGTTGACATATATCAGACATTTAAAGGATAACAACACCATCATTTATTTTTTTAATCAACAATCTCCAACAATGGATTTAATCCGAGTCAAACCTCAGCTCTAAGCCAAACTGTTTCATTGGTTAACATGTTCCCATGTTGTGATGTTGAAAAGTGCACAGTCACATGACCAAACTCGGGTCATTGCTCTGCTGCTGTGATAGGCTTAGAGGAGTTATCAGCACTTGTGTTTAAAGTAGTGAAGGCTCCTCTCGCCCAATGCAGCTGTTAATACAGGAGATCATTGATCTTGTTTGTTCTTGACTCGGAAACAGTGGTTTGACAAAACAATCTTAACTCAAGATCCACTTACCAGCTTTGTCATGACTTTCTAACTGCATCTTAAAGTTTTCCTCAGTTTGTGGTGTTTGTTCAGTTTATGTTCAGGTTCAGGTTTTTAATCTCATCAAGACAAGAATTAGAATTTTAAAGCTCCATATTTTCCTCTTCTTCTGTGTTTTATTTCAAGTGTTGATCCATAAGAAGATATATTTGAGGTTTTAAGAACCAAAAACCATCTCAGTGTAGTTTTACATCTCCTCTCTCAGGCTTCTCTCTGTAGCTCTATAACAACAGGTTGGTGAGCCAATCAGAAGAGAGGAGGCTCTGAGCCTCTTTTCTTATTGGCTGTTTTCTGAGTGATCCAATAAGAATATAACAGATTTCAGGTAAACACTCAGAGAAACCAAATCCTGCAAGGTTGGATGGTGGGTCCAGGTGGGTGGGGTTTGGGTCGTGGCTGAGACCGATGTTCCAGAAGTCCTGATGGCTGGTTTTAAGGCTCAGTTTCTGAATACAGGCTGTGTGCATTTCTCTGTGGACTGAGGCTTTGATACTTTCACAGTATAAATATAGAACCTAGACCTGATCTATAATCAAACTACACATGGACATCTGCCTTTAGACTGTATGGACTTTTAAGGAAATACTTCTTAAAACTTCATATTTAAAGTAGCTGCTCTACGTTTCATGTTCACCTTGTACTATGTTCAGCAGGTGTTTATATGAACATTTGATCTCATCTGGGTTTGAAGTAGAGATATATGATTTGGGTTCTATCAGATGTAGTCATGTTGCCTTGTAGCTGCTGCCATGTGCAATGCAGCTGGTTATGACTGACTGGACCGGGAGTAAATCAGTTTTGGTAACCCTCACTGATTATTACTAAACCTTTAGGGTTCTCAGTCTGAGTCTGTTCTCAAGTCTGAACTGACATGTATGGGACTAAACATTTTACACCTAAATTTAATGTGTAAATTTCCATCAGTAATGCTGTAATCTTATTCAGTGTGTCGTCATCAAAACTCTGATATTCTTTGTTCCTGCAGTGTGATCTCCACAGATGATCAGTGTGAATATAAACTGTCGCTGCAGGTCTGTTGCTGGGCAGGATGGGAGAACGAGGAGCTCCGCTGGTCAACGTCTGTCAGTGTATCAACGAGTGTGTCATGAAGATCATCAATGCTGCTGTTTGGTGAGCAGAGTCACGTCTTCCTCACCACCCTGCTGCTTTTTAAAGCCAGTACCTTAATGAGTATTTGATTAATAAGTGAAGAAGCTGTATTCCTGTCAGCCTCACTGTATTATAAACACACTAACCCTGAAAATTAAATTCATGTTCATTGACAGAAAATGCTCTAAAATAAATACAGCAAGCAAAGACTAGTACAGTTTGGGCTCTAAAGATTATTGTTGCCTGAGGAACCGTGTCATCTGCTTTTTCTTAGAATAATGAAATTTCACATTTACACACTTGAATGATGCAGAGAAGGGTGAGTAGTGTCTGTCAGGCTGCGTGTAGGCCTGACACTCTGAAGGTATAGGGAAGACTTTAAATGTTTCTCTGGAGTTGGCAGCTGGACACTCAGAGGACACTGACTTCACTACCAACCAACCCCCCCCCCCAGTGGAAACGACGCCCTCGAACGTGATGGACTGTGACGCCGTTCAGACTCTCACTGCTGAGTGATCCTTCTCTGTCACACTGGAGGATTTTATGGATTTGACCTGATGACCTGTCAGATGGTCATGTGGTGAAAACGTGCCGGTGGTGACATCACTGTGTCCTCCTGCTGTAGGACTCCTCCTCCTGCAGCTTCAGCACCTGAGCAGATTAAAAACAGCAACAGAGGCTCAATGACCTGAAGCTGCTGCTTAGCGCTGTGTTACACCTGTGCAACATCTGTGTAACATCTGTGTTACAGTGACAGTGACAGTCAGAGGAGCCATAGTTTTCAGGTCGTCCATCCATCCGTCTCATTCTCATGAACATTATATCTCAGTAAGGCCTTAAAGGAATTTCTTCAAATTTGGCACAAACATTCACTTGGACTCAAGGACGAACTGATTAGATTTTGGTGGTCAAAGGTCAAACGTCAAGGTCACTGTGACCTCACAAAACATGGGTTTTGGCCATAACTCACCAATTCATCCACTAATTATGACACAATTTATCTCATCTGTCAATCTGGATAAAATATGAAAAGTGATAACATTTCATATTCCATAGATCAAAAAATTTTGAGATCACATCCCTGCTCTCCGGAGGATGAACCCTTAAGATTT
Organism: Seriola dumerili; assembly: GCF_002260705.1. Taxonomy (NCBI): domain Eukaryota; kingdom Metazoa; phylum Chordata; class Actinopteri; order Carangiformes; family Carangidae; genus Seriola; species Seriola dumerili. The sequence goes on along the minus strand of NW_019174574.1, from coordinate 2,994,985 downwards.
GAATGACTCCATGACCTTGTCCTCTGTCCTCTCAGGTACTTTCCTTTCGGGATCATCTTCCTCGTGGCAGGGAAGATCCTGGACATGCAGGACCCGAGCACGTTGGGGAAGAAGCTGGGCTGGTACGGCATCACCGTCCTCGCTGGCCTCTTCGTCCATGGGCTCATCCTCCTCCCTCTCTTCTACTTCCTCCTCACCAAGAAAAACCCCTTCACATACATCCGTGGGCTGCTGCAGGCCATGGTGATCGCCCTTGCCACCTCCTCCAGGTCAGAGTACAGGACATTCCTGCTTTAACCTGCTGGTCTGCAGATGTGTTCAGGTTTTCATTTGAATGTTGTTTGTCCACAGCTCTGCCACGCTGCCCATCACCATGAAGTGTTTGTTGGAGAACTGTCACGTCGACCGACAGATTGCTCGCTTTGTCCTTCCTGTGGGAGCCACCATCAACATGGACGGCACGGCGCTGTATGAGGCTGTGGCTGCAATCTTTATCGCTCAGGTTAATGACTATGAGCTGGACTTCGGTCAACTGGTCACCATCAGGTAAGCCAACATCGACACGCTCCAGCTGTCTCTAAGACATTTCAGGAGATCATGAAGGGCAAGAAGAACAGGAACAGTGTCTCTCTCAATGATGAACTGTAGGATAGGTATTAACAAAATATCTTCCTTTCCTTTTTTCATGATTTTCTCAAATGGAAAGAAACTTGTCTAAATGGTAATGTTCTGTTTGTCCTGATGAAGAGTTTCATCTATATGCAGATGATACAGTGATTTATGCACATGATTGTACCAAACCACAAGCTGCTTCCTAACTTAAATTTCAACATATTCTTCTTCTCTGGATCAATTTTAGACCTTGTCTATAAAATCATATCTGTAGCCTTACATTATAAGCCGGGGTCAAAGTTCAGAAAGCAGACCATTAGCTCCAGCTAGAATACCACTTTAACCAGTGAACAAACAGGAACAAAGCCTGAGTGAATTAATCTGAATCTGAATAAACTCGTATCTTCGTCTGCAGTATCACAGCTACAGCTGCCAGCATCGGTGCAGCAGGGATTCCCCAGGCCGGCTTGGTTACCATGGTGATTGTGCTGACATCTGTGGGGTTACCGCCAGATGACATCACACTCATTGTGGCCATCGATTGGATCCTGTAAGTAACACCACTCATTATGAATAAACAACCCCTCTCAGAGTGTTATAATATCATGTTTATAAAACACATCAAGTTAGGGTGAAAGATATTGTCCAGACTTGTTGTGGTCTCACGGTGTCTCCATGTCCCTTCTGTCTCTGCAGAGACCGATTTCGGACCATGATCAATGTCCTTGGTGACGCCCTGGCGGCAGGAATCATCGCTCACCTCTGTCGGAAAGATTTCCCTCTCAGCGGATCAGGAAAGGTAACACCTGAAACAACACTTAAATTCACACGTTCATCTAACTGTCCTGTCAAGACAGAGTTTACAGGAGTAAGACCACAACAAAGATTTAAGTCAAAATTATTTGACTTACTGTGTCAATTTTTTTTGACTTACTAAGTCAAGAGTTTGACTTATCCTATATACCATCTTTGGCTTAATTTTATATAAAAAGCCAAATTTAATCAAGATTTTAACTTACTTTTAATTCACTGTGCCACAGTTTTTTTTCTTTTACTCTCACAAAACAAATTTTTGACTTACTGTGTAGTAACTGAAACGTGGTTTTATTTACATTGTTGGCATTGAAAACAGTTTTATCTCATAATTTTGACACAAAAAGTCAATTTTGTCACTTACTACCTTGTACTTTTGACTTAACGTCTCATTTTGACTTTAGTATTATGTTTGTCATCTAACTTTCATCTGGTTCTCTAGCGGAAAATGGCTTACTTACAGGAAAGTTACCTACAATTATATGAATATATAAACTAAAAAAAGGAGACATTTTTTTATTTTCTTTCCTGTTTTGAATAAAAATTCTCTATACTATATACTGAACTTCTGAGTGGAAACATGAACTTTCCTTTACAGCTGCTCCTTCATTCATTCATTCATTCATTCATTCATTCATTCATTCATTCATTCATTCATTCATTCATTCATTCATGCCTGTTGAGTTGCAGTAGATGAGATTACAGCAGTTTGCTCAGATTGGACCAACAACCTCAACAGATTAGATGTGACTGTAAGGTTCAATCCTATTGACTCTGTGTCTGGCCCTGCTCACTCTGCAGCTCTCTTTAGTCTCTGTTGCCAGGCAGAGGACTCAGGTAATAACCAACCGAGAATTTTTTTTCTAGTGTATTGATTACATCACTTGTTACATTCATGCTGGACATATTACTGGAATTTTTGAGAACCTTGTTGGTCAGTCAACATCACTAGAACCATGAGAAAAGTATTTAATATGAGTTAATTGTGTTAGTGTGAAGAAATGATGTTGCTGCAGCAGCAGAACGTGACATTCAGCAAGATCCCTGTCAGGATCCTGCAGTAATAATGACTCTGTGTCTGCAGTGATCTGATTGGTCAGTAGACGGGCTTTTGACAGGTTTTTTTTATGTATCTGTTTAGGTATTCTTGTGAACCCACAGATGTCTACAGCCTGGCTTGAACTCTTTTTTTTTTATCATTCTGGTCTTACTGCTGAAGTTTGAGGATCACTATAGTTATTAGAGTTTATCCTGAGGGGACCATGAATGTCTGAACCACATTTCATCACAATCTGTCCAATAACTGTTGAGATATTTTACTCAAAAACTGTTTGTGAATCTCATGGTGGCACTAGATGAAAAGTCAGAGGATCACCAAAGTCAGTGAGATTCTTCCTCTGGGGACAATGAGTATCTGTCATCACAATCACCAAAGTGGTGGACCAGCTGACTGACAGACTGACATTGGCATCCCTACAGTCAAAATGATAGCGTGGCTAATAATATGTTGATTTTCCCCCTTGTGTAGAAATGTGCAAGAACTATAGGAGAACAACACGAACCATGCTGCTGTGGGACGCTAACTAATGTGTTTGAATGTATTTCCCTCCAGCCTGTACCGTCCTACGGCACACAGACTCCTCATGGTCACAATAACTCCCACAGCGTCGACGTGCAGATGACGGAGATCCACACACACAAAGATTGCATGTTCGAGGCAATGGGCGACTCAGTGGGTGAGAGACACGCACACACTGTCTACTACAACATTTGTCAGGTCTGAAGGGACCGGACGGAGAAGTTCGCCTCAAAACATCGCCAAGTCCGGAAGAGTCCAGTCAGATCTCACTGTGTCACCTGAACAATGACATGAAGAAGAGTCTCTGTGGTAACGAGCAGGAATCTTCAGGTGACAGGAGCTGTTGTTTATTTGGCCAAAAGAGGATCAGATTTTCATGTGGGACTTAGTTCTCCCGCTCACTGATGACAGAGAGCATAAGGGGTCAAAGGGCACGAGGACCATGACACCACTTTAATTTAAACTCGCCATCAATGTTAACTTGTGAGCCAATCTCAATTAAAGAAGGGAGATGTTGGAAATCTGGCAGCGTCTCCGGTTGCCGTAGAAGAACAGGATGAACACAAGCCTGATCTGCACCAGAGGATTATGGGTACACGACACCCTCCTGGGAGCACCTACCGGTTCATCGTCTTGTCTGACAGCGCCACCTAGAAGATCTGCAGAGGGAGGGACACAAACTACAGCATCTAAGTTTTTAGTGGCTGATTTTTTATTATCAGCTTGAAACGTCACAGTTTGTGATGCACAGGTTTGTCCGGTTAAAATAGAACCTTTTATGATGACCCTGATAGCTGCACATATCATGGTCATCATGGCAGTTATTAGGGCTGGGTATCAAACTTAAACTTTTATTTTATATTTCTCAAAGTAAGGCATCATAAAATGTGCTGGTTTAGAAAGTGATAGCACTAGAAATGATCTCAGCACCTGCAGCTAACATTTTGAAGTGATACCCGGCCCTAGCAGTGGCCTGTACATTTGTACCAAGACTAAATCCTGGTCCTGATGCAGTTTTCATTGGATCAGTACCTGCAGAATTAAACAGCTTTTTATCTGCTCATCGACTGCACTCCGAACAAATCTACCTTCATGTTTGGATAGATTAGACAGTTTAATAAACCACACTGGATCACACTGGATGGATTTTAAGATATCTGATAGTACACATAAATGGACTGGACTTTGGATCCAAACCATGTGGATTCTGAAAACCGTCACCTCGTGTTTTTGTAGGATTTACTAAAGGGACAAATTTCTTCTTCCTGCTGCTGTTAGTTCTGAGCCACATCTCTGTGGTGTTACCACAGCAACACAGCTTTGACTGAGCTGTGAATCTGATTGGCCGGTGCTCACTGCTTCAGACTGACTCAAGGGTTAAAGGGTAATCTGTCCAATCCGACATCTGAATGAATCAAGTGCTCTTCATCTCGTAGACTCACTTTTCTTCTTCTTCTTCCTCTTCCTCTTCTCTTTCTTCTTCTTCTTCTTCTTTTTCTTCTTCTTCTTCTTCTTCTTCTTCTTCTTCTTCTTCTTCTTCTTCCTGTTTGTACCTGACAGCATGCTGGCATGCGTTCCAACTGGCTTCATTTGAAGTCGATGTGCTTTATTTTCTTCTCTTGTTTTCACTTGAATGTTGCAAAGTAAACCAAGTGCTGTAGGGATCATGGAGAGTTTCAGTTGCAGCTAACGTGAGCAAAAGCTAGTTTGGGTTTCAGTTTGTCTCCCAGGTTAAACCAAATATTCTACACAGATTCTATCACTTTCAGATGATTTGATCGAGTCTGGAGCCACACAAACAAATGAATTTAGTCACTTGAAGAAATGTTTTTTACGTATTCCCCCTCTCAACAGGATGTATAAAATGTACAGTCCATCAGTCTAACAACTCTGGAGCCTGGTAGCTGTCACACAAAGTAATACATTTCACACTTTCAGATATAAAACATTCAAAAATAATTAATTGTGAACACAAATGATTGATTCATGACATTACTCTTTACATTTCAAAATCCATAAATATGTTCTCATTCAAACTGCATTAAATCAGAGTGTCTCATTTAAAGTGTCCAGGTCCAATAAGTCAATCACAGGAGAATTAATCGGAAACTATTTTGATGATCGATTAAATAATTTTTCAAGCAAAAATACTGAAAGTGATCTTTAACTGTTTTTCTTTGTCGTATATGATTAAATATCTGATACAGGCTGTTTTCTTTAGCATTTGAAACTGAACAGTCAATCAGTTACGAAAAGAATCACCCTATAGATCAATATACTATTATATTTAACCTCTATTGTCTTTGATATCCCTTAAACACACAAATACATCAACTGTTGTGCAGAGCATGATCTATCTATTCATGTGCACATGTAATTAATACAAGAGTAGCGCTGCAACGATTTGTCAATCAACAGAAAATTAATTTGCAACTATTTTGATAGTAGATTTTTTAGTCATTTTTCAAGCACAGATTTGATGATTTGCTGCTTTTGTTGGTCTTATAGTCCAGTAAATTAAATTTTGGGGGGTTTCGGACCTTTGGTTGGACCAAACAAGACGTGATGTTGTTACTTTCGCCTGTAGATATTGTGATGGGCATGTTTACTGTTTTCTAAACAGACAGAAACAATTAATCAATTAATCAATAAAATAATCAGAAGATTTATCAGTAATGAAAATCAATGTTAGTTGTCACCCTCATCAACAGCACAATTTGTTATTGTGTGTTTACATTGTTTTCCTCTGTGACAACTACCAGGCTCCAGAAAACACAGACTCCAGGTTTATGGAGCTACGAGGTCATCAACCAATAGAAATGAATTTCAGAAAGTTTATTAAGGCTGTAGCTGTGTCCCAATTCAGGGGCTTCATCCTTCAGAGGCTGCATTTGAAGACCGATCGCGTCACAGTGGTGCGACTAGACTGTCTCACTTTGAAGGCTCCTTCAAATGTTCTTATTTTCCTGGACAATGAAGGCTCTACAGGTGGATCCTTCATGGTCCAGCCTATCCCAGGATTCATTGCGTGCCAGTCAGAAAGCAAACAACACTGACAGAGAGCCTGAGGATTACACTGTTAAATGTCAGTATTGGGTTTCAGCTCTGTTCAACATCTAACGGTACAACTGTTAAAACCAAGGGCCTTAAAACCTCAAGTTTTTGTGATAAAAAATTTACATGTTGTCAGTGTTGCTAGGAAGCTGGAGTAGTGCTTTATGATGCATCAGTAAGGGCGGGAATAGCTTGTGACATACAGCAAAAATCCTCCGTAGACCAGATTGCCTCAGGCAGTTTGGCCTTTGCAGTCTATGAAGGGCCGCACCTTCTGAATTGAGACACAGCTCCTGACTTAATGCAATTTTACTTTATTTCATGAGAGGAATCTTACCAAAGTCGTCTTTTTCTTTAGGAGGAGGCGCAGCATGCTAACGTAACATGCCAACGTAGCATGCCAACGTAATATTTAGTCAGTATGAACCATGTGAAACTTCAGTAAAGACAGTGTAGTGTAGATGCTGGTGTTTCCTGTTTTAGCCAGTTCACCTCTGAGTTACTGTGTGTGTTACCTCCAGCTGTTTACATGTTGTTTACTGACATCTGAGTTAGTAATGAAATATTAACTGCGACAGATCAGACATCTGAGAACTGACAATGGATGAATTAAAGGTGTAACGTTGATGTTAAAAGAATTGGTGGGAAAGTGGCTAAAACAGGAAACATCTTTGCCTTGGTTTTTTAATCTCATTAATTAGGAATCTGATAGATATGTGTATTTCTTATTGAAGTGCTCCTTGATCATCTCTCAGCGTTACAGTAGTTGTGTTGTTTCAATAGAGTGAAGCGTGAAAACATAGACCTGCCTTAATCTGACTGTCAACCCTCTGTCGTTATTAATCCATGAACCTCAATGTTCGTCTGCCAACGCACAACGTCAGCCCGACAACCTGCAGCATTTCAACCTTCACCAAACAGCGTCATGTACATACGTCATTAATTGTTTTTTTATATGAAACATTCAAGTGTTTTATGTTTATTTGTATTTGAAAATAAACACTGTTAAATAAATACAGACATGTTACTGTGCGAGTGGTGACTTGGTAGCTGTGAACCAGAGACTCTTTGCAAAGACAGCAACAACAACAATATAATAATAATAATAATAATTCAATTTAATAAATAATAATAAAGATAATAAAGATCTTTACAAATGGTCTACACGTGACGACATGTTCTATTAACTCAATGTATCTCAACACCAACGTGTTTAGCCTAGCTTAGCACAAAGACTGGGAGCAGGTGGAACATGTGAGCCTATACCTCCATCAAAACAGAAAAAATAATCCTGTCTGATGTACAGTCTGTGTCCTGTTTACTGTGATTGTGTGCAAGTTTAAAAACCAGCTTTCACAAAAATTCTACATTATATAGTACAATATTTTTTTAACAGATAAAACAGGTTAAAGGCAAGAAATCAGATTTATGTCGTGACTATGTTTTGGAGCCAGTACAATCTCTTGTAGTTATTAGTTACTACAGTGGCACCAAAAAAGTATATTTTCTCTCTTTTGATGGAACAATGCTAGTAGTTTGTATGTGCTAAACTAGGCTAAACACGTCTCTGAACTGGACATTTACATAAAATGTAAACAGGTGAGTTATATTAGTTGTCATTTTAACATGGGAGTCTATGGGGATTGACTCACTGTTGGAGCCAGACTCTAGTGGTCATTAGAGGAACTGCATGTTTTGATTCTTCAGTGTTGGCTTTATGTTTTAGCATCAGAGGTTGATGCTTGGTGCTGACTGAACGTTGGAGTCTTGCTTTAAGGGGAAAATTAGATTTCAAAAGGTTTATTTTGAGACACTTTCACTTTCTCTCTAGTAGTGAGATGAGAATATCATCATGTCTGTGTTCAGTTCAAAGGTATTAATAGGAATAAGGGACAAAAATAAATTGTTATAAACCAGAGTATCCTTTAACCTGTCCTAAACTGAGAGCAGAGTCCAACAGAAAACTGGAGGGAATGTGGAAATTTCAAGCTGGACGAGAGAAGGACATGATCACTATGGTTCTGTGCTGCTGCTAATTTTAACCCCCCCACACACACACACAGAGTGCTGCGGTCATTAATCCAATAAAGCAAGCGTGAGGGCGCACGGGACTGAATCCCTGCGACGACACGCAACCACAGGTGCCTCGGCTGCTAATCCTCCACCACAGATTAAAGTCACAATGAAGATTTATTGGGGGAGGGAGAACAACAAGGATTAACCAGGTTTACTCAGGGGTCTCTTGGCTTTGCATGCTGGGAGTTTCTCTTCTCAAGGACACTAATGGAAAGCCTTAGTATTCAGAGCAGAGGGTCACTGTTTGACTTCACAGAGGCAGTTCCTTGTTGCAGCCAGTAAATCAGAAGCTTAAGGTTGTAACGGGGCCATGACCATTAAACGTTCACAATAACATTAAGATAAAGAGTTAAAATGAAGCTGTGAAGTAGAAGATTATTGATGTTAGAGGGCCCCCCGAGGGCTGACAAACTTAACTCCACAGCAGTGTCTCAAAATGCAGCTCCTTCCCCCTGAAATAACCAATGGATGATTTGCAATGACATCTCAGTAGGAGACCTCCCTAAAGGGGCCCCATGTCATTCACTGGATGATTTGCAGCGATATCTCAGGAGCAGTGTTGCCAACTGTTTTCAGTAAAGCTGCACATACATACAAGATTATCATTATTTTTAATCTCAAAATAATCAAATTAAAATAAACTGACAGTAACTTTCTGGCCTAATAATGTGGGTTATTTACAAGTTTTCTTGTTATTTATTTAGGTTTTTATTGATCTTTATATTTATATTTTGAAAATTCTACTAACATAAACATTTGGATTAAGAAATATGTTTAGATTTTGTACATTTTTTGATGGTGTCAGATTATTTATTACATAATTGTGATTAATGCTGATTGGAGGGGTCCCTGACAGACTCTAGACTCTCCACTGCATTATCTTTGTGATTTTCATTGTGATGAAACTCAGTAGAAATCATCACAGTGAGGCTTTTTATTCTCAGCAGCATTAACACACACACTCAGTATAGAAAATACACATTGTTAATACAAAGTACACAACGTCTGCTGTAGGAGGAAAACTCTGCAAATGTCTGTGTTCAGTTTGAATTCATCTACAAGTTACAGCTTCTATAATATAAAAAAATAACTTCTATGTTGTGGATCAAGATTGACAAACATCAGTGTGATGAATTACAAATGCTAAATATTTTATAAGTGACCAGTTTGTTCAGAACTGACTTTCTTATCTTTATGAGAAATGTGATGTAAAGGTTTTAAAGAGGTAGTAGTTTAACTTCCAGCAGCTGAGTCCTGCTGAGGCATCAGAAACATGACTAAAACTATAAATTCACAGTGTAAACAGAGCAAGTCTAAACGTTCAGATCTCATTATCTGACCCAGAGTGAGTGGAAATCCCTCATTACATCCCTGATCTGTCTCCACAACAGCTTATGATCTGTCATAATGAGATTTTATTCATCATCGAAGTTTGCAAAAGCAGGATACCAGTAGCTGTCCTTCCTCTCCGACTTCCCTCTCTCTGCATTTTCTTTCTTTTGTTGTTGGACTTTCTTTATCCTGGAGATCTGAGTGGCAGCCAGACCGATCATGAAGACCTGACAGAAGAAACAGGAAGTGATCAGGGCACCTGCTATCAAACTTTCATGCTTGTCACCAAAGTTGCTTTATTATTGTGAGGTGTTGCCTCTTTCTGGAAATGTATTAAAGGAAAAACTGACATTTTCAGACTCTTTAGAAAAATGAAACCCAGAGCCAAACAATCACACATGGACATTGTAAAAATGTTTTTGCCTCTTCTCACATTGACTGTGATGGATTATAGGAGACTGTACTCCTGCAAGAAATGAGCCCATAAGTCACAGCAGACTATTATGACCCATAGTTACACTCCTATAGGAGACACTCCTATGGGTCGTATCAGAGGTTTGAAAAAAACGACCCGTGTCATTGTTCAGGTTGGAGGCTGGTTGGGATTTGAAGTTTCAGCAAGTTCCTTCTTTCTTCTTCATTGGGTTGAACTTTAATACGACAAAGTCTCCAGAACATTTACTGTGAGAATCAACAGAGACAAGGGTCAATCAAGGGCTATCTGCTGCAGCTGGATGTGGTCTGGTGTTACCTCGAGCAGCAGCAGGCCGCCGGTCAGACCAGCCACCAGCAGCAGGTTATTTTTGGCCCACCATACGATTTTCTCCAGACAGCCAATGGTGAAGATGCCCTGAGCGGCCGTATGCTGCTGCAGCTGCTGCATCCCATAACCACACATGGTGTTCAGCACGGTCTGCAGGAGAACATAACACAAGGCTGAGGTGTGAGATGTGTTGAGATTGGTCTTTCTGATTATATTAATGGAAAATCCCTGGATTATCTTTAAGTGATAGATTTTCTAGAGTTTTTTCTTTCATAAAAAATCAACAAATCAATCAATAGTGTAAAAAATAAAAAAAAAACAATGCGAAAATCCCATCTGACGTTAGCTGAGCCTACAGTCTGATTTTTAGATTAAATAGCCTCAGAATATCTTGTTCCTGCTCTCCAGAGGACGGACCCTTTAGATATCAGTGACTCCAGGATCTTTTCTTTGCCACGCTCCACAGGACAAACTTTAAATTTTTAGCTCCACTACTGTTCAAGCTCTAAAAGAATAAATCATCAGGATGTTGTTTGCTCAGATGAACACAGCCACAAGGAGACGCAAACAGAGTTTAAAACTGCAGGTCTGATTCACACACAGGAAGAAACACGAGGTTAATATTTACATGTATGTAGATGATACCCTGTTGTTCATTTGTGTATCACTGATGATATAGTTCAGTGCTTTCATAGAAGTTGCAAAATTATCAGCAACTGTTTAGTGAAATTACTGTTTCAAAAGCCCAAAGATGGAGAAAATCCTGTCCCATTATAAACCTGCTGAGGACCACAGAGACCGCTCGGGTGTTGGTTCTGACCTGGTTCTGCAGGTGAATGCAGCAGGAGAAGGGAACTCCACAGAACTCCAGACTGGGGTTGGTGTCTGTACACTCAAAGTAGACGTTGTGGGACCAGTCCTTGTAGCTTTCTACTCCACAGCACTGAAACTGCAAAGAAAGACAAGAAACAGTCTCTCATTTCAACAGCTCACTGTCAACAGACTGGACGGTAACAGGCCACTGCTGCTCAGTCGTTCTTCTTCTTCTTCACCTTCTTCTGGATGAAATCGATGGCGTTCTCCAGGTCCTGGTCCTCCCTGTATCGGACGATGGCCTTCATCATCAACCTCTCCGTCCTCTCCATCACCTGAACAACAGCAGCATCAAGTTTGGTTTGGAAAGTAACTACTTACATTTACTCAACTACTCTTCTTGCACTTACTTGAATATTTCCATTTTCTGCCACTTTTTACTGCTCTACATTTATTACATGACTAAATAAATAAATGATGATGTGTTTCTACAGATTAAGAGGAATTAAGATTTAACTGATCATTGAGGGAGCTCCCAACAGTAAATAAGGTCATTACAATCGGCCCCATCTTTATATTAATGCATTAATAATATTATTATCTACATTATGCTGAAATTAGCTTTTCTGTGCTTTTACTTTTGGTCCATTTTGATGCTGAAACTTGTGTATTTTGAATGCAGGATTTTCACTTGGAACACAGTTTTTCTACACTGCGGTGTTGCTGGTTTTAAATGTACATTTCCTGTCCCATCAAAGCAGTGTGATGTTACCATGTCAGTGAAGAGATATCCCACCACCCCAGCAGCGATCTGCAGCAGCAGGACGACCACCAGGATCCCCAGAAACTACAGGAACAAACAACAGCTCGTGATGACAACGACGTGAACAGTAAGGATGCATCATATTAGACTCAGAGAGACATCATTTACAAACACATTTACACATACATTTACTCATGTATTGCACTTATGTGGAAAATTTGAAGTCCTTGTACTTTGACTTGAGTATTTTCTTTTTATGTCACTTTATACTTCTACTCCACTCCTCCATTACTTTTTACTGCTCTGCTTTCATCTGACAGCTGCGGTTACTTTTTATTTTTAAAGGTTACGTAGACGAGATTTTAAACAATAGCACAGCAGCAAACAACTATTTTCAATGTAAAGATGGTGGAGTAATGGCGTCCTGAGCAGAGAACAAAGCCACACAGTTGTGCTTCTTGTTGTGCATTTAGTGGACACTTTGACTGAGCTTCATAACACCTCACTGACTGAGAACGTGAAGAGATGGGGGGATTGTGTTTGACGAAGCATTTGTTTTGGCTTGAGATGCTGGTGGTCTAGTGTGACATCTAGTGGCCGTGACGATGGTTTACAGAACCCTTAAACGTGATGAGATCTGTTTTTAGTCCAAAGAGGTAAATATTTCACTAAAAATCAAAGATTAAATAGAGAACTTTAACTTAATAATGTAATATGGTATGATAATAATAATACCATAATAATGGTATGTATAATGGATGTGAGGACCACGTCATACCAACTTCAGCAGGCAGGTGGCGTTACGCAGCGCCCCGAAACATCCGAGGAATGTGATGAGGAACATCACCGAGCCAACGACGATCAACAGCAGAGCTGGATCGACTGTCAGAGTGTCGACTACATCTACACACACACACACACACACACACACACACACACACACACAGAGTTAAATTCATTGCGTAAAAGCCAGTGAAGGTTCAAACATGTCTGATTAAATTTTTGTGGCTCACCCTCGGGAGTGTTATCAGTAGAGCATAGTTTTTATAAACACACACACACACACACACACACACACACACACACACACACACACACACACACACACACACACACACACACACACACACACACACAGTTCAGGAGGTGGTATTGAATCTAGGTTCCTGGTACTTTTAGGGATTTTATTTATTTATTCATACATTATTTGTTTATACATTTTAGTCTGTTTTTATTTTCTTTTAATACCCAACTTTTTTATTCCTGGTTTTACTCACTACCTCTAGGTTAACATTTTATTAGCTTTTTTTCACACGTCATTTTTCTATTATTGTTTTTTTATTTTTTTTTACTATTATTTTGTGATTCTGAATTTCTCTCCTGCCTCTGGTGTTTCCTTGTTGCAAATTTATGAGCTTTATGGCAGCATTTCCTCACTTCCTGTTTTTATTTATACTGTGGTTCTTATTACTTTGTGTGGGTATTGTTTTTATTGTGTAAAAAGTGCTATACTAAAAATGTCAGATAGATTAAAAATAGACCTTTAATCTGATTTTGTTTGTTTGTTTCCTGGAGATTAAATCCCTGCACATTTAGTAATGCGCTTGTTGGATATTTTACTGTTTCTTATGAAAAATAAGTTGCAACCTGTGAAGCATGTTGCCAAGTTAAATTTATTAATGTTTATATTTAGTTGTATTATTCTAACACTCTTTCTTTTTTGTGTTATTTTCTGACAATGTTATTGTTTAAGTTCTTTCATTTTGTAGATAGAAGAAGTCCAGAGACCAAGCTGAAGATATTACACAGTGTTTTCTTGCAGGTATGTGCTCTATATTAATTGTAAATATATTCTGAATGTATATATTTTTAAGTAGATTTTACTAAATAAAGGATCACGATGACAAAAAGTCAGACAGACTGAAAACCCACCACATGCTGGTTTAAAACAGGGACCAGATTCAGAGAAAACCTGACAAAAAAATCAAAAATCAATACCAATACAAAACCAATACCAGCTCCACTCTTTCCACTAATGTCCACAACTTTCTAAGCAGCCAGAACAAAACACCCTGTCAATGTCATGTATCTGAAATGCTCTGGTTCATAAGTTCCTGCAGTGATAACGGGTTGTTCCACAGCCTGATTCCAGCCTGTTCATTATTTTTTGACCAACCTTTCTCCTTGGCGATCTTGGCGTAGACCCCCACCGCTATGAGCCCGGCGCTCACAACCTGCAGAGTCACACGGACACACATTTGAACAGAACTGTACCTCATCTTCTGTTCTCACGGTAACTCTGATATTTTCTCTGTTTAACTTGTGTAACATGTAAATCCAGCAGCGTTGGGGCTGTTGGAGGGGGGACTCTTTCCTCTTCTGATAGAGCTAAGTGAACAGGTCTCAGACCTTTTTATGTTTCACTCCCAGACTGTTTGAACTATAACATTCTATAACTAGTAAAACTTTGTCACAGTGAAGAAACGACTTGTTTTTTTCAAATCTTTGCTCTTCAGAGCGTCCTCTTCCTATGAAATGCCGTATTGAGTGTGTTGAAATCACTCGTGGTAAAACCAGATTGAGCAACAGGTTTCAGAGCAAGCACGACTGAAAGTGTGAATGTGTGAAGTGACACATTTAATCCTCAAATTGTAGGGACAGAGAGACTCACCCAGAAGACGTAGCAGCAGAAGAATAAAATGTACTTGATGGCTCTGTATCCTCTCATCTCCCCTCAGAAGGTCTCTGTGTGGTTCAGTCAGAGGCTGGTGGAGGTTTGTTCTCTGCTAACATGACAGCATGGAGACATGTGTCGGCCTGCAGGATGCATTCCTCCACAGAGGCTCATCCCCTCCTCTACTGCTGCTGCTGTCATCCTGTCATCACAGAGAGGGAGGGAGGGAGAGAGTGTCAGATCACATCATCTGCTGCTTCAACAAGCAAACTGCTCTTTTACAGATGAACAGGTTAAAGTGTCTCCAGCTTCATTGCAGCTACATCCGGATGATTTATCTGCTCTCACAGTCTGAGCAAACCATTCAAATGTGGAGGCTTCATCCTCTGGAGAGCAGCACATGACATGGAAATCTGACTCAGACTTTTGAAATTTTTGGTTATGGCTGTCTGGATCTCTCTCCCCCTTCACCAAAGCCCTGGACTCTGAGACTCCTGAACCAGTGTGAGAAACGTGATGGGGGGCTTCAGATCCCTGATAAACACCTATAGGAACCCCTGAAAACAACAAATAAAACTTAAATTAAGCCAATTTTTTTTTAAATTTATTTACATTGACTATGTATTTTACTGAAAGGTGAAAATCTTTTTATTCTGAAAACCGTCCAGTTAACACAGGTGAAATAATGCTTCTCCTCCTCTTATCTCCTTAAATCTGGAAACTAAAGGATGAAACATGGCGGTTGGAGATCAGCTGTGAGCATCTGAGAGCTCTGAGAAACAGTTAAGTCCCAGCGTCATGTCAGAATGAATGTATCCAGCTGTGCCAGCTGTGGGTTGGGAGAGGTGTGAATGTGTCCGAGCAGGAAGTGAAAATACTGAAAACATATAGAGGGCTTTTATTTTTACTATTCACTTATCCATTGCTTGTAACATCAATTTTATGAATTGCTGTGTGTCTCTGCAGTGTTTACATGTAAGTCATGTGATCAGGTGATCAGGTGGTCAGGTGATCAGATGCCGGGTCTGGTCCAGGGCTGATTAACTTTTGGTGATTTTTTTTATTTAAATGTTTTAATAACATTTCTTATTTTTTCTTTGTGTATAGAAAAGATGAAGATATAGGTGTGTTAACCTGTGGCTGTGGCTACTTCCTGTCTTTGCACCTCCTCTTCCTCCTCCTCTTTAAAGCAGATCCTCTCTGTCAGAGGATTACACTCTGCTGTGTTTGCACTCCACACCGGTCGCTTTCCTCTGACTCCGCTGTTGTTTGAGGACCTGATTGAGGACCATGGGCCTACTGGACGTCTTCTTCTCCATCAGAGACCGAGCTGAGAAGTTTCTGAACGAGAAAAACGTGGTGACAGATTTTCTGGGGAAGCTGGAGGAGAAAACAGGGATAAAGAAGAAGATCATCGCAGCTGGTATGTGAGGTTTTCCTGTCGTCCACTCTGTTCAGCTCATGATAAACATGTTCTGGATGGTTCTGCTGTTGTTCTGTTTGTATTCAGTGGGTTTGTACCGACTTTACCTGGTGCATGTGAAGAGGATTCAGTTAATCCTCCTGTGAATATCAAGCCAAATGGCAGCTACGCACAGATACTGCTGTGAGCTGTGGAAACATGAACCTGTAAATGTTCTGGGTCAGAGTTCAAGTCTTAAAATTGCTCTAATCAATATTTATAGCAACAATAGATCCAATGACTGCATCAATGAATGACTATCTCCATCTCAGCAGCTGTACAGAGCTTTTTAGCCTGTTTTAGCTCCTAGTTTTCATAGAAACAGCTGTAGCTAAAATTAGCACCTCATGGTTGTTTGGCTCCTCTACTAGTTTCAGACTACATCCCTGTTTATCCAGAATCATATAAAAATATTAACCATTTGTGTGAAATTTTGTCAAAATTGCTGTGAAGTTTCAAGTCTATCTAATCAGTTCATCCTTGAGTCCAAGAGAACGTTTGTGCCAAATTTGAAGGGATTCCCTTGACCTTTACCTTGACCTTTACCCACCAAAATCTAATCAGTTCATCCTTGAGTCCAAGTGAATATTTATGCCAAATTTGAAGAAGTTCTGTTAAGGTTTTTCTGAAATATTGTGTCCATGAAAATGAGACGGATGAACGAACGAACAACCTGAAAACAATATGCCCATAGATGGGCATATTGGGACTTGTGATGGTGGATCATCGATATGGAGCCTCAACAAATGATAAATGAAGTATAAACTTACATAAACGACGACGATAACAGAGAGAGAGATAAACTGTATTAAAAGGACCCAAGTTGTCAAGCAATTCTGTTTTGCATTCTATGGCACTAGTTAGCATCCCTCCTGTTTCCTATGGGCTACACTTCACCAGCTCACCTGGAACACCTACAGTGTCGGACACCTTTGTACACGCATCGCTTTTTATTTAAGGCCCTGTAAACAAACAGGACACATTGTAAAGAATGAGGAAACAGAACCGCAATTTGATGGGAACATTATTGTTCATTTATCTATCCCTTTTATCTATCTATCTATCTATCTATCTATCTATCTATCTATCTATCTATCAAGTATTGTGTTTCAGATCAGTTCAACAGCTAATGGTTCAACTGTTAATTTTCAAGTTTCTGAGTAAAGGTTACGTGTTGTTGAGGTTGCTAAGTGATAGAAACCTCAGTTCAGTGGCAACCAATCAGAATGTATTAGTGCTCCACAGACAACACTAGAGAACACAGATTGCAAACTTGTGTTAGATCGATCGATACTTTATTTATCTCCTAGGGGAAATCCATGTGTCCATTAGCTCATTGTTGATAATAATAATAATAATAATAATAATAAGAGTAGATACATAATCTAATAGTGAATAATAATAATACATAGATAACTACATCAACTAATAATAATAATAATAATAATAAAAACATTAATATAATAAACAATAATGTTCCCATCAAATTGCGGTTCTGTTTCCTCATTCTTTACAATGGTGTCCTGTTTGTTTACAGGGCCTTAAATATAAAAGCGATGCGTCGTTCACAAAGGTGTCCGACACTGTAGGTGTTCCAGGTGAGCTGGTGAAGTGTAGCCCATAGGAAACAGGAGGGGATGCTAACTAGTGCCATAGAATGCAAAACAGAGATTGCTTGACAACTTGGGTCCTTTTAATACAGTTTATCTCTCTCTCTGTTATCGTCGTCGTTTATGTTAAGTTTATACTTCATTTACATTTGTTGAGGCGTCCATATCGATGATCTACCATCGCGAGTTGACGTTACACAGAAATATCCAATCAGCTATTTGATTAGCTTGGTGATGAGCATATGTCAAAACTAATCACACAACACTGACTGTTGATTGGCAGACCTTTCCTGTTGCCAGCTTTTCGTACCTCTTCATTTTTTTAAATCGCTCAGTTTTTTTTTTTCTTTACCTTCATTCGCTTAACAATGCCTTTTACATTCATTCAGGTTTAATGCACTTTGCAAAAACAGGGCAGCTAACTGCATTGGGACGGCAGCACACTGTATTAGTACACACTAAGGTGTTTTCTATTAATTTTGTCCAAACCATTAATTGAAAGTAGGCTAAATAACAAAACACCTCTCTGTAATAATGGAGTGCAGTTCAACAGCAGTAGAAACTATGTAGTCCATAATAATCACACAGTTGAATCAACTCCTCTTTAACACACTCTCAATAAAAACTGAACATTACAACCCTCATGAAGGAGGAATCACTTGCAGGACTGTTGTATTACACTGAATTTTTTATTCACTCTGTTTCACCTTGTGTATTTCTGGAGTTTCTGCTCAGTTTCTACAGCTTACACATTGAAAAATGTCCATGGCCAGCGTACAGACTCTTTACCAGATGACAGTAGGGGTTTCACAAACCAGAACAAAAACTAACGTTCATTGATTATAGCTGAGTACTAAAAATAAGAAGCCTGCTAAAAGCATTTGATCCTGTCCTTCCGCTGTATGAGGACACCTGGCGTGAACAGGTGACGGCCTTTCATTGATGTTGAGCTCTGGATCAACTTTGACTATAAGATAAATAGAGTGATAAACCTCTCTGCCCTAATGTAGAGTCACAGTATTCAGCCAAGGACTTTTACTGAGCATGAACAGCAGTCTATTCATACCCCCACTGATGCTCATACGTGGATCAGAACACGCGACCGACACACACACACACACACACACACACACACACACACACACACACACACACACACACACACACACACACACACACACACACACACACACCACACCACACACACACACGCTGAGGCAGGACATGATGTCAGTGTAGTGCCTGGTGCACAGTGTCCCCCAGTCTGTGCAGTTTAAAGCAGATTATCCTCAGAGAGCGACAGCAGAGCAGAGGCTCCATGAGTGAACAGCAACATAAGCTGATCAGAGGTAGGACACTTTTTACACAACTCCTGTTTGTCGTGTGCATGTTCTGCCAGAGAACGACAGCTCTACTCAGTGTGTTAATGTGTTAGTAAAGGTGCCAACACACAGAAGAAACTCATCAGGAAGGCCGAGTCTGTTGTTGGATGGAAGCTGTTTGTATACGGAGAGGTCTGAGGACAGAATCGTAGCTGCAGCACGGCAAAACGCTGAAAATCGTGAACAAATGTCACCCATCCCCTCCATAGAACTATGTCGAACCTTAGTACATTCAGCAACAGACTAGGGAACGCCATAGAAATCATTCCTGCTTACAGCAACCAGACTTTATAATGCATCTCTGTGACTCATCAAAACCTCCTGTACTTCACACCTGCACTTTGGTCCACATGAACATTTATTTTATACTTGGATCGCGTGTATATTTTGTCTATTATTGTTGTTTATTGATTTCATTGGAGTTTGCATGTTCTCCCGTGCTTTGTGGGTTCTCTCCGTACTCCGCTGTCCTCCACACAGTCCAAAGACATGCAAATGGGGACTAGGCTGATTGGTTACTCCAAAATTGACCATAGGTATGAATGTGTGAGAGTGAATGGTTGTTTGTCTCTGTGTGTTTGCCCTGCGATGGACTGGCGACCTGTCCAGGCCGGTATTACCCCTCTCGCCCGAAAGGATGCTGGGATAGGCTCCAGGCCCCCCTCGACCCTACTAGAGGATAAGCGGTAGGAAATGGATGGATGGATGTATTTCATTGTTTTTAACTCAGCTGCCTGTGATATTTAAATTTGCCATCTGGAATTATATAAGTAATCATCCATCCATCTATTAAACGTCTCTGCATCATGTTAGACTGACAGTTTGTCTTCTGTGTGTCCTCCGTCTCATCCAGGTGCCGTCTCAGTGACCGGACTCTACTGTGTACGGATATGGTGCCTCCCTCCTCTGCAACCTGATATTGCTTCGTCTATCCAAGCTTATATTCGTGAGGTTTTCTATAGTTTTTGATGGTGATCTGCTGATAGTGACAGTGATGCACCAGGTAGGTGGGGTTTTATCAGGCGTCCAGTGGCCTGCAGTAAAATCTACCTGTGTGTAAGAATTATATTCTCATCAAAACCTTGATGATTCAGAAAACTGTAATTTGCTTCAACTTCATGACAGGTACATGATAAGGAGCAGAGAGTGATTATTATCATTACTGACGGTCTGAAATACTTCAGTCTATCTGCAGAGTATCTTCATGTCATTATCCAGGTGATGTGTGCAGATGCAGGTCACAGGGTAATACTGGTGTAAACAGGTGTCTCTGGTTGTTTCCACGTGTTTCTGCAGAATCAAAAGCCATCGAAAGTGCGAGCAAAGAAACGACACAAAATGCTACGTACTGGTGGAGTATTGCGGCTTCTCACTGGGCGATTCTTCTCCGACATTTCCTCTACTGGTTTCCATTTTACTACGCTTTTAAGTGTAGAGACACATCACAGAACCAGTGATACAGGGACAGATTCTTGATACAATCTTCTTCCCCCCGTCTAAATGTCTAAGACAACAGGCTTCTCAGGGGTGTAAGTTCTCAGTGTCATTAGTAGTGACCCACTAAGTCCAGTAATCTCTGTCTGTGCCCTCCTCGTGTGTTCCAGTGTCTCTTCCTGTTGTGGTGCAGCCCGATGTCGTGGAACGGCTCCCAGATATCATCTACAAACAAAGGTGTTTCGGCCCGTCTTCCATGCAGCGCACGCACGAGCACATGGACAACATCGGTGAAACGACCTCAGGCGGGAAGCAATGACGCCGCCGAAAACCTCACCAGAGAAGGTACACACACTGTGAAGTGTAGGAGCACACCAATATACGCTGTGTTTAACACATAGATTAAATATTCCTCTCTCCTCAGTCCTGTCTACTCTGGTGAAGAATAAATCTTCGGTACTCCGATGCCGAGGGTCGTGCGTCAGTAGAACCGCAACTAAAAGTTTACCGAGTTCATCGACAGAAACATCAGCAGCTATAAATATCTCCATCACAACCGAGTGAAGAACGGCTGTACGTATCCTCCTCGTTTCTGTTTGACTACAGAGATAAACTATCTCATCTAATGTTCATCTGTCATTTACAGGTGTTGCTAGTGTTAACAGTTTTACCCCTGCTTCTAGTCTTTATGCTAAGCTAGGTTAGTTAAAGCCCTAACCCTGAACCTGCTGACTGTGCTTTAGAGAGAGACCGCATAGACATTAGCACCGTTCCAGAGAGTTAAGGTCTGTTCATAAGATCAGTTGTGATGTTTGGTGTTTTTTTGATTAGTATACCGCCAGTATCTCCGAGAGTGCGAGATGCTGTTTGCATTCTTTGTCACCACGTTTATTGAATGATATCATATGAGAGGAGAAACCCACTTTATCACTACCTACTATACATATATCTACCTATATGGAAACACGACGAAATATACACACTGTGTTTTGTCGAACTCTCAAAATATTAAAACACAACACTCTTTTTGTGCAAATCACAATGAAATCCGACTAGTGAGCTGTCTGTACATTGAAACTGGAGCTTATTCTGCAGTTTCACCTCTCCAGTGAAATCCACCAATTACCTTGATTCCTTTGAACTGTTTTCGTGTGGATTATTTATGCTGTGACAACCACAACACGGGTTATAAACACAAAATATCTATAAATAATGAGAGATCTTTCAGCATTACTTAAACTGAATGCTAAATAAATAACAGAAAATGAATCAAATGAGGCGAAGAACAAAGGGAAAAGGCTGCGGGTGGCTCCAAATCATGAAACAAACAAAACAAAACCATGCTTCCTAGCCCAACCCATCTCCCGCTGAATTACTAAAGCCCAAAACAAAGGAAAGAAAGACCTACCTGCCTGACCTGACCTGCCAAAAACAGAACACACTCTAGCAGCCACCATAAGACCTAGTGTTAAACAAGACTGTTGAATTAGGCTATCTGTAGGTGTGGTGCCCAAATTAAGATAAGTATGAAAATAACAAACAAAAGAACCTAAACCTAGTGCCAGATCCCGACATCACTGAACTAATGCCTCAAACGAGTTAACATCAATTTACACACCAGAAGACTGAAGTTAACTGTCGCAGCTAACCATCACGCAAGTCCATGTTGCAACAGAGAGGCACAGAAGCGGACTGATCAGATTTGAGGACAGGACCGGGCAGACTTTTGATTGATGGCTGGGACCAGTGATGCAAAAGGGGAGGGACCAGCTGAAGATGGGGAACACAGAGGGGAGGTCCGGAGGCGTTGACCAGGGGGGGAATCTCTCTATTTTTCTCTCCCTTCTCTAGTTAGACGATAACATGAGAACACTGTGAAAACTACAAGGAAATAAAAACATAAAAGTTCAGAACACACGTTCTCTCTGTCGTTTTACAGTCTCTTAAGTGTGAGCCAGTGTCCATCAATAATCAGGCCCAAACACGTTAGCACAACAAAAATCCAATCAGATAAGAATATGAGAAAACATATCACACTGTCCATATTAAGGCACATTAACAACATTATACACAATTATAATTCAAACACAATGACCCTGTGCAGGAATAACATCATTTTGGAGCCGTATATCTTTCCTCTGTATCCATGGTGATTCTGATCCACAATGCCACGGGTATTGTGTACTTGAATTATAATTGTGGGTATAATGAGTTAGTTAATGTGCCTTAATATGGACGTGTGATATGTTTCTCATATTCTTATCTGATTGTGGATTTTTGTTGTGTACACGTGTTTGGCCTGATTTTGGAAATGGACACTGCGGCTCACAGCTTAAGAGACTGTAAACGACAGACTGAGACGTTGCTGTTCCTGAACTTTACTGTATTTTATTCCTTTGTAGTTTTCTCACAGTGTCTTTCCTCATGGTTATCGTCTAACTAGCAGAGGAGAGAAAAATAGAGAATTCCCCCCCTGGTCAACGAGGCAGCTACACAGGGACAAAGCACCCTACTTGATTTCTCTCCCATCTTTCCAAGCATTGGTCCCATCCCCTTTTGACAATACAGTAACGGTCCCCAGAGCCATCAATCAAAAGAGTCTGCCCGGCCTGATTCCTGCAAAACATCTATGCT
>NW_019174574.1:2873360-2971959 GCF_002260705.1 Seriola dumerili | reverse complement strand
CTCATCAGAGGAGGAGGACGTGAGTGAGAGAAGGAGGAGGAAGGAGAAAGACGGCAGCGTGAGCCCGGGGGCAGCCGAGCCACCGCTGGACAGGGGCTCAGAGAGCGCGTCATCCCCCAGCCGAGGCTCCAAGCCCCTCAAAAGCAGCACAGGAGCCCGCCACCAAAGCTGCGTTAGAGCAGAGACGGCTGACGTTTAGACTCAGGCCCTCGAGAGGACGGAAAGGGCCAAGCAGCGGAGAGGGCTCGCAGAGGGGGCCGGAGCCGTCTATGCCCTGGAATCAATGGAAGGGGGGAGACCTCTTGAGTGACCTGCAGCAAGGCGGCAGCCGCCAACCCTCAGAGCGCCGGTTCTTAACCTCCCCCCCGCGTCCTCCGTCAGCAGGGGGAATCAGACGGTGACTCTTGACGAATGGACGTCGCCACCATCCAAGCCATCCAGGAAGCCAGCACACCTCTAGCATAGCCTCAGAAAACAAAGAAAAGGAAAGAAGAGAGAAGAATAATGAATAAACTAGGCGTTTAACAAACTCTCTTCATTTTTTACATTATTACAATGTTGCCTGCTGCATTCCCTAAACGTCAATGGTACTCCGCACTTGTGGCAGGGATGAACAATATCATTAAGTAATCCCAGCCTGCGATGTCCCTATGTCTTCAGGAGACGCAACGGATGGATCGAGGAACAGCTTAAAAGCAGAGACAAACAAAATATATCAAAGGAAAATATATATTATAATAATGGCACAATAGATCAATGTGAATAGCCACTATAAATAAATTACTAATGATTATTAGAAATTAGCAAACTAATAACTATAAAGATAATAATGGTAGAATATTAATTATAGAGACTCATGGTAAACCAATAGACCTCAGAATAATTAATATATAGCCCAAATAACTGTGGAAAGAAAAGGAAAGAAATGTTTAACAAATTAGAAGATGGATTAATAATAGAACAATTAATCATAGGGGATTTCATACTGTTTATCAAAAAATCGATATCCAGTAAATAAATAATATAAAAGATGATACGAAGTAAGAATCAACATTATATGATTTAATGCAAATTATAATTAGTTAGAATGTATGGAGAATACAAAATTTAAAATTAAAAGAAATTCTCCAGGTGGCAGGTGGAGTAAACAGGGCAAGCTAAAACAATCCAAAACGAACTTGAACACTATGCCTGGCTGCGGCAGATACGATTAAGCAAAGTTACAAAAAGTAATTTATATACTTTCAATCTTGGAGCGACCAACGCACTACAGTGGTGTGTCAGCTTCGGGGACAAGTGGGAGCAGAATCAGGGAGGAGGCGTCTGTTGTCTTAACTCCAGTCTCCCTAGCGAAACCCAGCATATATAAAAAAAAATTAAAAACTACTGGAAATTATGCAAGAACAGAAATGCAAATAGATAAACAATTATATAAAAAAATGGGATAATATAAAAGGAGAGAAATCAAAAGAGTAAGTATTTGAATTTTAGCAAAGAGAAGATGGAAGAAAAACAGGAAGAACAAAACAGCAGAAGAGAAACTAGGAAGAAGAACTGAATTACTAGATAATCAAAGAAGTAGAGACTGTGGGAAGTATGAATATATATAAAATTAATTAAATAATATAGAAAGAAAGAAATGCCAAAGGACCGGCAGCAATTAGATTGGCAGATTTCCAAAAATTTGCAAGAGGGGGAAAAATGCCACTGGTTTTTTGGGGCCTAGAAAAACCCAAAAGCAGAAGAACAACATAATAGAAAGACTGAAAGCGATAAAGACAAACAACAGCCATATTAAAGACAAAAATAAAAAATACTTGAAATCAAACAGAATACCTACAAAAACCTGTACAAAAAAGAAGGCAGCGATAAAAGGAAAAACTGAGGAAAAATAATTGCTTACCATTAGACAGGAGATAAAACAAGAAGCATAAAAATGTGCGTGTGATAGCAAATTAACAAAAATGAAATAGAAAATGCAATAAAAAATCTAAACAAAAAACAAAAGTCCAGAAAGTGACGGGCCTAACAGCCGACTTCTACATGGCTTTCGTGAGCAATGGCCCCCCTGTTGCTGGAACGTCTATCAAGCAATTCAGGAAACAATAAACGGACACCAGAATCACTCACAAAAGCTATCATAACGTTTAATATATAAGAACAAAAAGGATACAGGAACAACATAAGCAACTACAGACCCATAAGCCCTTTTAAACACCAGACTACAAAAATTTTTACAAAACTCTGGCAAATAGGACTAAAACAAACCTAAATCACAGTAATAAGCACAAAAATCAAGCATATAGCATCCCAAACAGAGACATATACAGGATCAAATACACACAATCAGAGACTTACAGTAAGAGGTATGAAGGCCACAGGGGGGACAGCTTGCTCACAATTAGACTTAGGAAAAGCATTTGACAGTGTGGAGCAAAAAACAATTTTTGCTTTTAAGGATGTAGGGAAAATGGGCTACCGTGGAAGGGTTTATTGAATGGGTGAAAATTTTGTATACAGATTGCACGGAGTGTAATTAAATGTAATGGTTGGTTTAAACAGATAGTTTAGGATAGAAGATCCAGTAATGCAGGCTGTCCTCTGTCAGCTCTGCTTTAACAGCATCGTGTAACAGAACCACTAGCACAAAAGGCAATAATATACAAGACAAAACCACCATTTTAGGAATAAACACACCAGCAACAGAAACCCAGTGAAAATACCCAGTATGCAGATGATATAACCATCACAGTTTAAATCAGCGGGAATTGTCATCGACAGAATATTAGACTACTTTCAAAACATACAGTGCAGCATCAGAGCCAAAATTAACATTCACAAATCAGAATTAGGAACATTAGGGACACATGTACAAATTATGCGTTAATAAATGGGGTTTTTGTGTAAACAAATGCGGTGCAGGAAGATACTGGGTGTGTACATAGCGGGGGCACGAGGGTGAGGCTTAGGGACAGAGGTGAGGGAAACTGATAAAGCGAAGAGTGCAAGCAATTTTAAATTTATGGAAGAGCGGAGAGGCCTTAAACACTGAATTGGAAAGTAAATTGTAGTTAATGCTTTTGATACTGTTCAAAAATCAATCAAAATTTACTGGGAACCAGTGACTGCCGGCATATGGGCACATAAAATCACTGACAGCCAGGCAAATCTCTCCTTCCTTTGCGAGGGGAAAGGGAAATCGATAGCACACAGAGTGTTAATTGCTAACAAAAGGGAGGCGGATTAGGAAATTAATGACATATGTGCCAAAAAAAGATGCACCTTAGGTTAAAATTATTACGGAATTTTTTGGATCCGGACCGGCAAGTACCCCTGGGAGGACTGAGCCTTGGGCCAGCTACCTGACCGAGTACGCGGGAGGAAAGACGCATACAATCTGTTGCACGCTCCGCCCCCGGAAAAGGTCTGAAATCGCCCTACCAGGCTTCTACCAGGAGCGTCACTTTGAGGCTTGGGGAAAGATTCTGCCCCCACCCGCAGCCCAAGTGCAGTAATAAGAGCATGTGCTGCAATTACCTTTCGTTGAAGCAGTCCCTTCGGATGAATGAACGAAGAATGCTGATCAGCGGACCCTATGCGAGCGCTGGGTGACCAGGTGCGGTGACGCAGTGGATGGGGCGGATGTTTAATGTAATGTAATGTGTGAGGAAATTAAAGCACAAGAATGTTAATTATAGAAAAGAAAATGTAAGAAATCTAAAAGGAAAATTTTGAACAAGCTCTAGGACCTACAGGGCAGGGCTTGTTAAAGCAGAAAGAGAAGGGAAAGGGTTTGCCGTCCCTCCCCAGTTCCCAGCTCCCCAAAATTAAAGGAACAAGATAAATGGACTTAAAGGAAATAACCAAACAACAGACCTGTACCCCGGTTGCCTCATTCAAAGTATTCAAAACGGCCCCCCACAGCAGAAAAACATTGGAAAAAATCCATACCCCCGGACCATTGGGACATCTCCTCTACAATATGCGGACCATATTTGGACAACACCATAGATGCGACAGCCAAGACAATAAGCACTTGGAACTACAAACATAAGGCCACAGAAGATATACACCGGCCCCCATAATTACTACACCAGATCAACCAAGGATAAGTATTCACGGGATATGTGCAGTTTTGTAATCTTGAACCGCGAAGATTGATCATTTACTTTTTCATGTGTTTACACACCCTTCCTTTACAAAATTTAGTCAAAAAACATACTTGGAAAACATACTGGAATTATACACCACCACAGTCATTATAGACCTGGACAACTGGAACCTGGACTATTGGACTCACAAAAAAACATCCCGCGTGAAACAAAAAAACAGGAAAAAACATAACACTCAAATATACAATAACCAATCCTTCACAAATATGCCAGGAACCAGCAATAATGAGCACACGAGAGGAACAGCACTTTACGAAGACTTACAGAAAACCCTCAATGGTCCCAGACCTTCCACACAACTCTTTTCTCACAATAACACAGTTGTCTAAACGAGCATTACTCTAATAACTATAAAGCATGTACAGACGAAAACACTAAAACCACACTTGGCACTGATCCACACATAATGTTCTCCAGATTAAGCATAAATAATCCGAGACATGATCGCTCGTTGGTTAGCGATAAATTACGAGTGTCCAAACGTTTGTCCACAGTACAATTATAAACGCGCGTGTGGTTGTTAATCTACAACACGTGATGTGTGCTATGCTTGATTATTCCAGCCATTGTTCAAAAGTTGTAGTTTTGTTTTTTTAAAGCCAAACCTTTCTCCCCAGGCGTTATGCATGGCTCTGCCCGTGACTGTCTTTACTTGCGATTGTATCTGTCTCTTACTATCTCTGCTAACAATGAAGCGCGCGGGGCGTGCGTGCAGGGCGAGAAGCGCGAGGTGCGAGCGAGACAGAAGACCACACCAAGAAATAGATTTGTGTTAGAGCAGACACAGCCTGCCTGCGCTTTTATCATGTTTGTCCTTTTCCTTGTATCCCAAGGAGGAACCATAGGCTTCCCGCTGTTGTTTTTTGTGTTGTTTAACCTCTATTCAATATCCCAAACCCACTAAGCTGTGCGCTACAGTGAATGTTGTTGATTTATTCTTTGTTTATATTAGCGACTAGCCATAGAGCATCTGCGCCAGCCCAAGTTGTGTTTATGGGTGGCGTTGTTTATTTGGTTATATCAGGCGAGAGACCGAGAAGCCCGTCTCGCTGTGTCCCTTTCTCTTCCTATGATTTGAATAGCAATCTAAGTGAGTTGTACATATGTACCTATTAGCGAGAACTTCTTCGTCCCGAAGCGCAACTTGGAGTGGTCTTTCCATCCTCTTGGCGCAAATTGAAAGAACTTGTAACTCAAAGACCCCTGTGAAGAACAGGTTCTATGTGCGGATTTCATGACCTTTCCTGTTTCTTGAGTAAATATGGTTAGAACACTTATCACATAGTTCTTTTTTGGTGCTACTGATGGGTGGACATGAGTGTAATTAGCGGAACGTCTCGATCAAATCTTTTAGTCTAAAAAAGTATAACTTTCCATCTGCCTCATAATACCAGCGTGATGTTATGCCGTGGGTCTCTGTGTATTTCTTCCCGTATATCGAGAATCACTTCTGCCGTGTGGGTTTTATTGGAAAATGTATTTGTATTATTATTATTTTATCTTTATTTCATTTTATTTTGAGTCTGTGTGTATTGTGATTTTAATTATCTACTACTTTCCCGTATTGTGATTTTAAATTAACCTAATTGAATTTTGGATATAGTACGATACACGCTGTTTTCGACGCGAGAGTCAATTTGTAACCCTTGTGGCAAGAGGTGGTGTCGTGTTGATTGTTTGATAGTGGGACGGAACCATATTATGTCGTCTTTTCTGAATAATTACATGCTAGGGGACCAGGTACAGCTAATTCTTCGAATCTTCTCAGAATCAAACGTAGCCAATACAATGCGGTATATATGCATAGTTAATATGATCAACTGCCGTGAGTACATATGATATTGCTCTGTATCCTCTCAGCTCCCCTCCAAGGAAATATAGAGTTACAGCATATAATCTTGTGGTGGCGTTTACCTAAAGTTCCAGAAATGAATACCAATAGATAAAAAAAAAAAAAGCAATAGAAGGGCACGCGGCCGGATTCTTGTGTTGTCCTCCTACTCTCGAGGAGCGGAATGAGCGCCCAATAGCGAAGGAGTCCATAGTGTTTGTACCGTGCTCTAGTGACATGGAGATACGGAGCTCAGTATCCTCCCCAACTTACGGGGCTCAAATCCCCCTACCCTCTAACCCTGCCCTGCCTGCCTAGATTATCCAAGTGTGCTCGTGTATAGACTTTCAACAGCAAGTCTACGGTGGACGAGGATCAAAGCGGAGAGGAGGGACGCTAGCAATGCCCCTAGCCGTCACAAGTAATCTACACTAAATACTAGTCTAGCTGCCTGCACCTACAATCAAAACAACATGTGCCTAGGAAGCGACAGTCGACATGATCACCTAATGTAATGTCAACACAGCTTTTGTAATGGAGAAGCCAGAAGTTAAAAAGTTGTTATCAACCGATTCGATCTATGCTATTGATGAGCAAGCCATTAAAAAATCAACCCCAGAGGCAAACAGTGAAAAGGGAAAAGCTCTGACTTCTAATGCCTCACCCCTAGTCTAAGCAAAAACGCCAAAATCAAATTAAATATGAGAACACAAGTCCTTGCCATTCTCGTCGCATCTGAAGACATGGAGCATCATGTTCTAAATGAAGGTGTAGTTTTGTCATCGTTCACGTCGCTGAGCGAGAGGCCAGCCAAACAATATCGCACACATCTGAGGACAAAAAAATCCTGACTCCCACACTGGCCTCCTTTTGAAAAAATCGGAAGCAACCTAAGCGGATCTCCTCTCACCCGCCCCCTGTGCAACAAGCCCTGTCAGCGTCCTATGGGAATGAACCTACTTGGACCCCGTGCACAGACCGCCTGGAAATTACCAAGGTGCGTAAGCTTTTTCACATCTCGGTTGCAAATCAGCCAAAGGACGCTGCTGCTCCCTGCTTCAATAACTCGTTACGCTGCCACCTCTCTGCAACTTTTGACAGCACAGATCACAAGTAAGCACACTTTCTGTATTAAAAGGTTAACAAAGTTGACATGTGAGAAGCCCCAAAACAAACAAGCAAGACAGTGAAAAGGAAAGCTCCTGCCCGCTAGGATAAACACATTAGCGTTCATGCCATGAAAGGAACATGATATCATGTTTAAAGCAGGGAATTGTCACGCTTCACTGTCGCTACAAGCCATACCACTCTGAGCACGCCCGATCTCGTCCGATCTCGGAACCAAAGCAGGGTAGGGTGAGGGTTAGTACCTTGGACGAGCAAGACCGCTTGGAATACCAGGTGCTGTAAGCTTTTCACACTCTTTGCAATCAGCAGAGGACGCTGCTGCCTCGCTGCGCAATACCTGTTACTCTGCACCTCTCTGCACTTTGCGGGACAGCACAGATCACAATGTAAGCACACTTTGCTAGGTTAAAATGTTACAAAGTTGACATGTTGAGGCCAAACAAACCAAGCAAAAACAGTCGAAAAGAGAAGGCTTCCTGCGCCTCTAGGCAACTCCCCAGATGCTGAATAGACTTTCAAAGATGCGTATTGGGATGGCGAGGACGATTCTTCAGAATCCCCTGATAAATCATGAGCGAGCGCTTTAAATAGAGGGGAAGGCACCCCTCTGTGGTTCACACGATACAACAATCAGACACACCGCTTACTACGCTTAAGCGCCTAATTATTATCTTTAGAAATAGCTAACGCCCTGTTAAATCTCGTTCTGACTATGGTGATCTCGTGAGACAGCACAAAAGGGTCGAAAATCCCTATCTGGTCATGGTCCCTGAGAGTTTTAACACGGTTACCCCAGTCTTGAACAACGAGGGTGAGATTTAATGCTTCTTCCTCCATCCCCGAGTCGTTCCCCTTAGAGATCTATGTGTACCAGAGTGTCATGTATGCCTAATAATGTCACAAAATCATTCTGTTGCCATTGGATCAATTCCCAAGCCTTAGAGTGAAGGGCATCTACGCGAAGCCCTTGCTCGTAGCGCTAAACCTACTTGCTTAATTCAATAACCTGATAGTACCCCCCCGCAACGCGTGCCCTGGCTTGCACCCATTCCCTGTGGGGAACAGCACGAATGAAATGTGAAATCACAGTATAAGCAACACTTTTGTATTAAAAGGCTTACACACCCATGTTGATACGCCATCGTAATCTGAGATGCCAGAAGACAATCGGACAAGAACAAAGCATGTTGAAAAGGAAAGGCCCTGCGTCTAGGCCAAACACATAGCTTCGTTGCCATGCAAGACATGATCATCTTGTTTAAAGAGGGTATTTGTTCACTGGTGGAATGTGTCACTGTCGGCCTTACGGCCGAGTATGACCCACTGGAAGTGACATGAAAGCAATACTCACAATGAGCGTACCAGGTTATAACAGGCGAAATCGGAGGCTCTCTTTATATCCCCTTGTATCTTGAGGAGTAGAGGAGAGTGTCCAGTTAATCCCCATTGGCCGGACCTTCTTATATCTCCTTCCCTCATTCTTTTTCCATTGTCTAGTTTGCCATGTGTTGCTTTCCTTCTGCCCTTCATTACAGTGCGTTTACTTATCACACCGTTGTCAACTTCCTATTGTTGAATTCAAAAATTGGTGTGAATTCTGGAACCGATTCCCCCGTGGCCAAGGTCTTCATCTGTTCGGGAAAGTGCGAGCTGAATTGTTTTACCCGTTGCTCCTGTCTACTCGAGGTGTTTACCCGGGAATGTAACTTGTATGGTTGACTTTGGTTTCAAATATCTAGCAAACGTTGTCGCGAAAAGTGAAGAAAAAATCTGATAGACTTGAAATATTTCTTGGTGAGTGCTGTAACGTGACAATAAAGAAAAAAAAGATCGGACGGAACGAGGATTGAGAACGTCGTAGGTGAGAGAAGGATTAAAAGTAGCACCTCTGTGGCTGATTGAGTGGGCCATATAACATAGGTTGAACCACATAGAGTAACTATGATCAGACCTCCTCTGGTCGCATACGCGATAAGCGAGCTCTTGGAAAGAAAAAAGACGCAACGCAATGATGCACATATCCTCTGCTCAAGAGGAATTTACAGGGCACACACTCAAGCTCACTTTTGTTCAGTTTCTGAAAATGATCCGGTCCGCTGTCTCGCCTCTGGCACTCCCCGCCTGAGGACATGTGTAGATGTGGACTGGAGCGCGCTAGGCAGTCGACTTGAAGCCGAGACCATGGGTGCGACGGCGCCTACTGAGAGAACCGGTGCTTCCCTTCCTCCATCCAGAAGCGAGAGCGAGAGAAGATCTCCTGAAGAAAGGAGCAGGAGGAAAAGGAGCGTGCGACGCAGGACGCGGACAAGAGGGAGGCTTGACCAGTTCTTAGGACTTTTTCAGTTGGAGCCTTTCCCGGCCGGTCCGGAGAGGAAGAGAGGCAGCGAGCGAAAGCATTCGCCGGGGGGGCACTCTAGATTGGAGAATCCGCCTACCGGTACGAGAACCGACGGAGGAAGACAGCGACATCAGCGGATGATCTAGTTGCATCCCTTCCACCTTTAATGGTGTGGCAGCTATACCACGCACCCGGATGTGACAGATTTTCTGGGAAGCTGGAGGCAGAAAACAGGGATTAAAGAAGAAGATCATCGCCAGCGGGGTATCGGTCGAGCGTTTTGGACCTTTGATCGGTCCACCTCATGTTCACCGCTCATGAGAGACCTAACTCTCTCCCGCGATGGCTCTATCTGTTTGTTTAGTTCCTGTTTTGATACTTAGTAGAGCGCCATCAGTCCCCGCACGCGGCGCGTCTTACCATAGTGTACGACTTTACCTGGTGCATGTGAAGAGGATTCCAGTTAATATCCTCCTGTGAATATCAAGCCCAAATGGCAGCTACCCGACAGATACTGCTGTGAGCTGTTGGAAACATGGAACTGATAAATGTCTCTGGGGTCAGAGTTCAAGTGCTTAAAATTGCTCTAATCAAATATTTATAGCAACAATAGTATCACATGACTGCATCAAGATAGATGACTATCTCCATCTCAGCACAGCTGTACAGAGCTTTTTAGCCTGTTTTAGCTCCTAGTTTCTCATAGAAACAGCGTAGTAACATTTAGCGGACCTATGCGTTGTTTTGGCGTTCCGGGCCTATCTAGTTTAAATACCATCCCTGTCGTATCCTAGAACTCATATAAAAATAGTTAACCATTTGTGTGAAAATGTTTGCAAGAATTTCTTGTGTGAAGTTTGCAATGTCCTATCTATTCAGTTCTATCCTTAGTCAAGGAAAACGTTTGTTGGCCCAAATATTGCACACGCGCCATTCCACTTAGACTTTAACCATTGGACCTATAGCTGCCGCACACAACAATCTAGCATTCATCCCTCTCTGCAGTCCAAGTGAATATTTATGCCAAATTTGGAAAGAAGTTCTTCTGTTAAGGTTTTTCTGAAATGATGTCATGAAAATGAGACGGTATGAATACGACGAACGAACAACCTGAAAACAATATGCCCATAGATGGGCAATTTGGGACTTGTGATGGTAGTCATCTCGATATGGAGCCTCAACAAATGATAAATGAAGTATAAACTTACATAAACG
The DNA here is from genome assembly GCF_002260705.1 of Seriola dumerili. Classification (NCBI taxonomy): domain Eukaryota; kingdom Metazoa; phylum Chordata; class Actinopteri; order Carangiformes; family Carangidae; genus Seriola; species Seriola dumerili. Next base: position 2,961,275 of record NW_019174574.1, on the reverse strand, counting down.
ACGACGATAACAGAGAGAGAGATAAACTGTATTAAAAGGACCAAGTTGTCAAGCAATCTGTTTTGCATCTATGGCACTAGTTAGCATCCCTCCTGTTTCCTATGGCTACACTTCACCAGCTCACCTGGAACACCTACAGTGTCGGACACTTTGTTTGTACACGCATCGCTTTTTATTTAAGGCCCTGTAAACAAACAGGACACATTGTAAAGAATGAGGAAACAGAACCGCAATTTGATGGGAACATTATTACATTATTACATCATTACATCATTATTATTATTAATTACATTATTACAAAGGTGTCCGACACTGTAGGTGTTCCAGGTGAGCTGGTGAAGTGTAGCCCATAGGAAACAGGAGGGATGCTAACTAGTGCCATAGAATGCAAAACAGAATTGCTTGACAACTTGGGTCCTTTTAATACAGTTTATCTCTCTCTCTGTTATCGTCGTCGTTTATGTAAGTTTATACTTCATTTATCATTTGTTGAGGCTCCATATCGATGATCTACCATCGCGAGTTGACGTTACACAGAAATATCCAATCAGCTATTTGATTAGCTTGGTGATGAGCATATGTCAAAACTAATCACACAACACTGACTGTTGATTGGCAGACCTTTCCTGTTGCCAGCTTTTCGTACCTCTTCATTTTTTTAAATGCTCAGTTTTTTTTTTTCTTTACCTTCATTCGCTTAAATGCCTTTTTACATTCATTCAGGTTTAATGCACTTTGCAAAAACAGGCGCAGCTCTGAACCTGTCTATGGGACGGAACACTGTATTATGTAACACTAGGTGTTTTCTATTATTTTGTCCAAACCATTAATGAAAGTAGGCTAAATAACAAAAACACCTCTCTGTATAATGGAGTGCAGTTCAACAGCAGTAGAAACTATGTAGTCCATAATAATCACACAGTTGAATCAACTCCTCTTTAACACACTCTCAATAAAAACTGAACATTACAACCCTCATGAAGGAGGAATCACTGCAGGACTGTTGTATTACACTGAATTTTGTATTCACTCTGTTTCACCTTGTGTATTTCTGGAGTTTCTGCTCAGTTTCTACAGCTTACACATTGAAAATGTCCATGGCCGAGCGTACAGACTCTTTACCAGATGACAGTAGGGGTTTCACAAACCAGAACAAAACTAACGTTCATTGATTATAGCTGATTTGACCTAAAAATAAGAAGCCTGCTAAAAGCATTGATCCTGTCCTTCGCTGTATGAGGACACCTGGGTGCAGGTGACGGGCCTTTTCATGGCGATGTTGAGCTCTGGATCAAACCTTGACTATAAGATAAATAAGATGATAAACCTCTCTGCCCTAATGTAGAGTCACAGTATTCAGCCAAGGACTTTTACTGAGCAGTGAACAGCAGTCTATTCATACCCCGCTGATGCTCATACAGTGGATCAGTAACACGCGCCGACACACACACACACACACACACACACACACACACACACACACACACACACACACACACACACACACACACGCACACACACACGCTGAGGCAGGACATGATGTCAGTGTAGTGCCTGGTGCACAGTGTCCCCCAGTCTGTGCAGTGAAGTTAAAGCAGATTATCCTCAGAGAGCGACAGCAGAGCAGAGGCTCCATGAGTGAACAGCAACATAAGCTGATCAGAGGTAGGACACTTTTTACACAACTTCCTGTTTGTCTGTGTGCATGTCTGCCAGAGGACGACAGCTCTACTCAGTGTGTTATGTGTTAGTAAAGGATGCCAACACACAGAAGAAACTCATCAGGAAGGCCGAGTCTGTTGTTGGATGGAAGCTGTTTATACTGGAGGAGGTGGCTGAGGACAGAAATCAGGCAAAACTGCTGAAAATCGTGAACAATGTCACCCATCCCCTCCATAAAACTATGGTCGAACCTTAGCGTACATTCAGCAACAGACTAGGGAACGCCATAGAAAATCATTCCTGCTTACAGCAACCAGACTTTATAATGCATCTCTGTGACTCATCCAAAACCTCCTGTACTCTCACACCTGCACTTTGGTCCACATGAACATTTTTATTTTATACTTGGATCGCGTGTATATTTTGTCTATTATTTGTGTTTTATTGTATTTCATTGGGAGTTTGCATGTTCTCCCCGTGCTTGTGTGGGTTCTCTCCGGGTACTCCGGCTTCCTCCCACAGTCCAAAGACATGCAAATGGGGACTAGGCTGATTGGTTACTCCAAATTGACCATAGGTATGAATGTGAGAGTGAATGGTTGTTTGTCTCTGTGTGCCCTGCGATGGACTGGCGACCTGTCCAGGGTGTACCCCGCCTCTCGCCCGAAAGGATGCTGGGATAGGCTCCAGCCCCCCCGCGACCCTACTAGAGGATAAGTGGTAGGAAATGGATGGATGGATGGATGTATTTCATTGTTTTTAACTCAGCTGCTGTGATATTTAAATTTGCCATCTGGAATTAATAAAGTAATCATCCATCCATCTATTAAACGTCTCTGCATCAGTGTAGACTGACAGTTTGTCTTCTGTGTGTCCTCCGTCTCATCCAGGTGCCGTCTCAGTGACCGGACTCTACCTGGTGTACGGATATGGTGCCTCCCTCCTCTGCAACCTGATTGGCTTCGTCTATCCAGCTTATTATTCGTGAGTGTTTCTTATTTTGATGGTGATCTGCTGATAGTGACAGTGATGCACCAGGTAGGTGGGGTTTTATCAGGCGTCCAGTGTCCCTGCAGTAAAATCTACCTGGTGTAAGAATTATTATTTCTCATCCAAAACCTTGATGATTCAGAAAACTGTAATTTGCTTCAACTTCATGACAGGTACATGATAAGGAGCAGGAGTGATTATTATCATTACTGACGGTCTGAAATACTTCAGTCTATCTGCAGAGTCTCATTCATGTCATTATCCAGGTGATGTGTGCAGATGCAGGTCACAGGGTAATACTGGGTGTAAACAGTGTCTCTGGTTGTTTCCACGTGTTTCTGCAGAATCAAAGCCATCGAAAGTGCGAGCAAAGAAGACGACACAAAATGGCTGACGTACTGGGTGGTGTATGGCGTCTTCAGCTTGGGCGAGTTCTTCTCCGACATTTTCCTCTACTGGTTTCCATTTTACTACGCTTTTAAGGTGAGGAGACACATCACAGAACCAGTGAACAGGGACAGATTCTTGATCAAATGCTTCTTCCCCCCTGTCTAAATGTCTAAGGACAACAGGCTCTCAGTGGGTTTAAGTTCTCAGTGTCATTAGTAGTGACCCACTAAGTCCAGTAATCCTCGTCTGTCTGCCCTCTGTGGTTCCAGTGTCTCTTCCTGTTGTGGTGCATGGCCCCGATGTCGTGGAACGGCTCCCAGATCATCTACAACAAAGTGGTTCGGCCCGTCTTCCTGCGCCACGAGGCCACGGTGGACAACATGGTGAACGACCTCAGCGGGAAGGCAATGAGCGCCGCCGAAAACCTCACCAGAGAAGGTACACACACTGGTGAAGTGTAGGGACACACCAATATAACGCTGTGTTAAACATTAGATTAAATATTCCTTCTCTCCTCAGTCCTGTCTACTCTGGTGAAGAATAAATCTCTGGTGACTCCGATGCCGTCGGTCGCTCAGTCCGAACCTAAAAGTTTACCGAGTTCATCGACAGAAACATCAGCAGCTAAAATATCTCCATCACAACCGAGTGAAGAACGGCTGGTACGTATCCTCCTCGTTTCTGTTTGACTACAGATGAAACATCATCATCATGTTCATCTGTCATTACAGGTGTTGCTAGGTGTAACAGTTTACCCCTGCTTCTAGTCTTTATGCTAAGCTAGGTTAGTAAAGCCCTGACCCTGAACCTGCTGACTGTGCTCTGAGAGAGACCCATAGACATTTAGCACCTTCCAGAGAGTTAAGGTCTGTTCTAAGATCCAGTTTGTGGATGTGGTTTGGTGTTTTTGGATTTAGCCCCAGTTCTAACCGAGAGGCAGATGCTGGACATCTGTCACCATGTTTAATTGGAATGATATCATGAGAGGAGAAAACCCATCTTTATTCACATTACATCACTCAATGGAAACACAGAATATTCACTGCTGTCTTTTGTCGACTTTTCTAAAAATTAAAACAATCACTTCCTTTTTGTGCAACATCACAATGGAAATCCGACTAGTGAGCTGTCTGACATTGAAACTGGAGCTTATTCCTGCAGTTTCACCTCTGCCAGTGAATCCACCAATTACCTTGATTCCTTTGAACTGGTTTTGTTGTGGATTATTTAATGCTGGTTTTACAACCACAACACGGGTTATAAACACAAAATATCTATAAATAATGGAGGAGTTCTTTCACTGAATTACTTAAAGCTGGAATGCTAAATAATCAACAGAAAATGAATCAAATGAGGCGAAGAACAAAGGGAAAAGGCTGCGGGTGGCTCCAAATCATGAAACAAACAAAACAAAACCATGCTTCCTAGCCCAACCCATCCCCGCTGAATTACTAAAGCCCAAAACAAAGGAAAGAAAGACCTACCTGCCTGACCTGACCTGCCAAAAACAGAACACACTCTAGCAGCCACCCATAAGACCTAGTGTTAAACAAGACTGTTGAATTAGGCTATCTGTAGGTGTGGTGCCCAAATAAGATAAGTATGAAAATAACAAACAAAAGAACCTAAACCTAGTGCCCAGATCCCGACATCACTGAACTAATGCCTCAAACGAGTTAACATCAATTTACACACCAGAAAGACTGAAGTTAACTGTCGAGCTAACCATCACGCAAGTCCATGTTGCAACAGAGAGGCACAGAAGCGGACTGATCAGATTTGAGGACAGGACCGGGCAGACTTTTGATTGATGGCTGGGACCAGTGATGCAAAAGGGGAGGGACCAGCTGAAGATGGGGAACACAGAGGGGAGGTCCGGAGGCGTTGACCAGGGGGGGAATCTCTCTATTTTTCTCTCCCTCTCTAGTTAGACGATAACATGAGAAGACACTGTGAAAACTACAAGGAAATAAAAACATAAAAGTTCAGAACACACGTCTCTCTGTCGTTTTACAGTCTCTTAAGTGTGAGCCAGTGTCCATCAATAATCAGGCCCAAACACGTTAGCACAACAAAAATCCAATCAGATAAGAATATGAGAAACATATCACACTGTCCATATTAAGGCACATTAACAACATTATACACAATTATAATTCAAACACAATGACCCTGTGCAGAATAACATCATTTTGGAGCCGTATATCTTTCCTCTGTATCCATGGTGATTCTGATCCACAATGCCACGGTCATACCTCTAGCTGAACTCTAGCCTTACATGAAGGGCCTCGAATTTTCCAGCCAAACACTGGTGTATTTTAGACAAACCTTTTATCAATGTTACCCTTTTTTAACATCTTATTTATTGCATTTATAATCATGATTAACGACTGTATGAACTGGAATTCAGCTTGAAACCATATGAAACATAAAATACACATCAGAGTGAAACCTGTCTCGTAGACAGTTACACATATTGTACCTGAAACAAACTCTTCAGCCTCACAGTTAAATCTAGATTCCTGTTCATGTCCTGATGGGTCAAAATATAATATAATATGATATAATATAGTATGATATAAATTGTACATTGAGAACAGAGGTGAGGGATACTTGTGCTAACCCAGATGTCCTGTTACCTGTTCCAGCCTTTCCTGGGTTAACCAGTGTGGTAAGTCAGCTGATTTGGTGTTAATGATATATGTCATAGTAAATGTGTTGTGAGGAGAATTAGCATGAACCTCAGTGACCCTTGTTCAACATCAGCCCTGTAATGGTTTAAAGGTAAAGCAGCTTTCTTCTTTGGTGGTGGTGGGCTGCAGATTTGGCAGCAGCAGCAGATGGAGCTGGCAGGACCCTCCATCATCTGTGAAGACCTGATCAGATCTGAACAGACCTGAGCAGACCTAACACCCCCTCCTATCCTTACCTGCTGCTCTTAATAGCATCAGCACTCCCTGACTGCTCTGCTTGTTGGTTTTTAAAACATAACAAAGAACAACTGAAGAAGAAGAATTTCAGGCTCCAACACTGACAAGTTTTCTGATGTTTAACGTCTAAACTGTGTAGAAGTAGAAACTCCGTGTAGTGTAGATATATGTCTTAACGTGACGCTGGTCTTGTTTTAATTTTTGCTCGTGTGTGTGTTGTATGTCTGCGCGTCAGGATGAAGTCAGTGTAGACTGACGGTAAGTCACAGATGATCCTTTCAGGCTCAGTGTTTCTTATAACCAACCAATTCAGGGTATTGATCAGATCAATACAGGAGCTGATACAGGTCACAGGATTATATTAATGTTATGAGACTGAAGTCAGAAATCTTCTGCTGCAGAATTATTCTGAATTACCTTAAAATCTGGAATTTAAAGTCCTTATCTGGGATTGAAATATAAACCAGACTGTTGCCACGCCCACCACCAAAACTGAAAATCATAAATAATGTGTATGTTTGTTGAGGCTTTATTTGTTGATAATTTCTTTGAGAGGTTTCTGGAAATAACTGTATAATTTGGCTCTTATTATAGGTAAAATCTCCATGATTATCCAGGTTAACCAAGTAAATACACATGAGGTCTTCTTTTGCTTTATTGTAATGTTGAATAGTGTGTTTGCCTGCAGATACATTTCACATATGACCTGCTGTGCACTGACTAAAACAGTCTGATAATTAAATGGAATTAATTATTTGGAGGTATATTGCATACAAACTGTCTCTGTTTTACCCATAAATACTGTTCTTTCCATGAGAGCAAAGTTTAAGGAAATTATTTGGAAATGTCAAACCCATAAGATAATGCATCAGCCCTTGTTTCTGACTCCAGTCCTTCAGGTAGCAGCAGAGGAAGAAGAGGAGACTCAGTGAGGAATCATCACCCATCAAGAAACATACCTCCTGTCAAAGAGACTGATTTCCTTTTTATATCAGATATGTTATATTTCTATACCAGTCTATAACAGGATTCAATGTCAGATGCACGCACTGTTTCTTATGGTTGTTTTCAGTTTATTTATTTATTTGTATTTATTGATGTTTTTTTTTTTGATGAGAAGCACCTGGAACCAGCCTGTAAACTAACAGACAAACTCCCTGTTCTCCACCAAGGGGCGGTGTTTCCCCTTATTACTGCATTTGTGTGTGTGTGTGTGTGTGTGTATGTGTGTGTGTGTGTGGTCCTGGTTCTGGGTGCTTTGCATTGTTTTTCATCATATGTTGCTGTTATTTGATTTATTTATATTATTCATTTTTTTGTTTTGTTTATACACATAAATGAGATTATGACCTTGACATGAAAATTACATTATGATCAGAAATAAAAAGCACTAATCAGAATAATGTTTGACTGCTCTGTCTAACAAACACACACATTTATATATCAGTATTATACAGTATATGTGTATATATGTGTATATGAGAAAGAATACATAAATATATTATACAGATATTTTCTTTGCTATAAATATGGACATATATGTGACTTAAATGTTTTCGATAATAAAGAAAGACATCTACTAACATATATGTACAATATGTATGAGGCACATAATAGTAGCTATATGTATAGTTTAAATAGAAGAGCATGAACCAAATTTAAGTCTGGGAGTTGTCACCCTCTGTCTGCAGGAGTGTGAGTGAAGGAACTGAACTGAAAGAGCTCAGGGTGACTGAACCTCAAGTATCTGTGCATCACAAAGTAACTCTTAGAAAACTGTAAGAAAAAATAGAACTGTTAGTTTTCTTATTGTTCATGGTTTATCAAGACATTTGTAAAGATTTAGACTTTGAAAGAATAAATAGTTTAAATTTAAAATAATCAGTATACATCAAAGCAAAAATGTCAGTTGCAACACTGAATGACCTTCTAAATCAATCATTAGCTATACGGTTCCATTATAGTCCTACCTTTAACTTAGTGTGTTGAAGTTTTGGCAAATGTATATGAAATAAATACAAACCCAATACTCATACTTCAAAGGGGCCATAAGAGTAAACTAAATTACACCATGAACCAAAAACTAGCTGTGTATAAAGTCGACAACTCTCACTTCACTTTCATTTTGATATGAGACCATATGAAACAAGAAAAAACACTGTATTTCAATTTCGGAACTGTACATTGGGGTCACATTGGCTTTTATAGGGATCGTTTTTTGTCATATGGTGTTGAATTTTTTTCAACAGTTTTATTAGAGTAATTGACTGTTTTTTATTTTTTATTTTATAGTTTATTACCTTATTGTTCCTGTGTTATTTACTGTAGACCAGAATAAATTTACATTAATAAAAAAAGTCAAGCGTTTACGTTTTATGAGGGCGTGACTTCTGTGCTTGGACGTACTGACGTGGCAGGACACGTTGACGCGCCGTGCAGAACGTCACGGATCCAGCAATTGTGTGTTGCATCTGCTGACGAATCTTTTCGAGTGTTTTCAGCTGAATTTGCTGCTTTTCTGTCCGTTAGTCCGGGTTCAGTTGCAGCAGACCGGTCGAACAATAGCTCAGATCCGGCAGAAGGTTTTCAGAAAGACGATTAAACCCCGGTAAGCAGCGACAAGCTACTGTGGCTAATCCTGCTGGCGTGTTGAAACATGGTGCCGAACTCCGTTTCACAGTTTGGAAAATCAAAATCAAACTGCTTATCAGCTAATATAACTATATTTTATCTTTACCAACGAACTCTTATGAATACTAATGACTTTTTGTTAAATTCGGCCGTGAAATCTTCCACTGTGCTGCAACAAATACCCACGTCTAGACTGATGTTTTTAGCTAGTTAGCACTTTCGCCCCCAGCGCGTTGTGCTGGACGACGACAGAGAGAAACAGGCAAACCACTAAGTTAAAGATGCTTAAGTTTAGTCTTTATTCAAATACAAACTCCATAGTTGATTTTTTTTCTATGCCGAATTGAAGAGTAACTCCTTGCAATTCGAAAATGTATTGTAGTCTATATTCAGATCGCTGTATACGTTCAGACACATAATTTAATCTAATTTAACAGGTAAATTAACAGAGGTCAGGAGCCTTCTCGTGTACGGCTGTAGGCTGAGTGAATACCCCAAATAAAGATAATGAATAAGCGTATTATATTGATAATAGTTAATATCACTGTTTAACGTAAGAGTCAGACATTCATAGTCACTTAATGAATGAGTGGAAAACCTGGAGGAGCAGTTTGTTCAGTTTATTTACAATCGCTCTCTTTTCTTTTGTTTATTTTACAGTTAATTTGTTCATTAGTTGTTTCCCACACATTTAAAAATCTTAATCTTCAGATGCGGGAGAATGAATATCGGTTCTAAGAATAAGAAGCGGGTGGTGCTGCCCAGCCGTCCAGACCCCCCCACTGTGGACCAGATCCTGGAGGACATCAACAGAGCCGCTCCCAATGACCCGGTCTTCAGCATCCTGGAGCAGACTGGACAAGGTGAGTCCACACAGATCTGCAGAGTCAGAGGAGAGAGAGGGGGCCCAGAGCTGTTTTACCGCCTGTCTGCCCTGTGGTTTACTGCCTGTCTGCCCTGTGGTTTACTGCCTGTCTGCTCTGTGGTATACCGCCTGTCTGTCCTGTAGTTTACTGCCCGTCTTCCCTGTGGTTTACTGCTGTCTATCTCGTAGTTTACCGCCTGCCCCTACTGTGGTTTACCGCCTGTCTGTGCAGTGGTTTACTTCCTGTCTGTCCTGTAGTTTACCGCCTGTCTATCCAGTGGTTTACTTCCTGTCTGTCCTATAGTTTACCGCTTGTCAGTCCAGTGGTTTACTTCCTGTCTGTCCTATAGTTTACCGCTTGTCAGTCCAGTGGTTTACTTCCTGTCTGTCCTATAGTTTACCGCTTGTCAGTCCAGTGGTTTACTTCCTGTCTGTCCTATAGTTTACCGCTTGTCAGTCCAGTGGTTTACTTCCTGTCTGTCCTGTAGTTTATCACCTGTCTGTCTAGTGGTTTACTTCCTGTCTGTCTAGTGGTTTACTGTCTGTCTGTCCTGTCCCTGCTCAGACTCATCCCGGTCTTCGGACTCTGATGTGGACTTGAAGTTCCAGCAGTGCCGTCAGTACCTGGATCTGAACGAGCGGCTGCAGGAGTCTCGAAGTCGGCTGCTGCGACAGAGGGAGGAGCTGAGGGCAGCAGGGGAGCAGCTGGACAGAGATGTGGCAAAGGTCAAAGGTCAACCACTCTGACTCTACCTGCTGTCACTGACTCTTCTTGGCTGTCAAGGAGACTTTTATACTGATGGCCTCAGTGAGGGCTGGATCAGCTGGATCAGGACTAGCCAGCTGAAGTGGCCTTCAGGAGACCCAGTGCTGTCTGTCATCTGACCCCAGAACTGGTGTGTCTGTCTGTGTGTGTGTGTGTCTGTCTGTGTGTGTGTCTGTCTGTGTGTGTGTGTGTGTGTGTGTGCGTGCATGCGTGCGTGAGGTTGCTATGAAGATGTACAGGTACCAAGTAAAGCAAAGATTTCTGACCACAAAGTGCTGCCTAAACTTTGATGTTTATGTTGGGGGGGGTGATGATGTTGTTCAGAAATATTTTACAGCAACAAATCTTCATTCTTCGACAATTTACATTTGTTTCTTTTCAAAAGTGAAAGGAACACTTCTCTTTAGTTGCCATTCACACACCTCCTCCCTGCTTCATCTCTTACAGCAGCAGAAACTGTGTTAGTCTGTGCAGAGTTATATAAAAGAAATAAATCAGAGAAACGTCAGTGTTTGTCACCTCGGGCTAATCGGCCTTGGGCTGAATTTCTGCCCAGTGGTCGTTTGACTTGAGGTCACAACAAATGCTGACATAAAATAAATCCTGCGCTGTGGCACCCACTTTCCAACACTGGCTCCAACAATTGTTTTCTTGTCATTTAGTAAAGTGAAGGTTGATCACTCAGTACCTGAATGCAGTATAAAGCTTGTCAGGTGTTGAAATTTCTTCAGACTTGACGTGAGGCACAGTTTTGTCCCAATGCTCAAAGCAGTGCAACTTGGGAAAACAAAAGTGATGAAAAGTTTGAAAATAAAGTGACACTTAAAACTGATATTAGGTATTTTTCAAGGAAGCTAAAACACATTTTTCTGCTGACCCCTTCCACAGCAGCACATCACTGAGCTCCTGCTGCTTCTGTAAACTGAATCTACAGCAGGTAATACACTGACTATAGATTAGTACGTCGAATAACCTGAACTATCACTTTAAGTTGCAGTGCGTTGAGCTCTCAGGGCCACCGTACCAAAGAGGCTACATACTGACTGCACAGTGACACAGTAACTTTCTAAAAATAAAAAATAAAACGGTTTCATGGATGTATTGTTGCCTCAGCTGTATCACAGCTTAGCATTGACCCTATAGGTAAATGTTTTAAAAATCACTGTTTTAAGACTGGACACATCTCTACATTCACAGTCACTGTCAGTGGATAAGAAAAAATAAAAAAATCACCATGATGATGTTTTCAGTCACATCACTATAGTTTTATACCTTTATACCTGTCTGAATGAAGGGGTCGACACAGCGGCTTAATGAAACACGTCACTTTTTATTGGATGAAAACACTTAAAATGACATTTCTCTGTTGCTTTGCCTATTTCACATGACACCATAACACCTCTGTGGCCTTGTTCACACATGAAAGGCTGGGACCTGATAACTGATTTAAACTGTGTGTGTCAGTGTGTGTGTGTGTTCGCACATAATTAAATAACCATAATAATTAAACATTTAGATTGTGACTTGGAGCAGGTGAAGTCAAATTGTTAAAATCCACCTGCAGCAGTTTGGACCTGGTTTAGTCCAGAAACTGACCCCAGCCCAGTATAAACAAGGCCACCAGCAGCCATGGTGGACAAACTCCCAGGACCTTCTGATGGTGTTGAATTCCCCGTTCATCTCCTTCACACAGGCGTCATTGCTTCTTTAACCATGTAGGGGCTGTTAGTGATTCTCCACTGTCCAGTATTAAATGCTTGATTACAAAGTTTAGAAATTTGCTCTTTAAACTACAGGTATGGGCTTCAGTAAAGCACAAAAAGGTTTGAAGTTTGTGAAACGATGTTCAGAAAAACTTTTGCAGCCTCTGGTTTCTTATCACCTGTTATAAACCTGTTAAACACTCAGGTTTGTGAATGTGTAAAACAAAATGCAGTTAAAACAGGGCAATAAGGACAACAATTAAAATCTGATATTTAATTATTTTTCTCAAGCTTTGGGACAATTCTTGATTATGTTGATTGATTAATCTGCAGATTATTTTTTATTGATTAATCGTTTCATCTACAAAATGCCAGAAAATTTTGAATATTAAAATGTCTTCGTTTTTAAGAGCTCATAATCAAAGATTATTCAAAGATTCTCAGTTTTTATATCAAGTCCTCACATTTGAGATGTTAGAAACAACAAAATTTTCACCTTCCTGCATAAAAGAATGACTAAAACAATAATATTTTAAAATAAAAACAGTTGCAGATTAATTGTCTGTCACTTGACTAATTGATTAAATAACTGGTAGCTGGTCAGAGCAGCCCCAGTTCAGCTACGAACAGATTGAAGCTGAGTTATGTTTTGATCTTTTTGTGTGGATTGTAATAACTCATTATTCATGCTGTGGACAACTCTGATTCTAAGTTTTGTTTTTGGGTTTCAGGGTTTTTTTGTGGTTGAAAAAATATGAGAAAAATCTGCAGAAATTATATTAGTGCTGATGTTTTTTGGTTTATATCTACAGCAATAATAGGGCTAAAATTCTTGTTGTTAAATGTGTGTTACCTCACTGTTGATATCATTTTGTGCATAAAATTCATTTAGACAGTTTTTTTTTCTGAAACTACAAATCTTTTTACACATTCTCAGACTTGAATTTCTTATTGGTTTGTGAAGCATGATAAACAACCACAGGCTTTAAAATCCATCATTTCAGACTTCCACAATGATTCCTTATTTGAGCTCATATATAATGGGTGAGTGCTTGATACTCAAAGGATTAATGTCAGAGTATCACTTTAATATCTTAAAGTGGGACATGAAAGGTTTGCATTCAAAAGCTACTTGGGTTTTATTCATACTCAAAACATGCTTTGGAAATACAATAGGGTGGTAGTAGTAAATAGAAAACCTTGTTTTTCAAATGAACAGCCCCTCGGTGTAGATTCATGTCAGTTCTGTCCATCTCTCTGCTGCCTTTGATCTTCAAGCACACATGGAGGAGTGATGGTACAACTACAGAGAATATTCATTGTCTTAATATTCGACTTCTTCTCGACCTATCACTACTTTTACAGCAACACAGTTAAGCAGATATTAACACGTTTATAAAGACTTCCAGAGGGTAACTTCTGTAAGGACACATACCTGCCTGATGAATCATCCAATCAGATAGTCTTTTCATTTCCTGACAGGAAACAGCAAACAGTACCTGAATCTAGTAGCAAACACAAATATAATGTCATTGCATTCAATTAACATGTCAGCATGTCATCGCTTTGTTCATCTATGCTGACACTTTATAGCATTATAGGTCTCGGCGGCACAATAATACAGATGGCTAGGAACGCTCTCATTGTCATCCAGTGTCCACAATGTTAACAGTTGTGTGTATACAGTCCATGAATATATTAGCATGCTGTCAGGGAGCAACACCAAGATTCTTTTGCCCACCAGGAAGCTTTGAAGATTTTGTATATCTGCATGTTATTTACAATACTGATTAAGACACAAAGTACAGGAGAGTGTGATGTGACCCAGAATCAGCGGATAGTTTGGAAAATGGTGTCTTTGCTATCATATTTTCTGCAGCAGTGGTGGAAACAGGGTCCAGCAGGTGACAGAGTGAAAACTTTTGATAAATCATCCCCTCATATTCATAATTTGAGTGCTACCTATATTTATTACATTCCTGTAAGTAGGTTTTGGTGATACTACTATATTTACTATGTATTCCAATAACATTTCTGCTTGTATTAGGCTAATTAGTGTAATGAAACATCACTTGTTAGATGTTTAATTTGATGAATCAGCCAAAAACAAACATTCGTAAAAGATCCTCAATTGATTTTTGAAGAATTATACAACAACAGTCACATAGAATTAAATAAAAAAGTAATGGAACTTAATTTCATATTGCCCACTCCTATCTGTGAGTAATTGTTTGTACTTAACCAATTCTCTCAAGTTATAATTCTTGCCTTTTTAATTACAAAATCAATTCCTCCTTCTTGTGCATTTATCTATAGCTTCACAGAGCTCCAGCTCCTTGAAGCTACTTTTGTAGTTTAAGTTTTATTCTGGATAATATTCATATAATCAAAGATTTGATCATGTTATCCTGTAATATACATCGAAGGGTTTCAGCAACAACCCAACATTATGTTAAATGTCTAAAACCCAGAGTTATATCCATGTACCTCAGTCCAATGTCAAAATGAAACTGTTTCAAATCTAGATGGTCTACAGTGAAAGTGCTGAGAAGACGAGGACAAATGAACTAAAAGTGATAATGCTAATTCATTTGAAGGAATGTTTTATCAAAAAATGAACCCCCAACCTCGCTGGGCTCCGTATGTAACAGGGAAGGCTAACAGTGTATCATGTTCAGTTGAGTGGTGAGGCAAAGGCCCAAAGCATTGATGTACTGTATGTAAAAAATACTTTACATGTTGGAATATTTATGTCCTTTGTGAAAGTCTGTCAACAGTCCACCACAGTTTTGTACCTTTTCCAGGTAAAAGTCCAGCTGAGTTTTCATTCAAAAGTTTGCATAATATTGTTCTTTTTATCGATTCTGTCCTGGAGACCGATGGTGATTCATGTGCTGAAATCAAGTTCATTGTCTTTTGCTTTGTTTCCACTACATTTCTACCAGGCAATGGTTATTCTACAAATACAAAAAAGTACAAAAAGATGCACTTCCTCTTCGTGTGAGATTTTTCTCTGAAGTGCATCTAAAAGTTATCGGTCTGTTCATGTCAGACCTGTCTCAATGCATACATCCAACCCTGTATGAATGGTAGATGGAAGCTGTGATCAACTGTTCAGAGAGAAAAAACTTGAATGCAGTGAATGGGGAAAGTAAAGGGCCAATACCCGAGGTATAGGGACCAGCACACTTCTCACTTTTCCACCTGAGAGCCGAGTTTCATTCAGGAACACAGTAGAGTCATCCAGTAATCCTCTAAACGTTCTATGACTCACTTTTCCCCCCTGACTTCTCATTGATTGTGGCTGCTTGGTTCGGTGTGTCTTGCAGGCAGCAGGCCATGGGGCTGGGGATGTAGTTGAATGGGGTGACTCGGACGGCCCTGCTGGGGGATCCTTGGCGGAAATGGACGGCTCCACCCATGTGGCTGTCTGATGTTCCTGTGGAGACGGTGCTGTGGCTCCTCAGGGAACCATCTGAATCACCTTCCTGGAGATTACTCCCGGCGGTGGCACTGATCTTCCTGAAGAGGGCAAGTCGTGCCACTTCCTCAGAGATCACTGGAGCTGTTTCGACTGTTGGAGAGGTGCTGGAGTTGGTCTTATTGTTTGTAAAATCCTCTGTCTGGACTGTTGCGTCACTTGTCTTGCGAGATGCGAGTAGAATGGTTGGCAGTTTTCCAGGAAGAGCTGGTGGCTTTGGCTTTTCCTCATCAGGAGAAGGCACCAGAGGTAATGCATTGGCTGGCAGAGTGCTTTTCAAGATCTGAGGTACATCTTCATCCCTGATCCTCCTCCAGGTGACTCTGTCATTCAGCCGAGATGCAGATCTCTGCCCTTTCTTCTTTGTGTCATCCTCGCTCTTTGCTCTTCCACTTGAATCAGATGACGAAGAGCGGAGGGAAGAACGGCTGGTCACTCGGCTTAGTATGTTTATGCTTGGAGATGAGGCATGACGTTTAAAGGTATCTTTGTCTTGTTGCTGCCTGGCTCCAGACACTCTGCCAGCCCCGTTTCTCTGAGCCACCCTGCAGGGGCTTTCAGAGCTAGTTCTCCTAGCTGGACGTCTTGTAGATAGATCCCTTTCACTGGAGGTCGCTCTGGAGAGGGCTGTAGTCTGCTTCTGAAGGCCTCTATCTGACCTCTGGACTTGCTGTCCCTGTCCTGGACCTTTTACTTGCACCCTTCTTGGGGTTTGCACAGCTGCCTTAAGTTCCTGACAGCGTGATGAGCAAAGGAAGACAGCTGAAGCTCCAGGAACTGCTCTGCGGGGAGATCCATTCTGAGATCCAGGCATGTTGCGTGCAGATCCATCACGTCTCAGCACAGTCTTTGATTCCTTAATGAAAGTAAGCTGTCTCAAGAATCCATTGCGATCAGACTCACCACCACTTGAGTGGACAGAAGTCATCCTGACCAGGTCAAATCGATTAGCTGGTAGAATCCTTTTCCCATTGACCTGATTGGTTTGTCTGCTGGTTGTGTGGTTAGTTACCAGTGGTGACAGAGGCCTGGGTTGCTTGCCTGAATTTTGCATAAAAGGGATTCGGACAGGTGACTTCTGAGTTTTAGGCGGTGGTGATTTTTCATTTTGATTCACAACAGGAGAGCGTCCCTTTCTCTCAGGGGGACTGGTGGCTGGTGGGCTACCAGCTGGTGTGGGATTCTTTTTCTGGATGGATTTATTAGTCTGACTTGGTGATGTGATCTTCTTCTGTGACTGTTTGGATGGTGTGGAGCTTTGTGATGATCCAGAGGATGAACTTTTTGGTATCCTTGGAGGGGGAGTAGAGCTCCTCTTTGGCAAAGACAGTTCTGTGTCTTGGGGGTGGCCTAATCTGTGAAGGCTCTTTGATCTGTGCTGAGCAAGATTTGGGTTCTTTGGAGCATCCGTCTTGGTTGGTACTTTTCTGGGAGGCGGCCTTTGCGATGGAGCTGTCTCTTTTTTCGGTGTATAGATCACTGTCCTGCCTCTGAATACCACTGGTAAGTTTGGAACTGGCTTGCGCTGTGCAAAGTCTAAAGGTTTATTTGCCTTTTTGTCTTTAGCAAACTTCCTTTCTTTTGGTGTAAAGCTGGACGTTGACATGAATGACAGGACGGACTCAGTCTCTTCAGAGGATGGTTCTTGAGACTTTGATGCCTGCAGCCCAGTGACAACACAATTGGCACCCTCCTGTATGGCTCTCCATTCAACACTATTTAGGTCTGAATCTTTATCCCATGCCATATCATCACTATCCATTTCCTCATCCATGTTCCAATCATCACAGGCCTTTTGTTTTTGTTTCTGAGTATTTTCTGCTTTCTTCTTCCTGGCAGCAAGCTTCCTTCTCTGCTTGGGCATAGCAGATGTTATACATTTCTGAAGGAGGTCATCCTCTGAATCCATGCTGACAGAGCTTGGTGAGCTTTGCTCTTCGTATTGGCTGTGAATTGTCATCGGCTTTGTTTGCTGCATCATTTTCAGTGTTTTGTTGTGTCTGTTTTTGTACCATATTTGCTGGGCTTTTGATTTATGATCCTCAAACTCAGCATCACTCAGTGAACTAAGAGAGGAGCTGAGTGAGTAACATGCCAGAGATTCATCCTTAATCAGATTCTGTTTAATCCTGTGAAACCCTCTGGGCTTTGCTTGGGAATTATCAATCCTGCCAATATTTGTCATGCTCCGGGAGAGAGTATTTCTACTTGCTTCCCTCATCTGTTTTCTACTTGTTCGCTTCACTACTTCATCTTTTTCATTTTCGTCATCATAGAAACTGTTACTGTCCTCTGACGAACGCGTCATTTGTCGAAAGATTGTGTGTCCTTTTTGTGATCCCACATTAAGGTTACCTTCTGTGTTTTGCTTTATGACAGGCAATTCCAGTTTCCTGACGGAGCCTTGACCTTGCCTCTTCCTTTGTTGGTTAGGAGACTGATCACGATTTCTTTGGCTTGCCACTCTGTCAGCTACCTCTTTGCTCTGCATCAGCACCCTCTGAGTGGGAATGACATGTTTGGTTATGCGGTTCATTTGTATCTCAGGTGGGTAGTTCATCCTGTTGGGTTTGTGGAAGTGTGAGAATATCCTCAAGTCTTCAATCCTCTTCGCCTCATCATCAAGCAGTTCCTGTTTGTTCATGCCTTTAGCTGTGCATTCTTTAGCCCCTCTCTCTTTCACTGGATACTGAAGTGTTTCGTCACTTAGTGATGTTGTGCTGGAGAAGTTAACAGGTGTACCTTCTGCAGAATCAGTGAAGGATGAATCATCAAATTTGAGGTCCTTTTGAGGGATGACAATTCTCCTCCCAGGACACATTTGGGTTTTGCCATTCGGGAGCATCATGTACACAGGAAGATGTATTGGTTTTCGGATCTGGGAATTGAGAATATGAGGAGGGATCGTGGTCATCAGGGAAGGTCTTACTTTTCTGAACTTGGATGGCATTGCTGAGTTGATGCATTCCTTTAAGATTTCTATGTCATCGTCTGAGTTTCCTTCACTGTATCTTTCTCCATGGTCAAGTCCTTGCTCATCCTCATCAGGGAAAGGAAGATTTTTGTCATTTTGCTGGAGCAGGGGGGTCAATTTCAGCTCGACGTCTTTCTGTATGTAGTGTTCATGAAGAGGCAGAGCACTTAAGCTCGAAGCACAAGAGAAGTTCTCAGTGGGCTTTTCCACAGTGAAGTAGATCATTGTGTCCAGATCAGGAGGAAGGTTAAACCTCTCCTTGGAGTCCGCAATCTCCATGAACTTTCGCAGGCTGCTTTCCCACTGGCCTGCTATTCCTGTGGTCTGCGTTTCTGGTCCATTTGACTCAACGCAACATGGAGTTTTACTTCGGCTTGGAGGCATGGTTTGCCCTGGGCTGTCGGGAAGATCACTGGGGCTTATTGTTCCATCAATCATCTCACTGCATGGATCACTTTGGATTGAACTGGCAATAGACGGAGACTCAAAGCTGCCCAGGGAACTGACTGAGCTACAGCGACTCATTACCAAGGGTGTCTCGTGGATGTAATTCTCAGATGAACTGGATGGAGATCTGTCTTCGAGTATGGCTGGTGAAGCTCCTCTAAGGAACACCTTTTCCCTTTTGGCAGGACAGGGGATTTCAATGGGATCCGTCTCTTTGCTTGGGAAGGTTTTTGAGTCGGTCATCAGCAGCTGACTGTCGCTCAGATCCTCCAAGGTTTCATCCTCTTCAGCTCTCTTCACCACTTCTCCATCCTCCACTTCAATTATTTCTAGTGATGAGTCACTCTCCAGCTCGTTTTCACTTTGTCCATCTAACGCTCCATCTCCAGAAGAGAGGGAAGACAGTGAACTGCAGCGGGAGAAGCAGATTGGAGTATTCTCCACAGAGTATTTCTGGACCGTCTCCATTGTCCCGATGGTTGGGCTTTTGGTGGATGTCATTGGTGAAAACTTTGTAATGCTCCCTCCAGTCATCACAGTAGGTACCCATGCTTGCCTTCTCATTGCTTGGGCAGCCTGGACATTGATTGCTGTTTTTGCTACACCAAATTTGGCCACACTTTGAATGAGCGGGACCTGTTGATAAGATGGAGACAGTTTAATTGAAGTCATGCTGACATCAGAGGAAACTTTAGTGGATGCACTGACAGGTGTTTGTACAGGTTGATCCTGGTTCTTTTCTGCATCTGTGTTGCCGAGCTCTAGAGCTTTCACGTCTTTGTTGTCCACAGAATCCCTCTCTGGAATATCTTGCTGGAAAGTGTCATTCAGGACAGTAGGTCCTAGGTAGTCTTGATGAGCCACTTTGAGATCAAGCTGGTTGGGTCGTTGTTGTTGTATCATTAGGGCTCTTGGAACAGGTCGCATCTGATCTTTGCTGCCACAGTAGCCATCACTGGTGCTGCCACTGTTGAGGCTGTCTGTTGATACACTTGTGTGGGCAGTTTTGAGGCGCAGGAGGGCGTGGGCTCTACTGAGGCGTTCTCTGTGGGCCAGGCTGCTTGTATCAGAGAGACGGCAGGGGGAGCAGGACTTTGCCCGGGCTTCATTGAGTTCATCTAGTCCGTAAGGCCAGTCTGCCAGGTGATCCTCAGAGCTGAGGCTCAAACTGTCCTCTGAGGACGTGTGCATGGTGATATCTTCCACTAACCTGTCAATCTTGGCGACCGTGTTGGTGATCTTTTTTGCTAGCTTCTCTGCAGCGGCAGATACCATGTCGTCAGGAGGTGCAAGTCTCTTCTCAACCATCTGATGTGGTTCTACGTCTCTCTCGGGTTCACTGTCCCTCTTACGTGGCTGGTTTTGCAGGAAGTTGGAGTTGGTTAGGAACATGGACAGCATAGAGAAGCTACCAGTGTCCAGGCTACTGGAGATATTGGGGGCCTCATCATCATCAAAACAACCAGAATCAGATGCGTAATCCTTCGCCAGACTCTCAATGTGCCGTAGTGGCTTGTTGAGGGTTAGGTGCTTGGGGCTCTGTTTCTCAAGCGTATCAAAGGTCTCTGCTAAGTGTTTGGCATCCAGCTCTGCTTCCAGAGCCTTCTGTTTCCTCATGTAGAGTGAGGGCATGCAGGAGCCTGGGGATACGACCGCAGCGTCCTTATACTTCAGGGGTCGGTTGGTAAGGAGGTTCCTTAAAGCTGCGGCGCTGCCCATGGCTATCATCTTGTGCTTGGAATGGATAAGGTTACGCAGCATGCTAACGGCTCCGAGGTCCCATAGCAGCTCCTGGTCTTTTGGACTTCGGGCTGAAAGGTTCCAGAGAGTCCCGCAGGCGTTGCTCACTATGGTCAGGCTGTGGGAGCGCAGGTGCTGCAGCAGAGTCTGGAGGCAGTTATGGTCCCTGAGGATTTGCCTGTGAATAAAGAAAGCAGCAGATATTTAAAAAATATGTCTGAAGCAAATTTTTACTTAGTGTAGTTATTATTAGTTAAACTATTAGTTTAGCCCATTTTACGTCAAACCACACAGAGTTTACAGCTGATCATTTTTCAAAATATGCAGTCATTTTTTCCCGCATCCCTTTTTCCTTCCTTGTATACTGCAAGTAGTTTCCATTAATTTCAGTATCTTCTAAAAATTAACTTGCAGAGACTTTAAAGTTGTCTCAGCATCTGTTATCACATTGTATCTGCTTTTATTGTTGTAATGATGAACAGAAATACATTATAAACAATAAATAGACAAAAATATGGAAAACAAATTTATGTAAATGTAAATGTAAAAGTAAATATTTCTAAAAATGGAAATCACTTTCACTTCAAGGCGATTATTCATTTTTCTGCATAAGAAAAGCTTGTGTCTGACTAAAATTTATTCCAGTTTAGTTTAGAGACAAAAACAATGAACTCAAGGTCCACTTACTGGCTTTTTTCAGACATTGAGCTGCATATTGGGCAGCAGAGTCATCCTCAATAGATGGAATTCGACTGTGAGATGTGGTTGAAAGCTCCAGAAAAGTCTAGTTAATGGACCTTGAGTGAAGATTTGAAATTATCTCACTACAGTTTCCACTTCTCTCAGAAACCTACCTGTAGTCTTCTCGCGTGGCAACCAGACTCGACACGTTTCGGAGGATCCCTCCTCCGCTCTCGATGATGGCGAGTGAGTTGGTCTGACATCGGTATGTCAGCGTGCTCACCAAGAAGCCCAGAGCGCCGTCCACCGAGCAGATCGCCACCTTGTTGTCGATGCTGTGAGCAGACATGTTCCACAGAGCGCTCAGCAGACTCTTCAAGGTGGACTCCTGCAGAACCAGCAGAACACAGGTTTTATCACAAAGTGAATCTGACACAACTTTAACTGTTCTGTTGTTTAGGTTGATTAATGTGATTGTTTTACATTTTGGGAAATTTTTCAAATGTCTTTCTGTCTGAGTTTCAGATGTTCAGATGAATTTCAGTGTATGTGTGTTGATCTGGATTCAGGATCTGGTTAGCTTAGCTTAGCATAAAGACTAGAAGAGGTGGAAACAGCTAGCCTAAACACAACACATCTAAAGTTCACAAATTAATATAATATGTATTTTGTTAAATTTGCGCACAAGCGGAGATGGAGTGGTTTGTGGTTTTGGTCTCTGTACAGATACGATGGTACCAAACCTGACAACTGAAACAAATCTGCACAAAATCACTACACCAACTGTTGCCCTAAAACCAACGACTGTCATTTGCGTTTGTGCACAGGATAAACAAGTGAGATGCAGCATGTTAATCAGTGAGCTGGGGAGTAATAGCTGCTCTGGATCTGTATGAACAAAACAGTCCAACCACGGATCTTCAGAGGTGCTGGGAGGTGGATTTTGTCACCCGAACATCCAAGTCTCAGTAAAAAAGCTAATAATATTGTATTTCATATAGTATTTTATATCCAACAGGAACATCTTCACACAGTCTCCTTAAATAAACCCAGTTGTTCCTCCTCTCGTCACATCCACTCTGTGTGGGTTGGTTTGTTTTAGTTACCTTTGTGGCCTGCAGGGCACAGGTCATCAGCGCAGACACACAGCCGATGTCTCTGAGGACTCTCTTGCTGCTGATGTCGGCCCTCCAGGACAGATTCCTCAGGATGCTGGAGACCACCTGGTGGAGCTCCTCGCTGTCTGAGGCCAGCTGGGCCACCAGAGCCTGGAGGCAGCTCTTCTTGGAGCAGAGAGTTGCCTGAGGGAGGATCGTGTTGGTTTGGTGAATCAGTGCACAGGTTTGTGTTCATCAAAGCTGTTGTCTGATACAAGATAATAACCTGCACATCTGCAAAATTACAAGCAAATCTGTACTGTCTGGAAAATACTTTATTGTATGGTTCATATACAGTACATGTACTGCTAACAGCTATATTAGCTCATCTAAGAAAAGATGCATGAATAATAACATGCTAATGCTAAGACCAAGGCTAAGTCCAGTTTAACATTTACTCCAATGATAACAAACTGCAGCAGTGTGACTAACTTTAAATCCTATCTTTATTTTTGGACATGATAAATAAAATATAAATCAAGGAAAAACAAGTATATTGCAGCCATACACATTGTGTTTTTCCTTCTTTTGTCAAATCTGTTTATTTTTTTAACAAAAACTAATAATAAAATGATAAAAACGTTTCAGTTGAAATAACCTGAGAAGGGAAGATTAGTTCTTTAGAGGCATCTAGGGCAGCAACTGCTTCAAGTTCAAGGGTCACTGGTTTAGAAGGTTCGTATTAGTACAGGATGTAAATACATTTAAGTAGTTATTATTTATGTATGGTGTATATAGTAAGGCTGGGTTTTTACATGTTTCCTATTGGATATTGTAGATGCTCGTAATATATAAATACAGTATGAACAATTAATGTGCTGATTATCTTTGTAGTATTGTTTAACATAAATTCAGATAATAGTAGAAAATGCCAATCACAACTTTAAGAACCTGTGGTGACAGTTGTTTTCATATGCTCAATTTGCGATGATATGAAATAAACTTAAGCTACAAAAATCACCTGGATTTTCCAGGTAACAGATTAATTGGCTATTTGCTTTCAAATCTACGACACTACAGGTGTAAGGGCCACATTGACGAAAAAATTCATCTGAAATTTCTAGAATAAAGTTGTAATATTACGAGAATTAAAAATGTAAAAAATCAATAGAAAAAAAACATAATTTTTAGGACTATAACATCAACCAATCAAACAGGTGAAAGGACAGTCAGTGGCCGCCTGAGCTGCTTCTTGCAGCTGCTGTTTTTCTGTCTAACAATAGAATAGACTCAGTTTCTTCACAATCTTTTCAATGTCCTGACGATGATGATGATGATGATGATAGTGATGATGATGATGATGCTGATGAGCAAAAAGATGAAGGTTCTCCTTATTTTTGAAACCTCTGCTAAAGTAGAACTTCACAGGATACTCCACGTTCCTCATTTTAAAGCTTTCTGATATTTCCCTCTAAAACAACATGGAACTTAGAATTAACACTTTATTCTTGTAATATTATGACTTTATTCTCAAAATTACGACTCTGTTCTCAAAAATGTCAGATTTTTGTTTCCTCAGTGGCCCTGATACTCTACGCTTTACAAACCAACTACCCGGTTCTGTACTGTTTTCTTTTTTGTGACTTGAATTCAACCAAGTTCTGCAGTCCTGCTTCCTGGTCCCTGCAGGACTGGACTAGACCTGAGCTCCTGGTCTGTCTGTACCTTGTTGACAACGTCTCCAAACGTGAGGTTAGTCAGAGCCATCCCTGCGTATCGCCGCAGCGCCATGTTGATAGGATCGTTCTGCATGCCGTACATGTCCTGGTCCAGGTGGATGAGGTCTGCCACCACCTGCAGACCACCTGCAGGATGATAGGAAACACTCAGCATCACAGCCTGAAGGTTTCACTGATGTGAGGAGAAAAGTCAGTCAGCGCTTCACAAACCTAATTCATTCATGGCACGTCTGTACTCCTCTTCAAAGGAGAGCTTCATGATGGCGCACATGGCCTGACAGATCTGAGGGTCCACAGGTTCTGGGATGTCTGCAGGGAAGAGAGGAGACTTTGTTTTATATGAGTGATGTTTAACCGCTGTCACACATCCACAGTCTGTAAGGTTAGTGTGGAAGTTCACCAACAATAAATCACTGATGTAAATGATCCACCAGGTCAGAGAACAACGGGGACTCCATGCGCTCTTCACTGGAGTAATAGACTTAGATACTCAAAGAGACAGAGTCAGATATGGACGTGTCCTGATGAGGCCTGCGAGGATTTTTGTCTGTGTAATTCTGCTTCTCTAACTTTGTACTTTTACAAACTTCTGGTTGCGGTTCCTCCTTATTTAGACGGATCTTTATTCAGTTCAGGGAACTTCTTTTATTTTAAGATCTTTTTTTCCA
The DNA here is from genome assembly GCF_002260705.1 of Seriola dumerili. Lineage (NCBI taxonomy): Eukaryota > Metazoa > Chordata > Actinopteri > Carangiformes > Carangidae > Seriola > Seriola dumerili. Next base: position 2,936,511 of record NW_019174574.1, on the reverse strand, counting down.
ACAAATGGACAGAATGCATATTCATATAGTATACACTGGGTGTGTCACTGTAGCACTGAATTACCAAAATTTCCAATTTGAACTGTGTAACATGTATATGTCAACTTTACAGAACATATCCATATTAAAAGGAGCACAACATGCAACCCCTCATACAACCCAGAATTTCATATAAAAAGGTTCTTCTCCCCTGGAGGTCGGCTTTTGCATTTAGAAAAGAAAGAGAGAGGAAATAAATCAATAACAAAGGAGGGGTTTAGAAATGAATAAACTTCTATAGGCTGTATTACTGACAAAAATCAAGTTGGAGGACCGTTAATCTAGTCTAATGTTTATACAGAAACTGCATTTTTGATACCACAAAATCCACAGATTTATTTATAACTGACATTTGTTTATTACTTATTACTACTTAACTTATTAACTTATTACTTAACTTACTAATTTAAAGTTTAAGTTGACAACTTTTGACAACTGTCATCTGCAAATAAACTCAGCTGTAGTTAACTAAGATTCAGTCAGTTAGTTTGTGAAACACTGTGTCAAATAGATAGATAGATAGATAGATAGATAGATACTTTATTTATCCCCCAGGGGAAATTCATGTGTCCATTAGCTCATTGTAATCAATAAAAAAGGCCTAATGCCACTGAACTGATTATATGTGATATTTGAATATTTGTGAATAATATTAATAATAAAACTAATAATTTTATTTATATAGCATTTTTCTTTTAACAAAGTTTCAAAGTGCTTTGCAAGAAAAAATTCAAACCAGATAAAAGAAAAGTCTGACGTACCTGAGAATAATAAAAAAGTGTAGAACAGTGTAAACAAAAAAAACATCTAAATTCTGCAAAGCCATCTGACAGTGAGTGAAAAGAGGCAATAAAAATATGTAAAAACAATAATTAGGGATAAAACAATATAAATAAAACACAATAATGTCAAGTACATTGGTGTCTTAATAACTGTGAGCTTAGTTGGTCAATGTTTTAGAAAACTGAGTAAATCAGCTGTTCTGATTCTGTTGATGCAGATTTGATTATGTTTAACATTGTGTGAACTTCAAACACTGACCTGTTGTTTTAACTCATAGAAAGAACTTCTAATGTCAGTTACAATATTTTCCTCAAGGCCTTCAGCTCTGTTCCTCTGTGTTCTGACGGAACTGGACTCACCGGTGGTTTTGGTTCCTCCGGGTGAAGGGGTCCCAGCGTGGCTCTCGATCCAGTCCCAGCCGCTGTCGCAGTAGGTCCGGATCTGCTCCAGCATGTGCAGGACCCTCATCTCCCGCCGGGCCTGGCCCTCGTCCTGCTGGGAGTAGATGATGTTGTGGAGGGCTGCGCTGGCTCTGGACTTGGCCTCTCGGCTGCAGCCGGTCGTCGTACCACCCCCACCACTCGCCGCCGTCTCTCCGGGACCACCCGCACCACCTGGAGCTTCATGCAGGATCTGGACCAGCAGGGGGACGCAGCCGGACTTTCTCATAGCGATGCAGCTGTCCTGAGAGCTGGACAGGGCCAGCAGAGTCCGGGACATCTCCTCCTTATCTCTGTTAGCGAGCATGGAGAGCAGCCAGAACACCATCTCCACCTGAGGAGGGAAACACTGTCAGCTGTCTGCTTCCTTCTCTACTGCACTGACTTATTGCTAAAGGTTTATTGATATTATTGTTTTCATAGTAGTAGTATTGAAAAAATAGCCATTAAAGGACCATTCAGGTGGTCTTATAGTTTTAGCCCCTAAACTACAAATCTAACATCCCTCAGGTTAAAGACTGATTTCTTTCTTCCAGACAAACTCTATTTTGATAAAATAAAATGAAATAAAATTTGTGATGATTTTGTCAAACTTTTTTATTTATTAGGGGCTTATGTTATTACTTTAAAAAAAAAAAAACCTTGAAGCAAATGTTTTTCTGCCAGGAAAATATGTCAAAATATATAATTTCCCTGCACCTAACCCCAACCATGTATTTAAAACTCCAATAGATTAAATAAAAAGTTGACTTATGCATATCATGTATTTACTTTTGCAAACCACACTTTTGATTTATACAGAAGAGGATTAAGGCCAAAATTTTAGAGCTAAGTTTAAAGTCAGAATTCTTTTTTTCCCCTCTAAATAAATTTTTCACATGTTGTCCTAAATACTGCAGCATGTCTTATTTATAAGATCATTTCATTTCCAAATATTTAAAAATTCAAGCTGTTAATACATTTTTTTGTACCAGTGGGATTCATAGTTATAATTCAAATTGCAAATATCTGAAACATCACGAAGTCATGTTTTCATAACAGCACATTAAAATCTCTCACATCAGCACATTGTTTCATGTCAAATATACAGAGATATATAGAGATACATGCAGACTATTATATATGTAAAAAGTTCATGTTTCTGCTGTTGGATTAGACTGACTCAGTTTGAGCTAAACCGAAAATTAATTGTATATGATTTTTATATTGGGAATTTAGAATCTATTTTAATTTCAATTTATTTTTCAATTTTAATTTCTTTGTGAAGAATTTAAAAGAAAATACCGACTTCACTGACAAGTCTGGGTTCAGGTTTTTCCGGAGTTGTGATTCCCTCACAGCAAAAGCTCCATCTCCCTTCTTACATCCTGACATAGGAACGACCAACAACTTCCTGTCTGAAGACCTCAGACTACATACAGGTTGATAAGGGGCAATTCATTTGGAGATATAGTCTGGGGCCTTGAAGTGATTAAGTCATTAGTAAAATGTTAAAATCTATTATCTATGACATTTAGACAAGCATGATCTCTTTTCTTGTTCTACTGTCTGTTTTATATCACACTCCTTGACTTTTAAATCTTTCTGATGTTTATATGTTTTCTGTGATGATGATGCTGGTGATGATAATGATGAACACTCTGACAGCACAGTGGCAGGTTTCTCTTCCTCCTTGTCACCTGTGCTCACACTCGACAGACTCAGCAGTGATGTGTTGTTACCTTGCTGCCTCCATCTGCAGCAGCTTCTGTTCCTGCTGCTGCAGCCGATGACGACGATGACGTGTTGTTCTCTGGTTCTCCAGCAGGAGGCTTCTCAGCTCCAGACAGCTGAGGAGGAAGAAGAAGAAGACGGAGAGGAAGACATGAGGATGAGGATGATGTCTTTATTTACTGGATGTTGAAGTGGGTCAGTGTGAAGATATCGACTGTCAGCTTGTTCACATCTTTGTTGTAATTGGAAATTGTAGCTGATAGTCATTATTTATCAGACATTTCTATTAGGAAACATAAAAATAAAAAACATGAAAATATAAAATAAATGTAAGAAATAAAAGAGTTAAAAAAGATTTTTTAAGTAACTTAAAAAATATGAAAAACAGACAAATGTGTTTTATAATTAAATTTTGTATATTGAGGCTCTTTTGACATATGCTGAATATATATCTGTCATGTATTTATTTTATTGTTATTTTATTATTAATTGTTGTATATGTATTGTTTACTTTTCTATTTTCTTCTGAATGTTGTAAACTCATGTGTTTCATAATTATTTGACAGTTTTTTTTCAAACAAATCCTGACTGTAGAATGTTCATTTCAGTCTGCTTGTTAATCCTCACAGACACACACACACACACACACACAGCTTCATTTGGATTCACAGACTGAAATCCTCTGAGAGTTGTATCAAAGCTTTCATCGCCCCGTCTCCATCCCGTCACCATGGAAACGCCTCAGGGTGTGATGTATGTGTGTGTGAGCCAAAGACTGCTGCAGACAAAGAAGCAAGCGTGTGTGTGTGTGTGTGTATATGTGTGTGTGTGTGTGTGTGTGTGTGTGTGTGTGTGTGTGTGTGTGTGTGTGTGTGTGTGTTTTTCCCTCCTGTTAACAAAGGAAACCTGAATATTTTCTCTTTTCTCTCTGTTTGTGTGTGTTGTGTGTTGTGTGTGTTGGACAGACTGAATCTGTGGCTCTGATCCAAACCTCCTCCATTAAACATTACCAGCTGCAACATGACCACAAAATGGACGACAGCGAGTGCAGACACAGCGCACGATGAAAGCTCTGCTGCTCCCTGTCACAGACCATCCACCAGCAGCAGCAGAGGACGACTAGCTCCACGCACACACACACACACACACACACACATCTACAAACACTGCACACACACACACATCTACAAACACTGCACACACACACACACACACATCTACAAACACTGCACACACACACACACACATCTACAAACACTGCACATACTGCACCGATCGTCATGAGATTCCCCTCCTCCACCTTTAACAACAAAAAAAATCACGTGTGTATGTGTCGTCTATCATTGTGTGTTATTTGTGATTTATCTGTAGCCTAGATTTAATTGTCTCATTGTGTAGGTCAGTTCAGGGTCTCACATATTTTAGTCTGACCTGCTCACACAGAAGGTTATAGCAAACACATACTGTACTATGACTTTTTGACATATTATACTGTGACATTATTTTGACTTACTATACTATATATTCATGTGTAATAGTTTTGGTATACATATGGTCCATTTTATGAGGCATTTTGTAATATGACAAATTGTATAACACTGCTATACCAGAGTCTCACTGATCTCACTGTTCAGGTCATGGGGGGCCCTGGGGGGCCTTTTTCTAGAAGCTTGAGCTTGTCTTTATTGAAGTTTTTCATGTTTTAGAAACCAGCCTCTAACTGACTGCAGGACATCTGTCTCCTGCTAATATTCAGTCAAATCCATTCTTCCCTCTGTCTGTGCAGTGTTTCCTGGCTGTCACACAGTAACCTCCAAACCAGGACACATAAAACCAAGACTGTGTGACGGGAAAGATGCCATTGATGTCAGAGAGAGAGAATATGTTTCTCTCTAATTTGGGTGAAGTGGCCCTTTACTGAATGGTTTCTCGTGCGTCCTTCTTGTAGTTTCTCTCTGCCTGAGTGTTTTCATGACTCTGCTGTCTGCTTGTTATTCTCAGAGGGAAGCAGAGCAGAGAAAGGACAAACTCACTCGCTCTCTTCATCTGCGTGCCAGCCCTGCAGCCTGGCAACAGCCAATCAGAGCACAATATAGAGACGGCTAAAAAGACCTGGTTTCTCTGCATAGTAACGAGCCGAGGCTGGGACAGGGACGGGGACATAAACAGAGATAGAGATAGTGATAGAGACAGAGGAGAGAGAGAGTTTCAGGTTCATCAGGTTCTTGTTGAGCAGAACGTTCATGTAAAGAACACAGATGTTATCTGATGAAACAGATGAAATCTCTTTAAAATGACAGTTTAAGAGACTTTTGGGATTATTATTATTATCATTATTATTATCATTATTATTATTATTATTATTATTATTTATTTATTTATTTTTACATTATGCACTTGGGAGTTTACAAATGTCATATTTTTTAGGTAAATGTTGTGAAAAGAGAAGCAGGGACAGAAACAAATAAACATAAATTCATGATTATAAAAGACCATGTTCATGCAGTCGATACAGTAACTTATCATTATTCTGGCAATTTAATACGTCCACTGATGATTTTCACTGAAATTCAATGTTACACATAGTAATGGTATACTATTATAATATGTTACTATCCTATAATTTAAAAATAAAATATTAAAATGAATTGAAATGTAAAATTCTGTCTCGTTTGAAAAATTTTATCTGATTTAATCTTAATTTAAATTTTTTTGCGTTATTTTCATGTTTGTGTTTTTTATATTGTTTAACCTTTATGGTTATAAAACTATTTTGAATCATGTTTTTAATACTTTTATATAAATAAAATGTGATATTGTGAATTTTGTTCGTGTTAAATTCAATGTTTTCATCAGTGAAATTATGATGAAAATTTTCATGATTCATTTTGGTTTTATAGGTCAAAGGTCACACTGAGTTTAACCTGGTGAATAATTAATGAGCTCAGATGTCAACAATGATTTATTGAAAGTGACTGATTATTAATGAACCCACAACCCACACTAATCAGCTGACTGATGAACAAATTGCAGTTTTATCTGGGGGGTGGGGGTGGGTGGGAAATGCCTCATGAATATTTAGTTTCACAAAAATACTGAATCTGGTTTGTCGAGCTCAGACTGAACAGGGACCGACTGGATCCAGAGTTTAGTCCAGCATACACTTTACTTTACTCCACACAGGACTGAGATTATGGACTCTGTCACACCTGATACTGGACTCTTTTGTTTTTTTGTTCTAAATAAAAGAAAAAAATGTATTCTATTCTTGTCTTTTAGTTCTGGTCTGGAGTAAAGGTCAGTCAGTGCACATAAACATAATCATGTGCTGGCTGAGAGCATGAATAATTAATATTTAGGCTAATCTATAATCCACATAAAGTAAAAGAGGCTTTTATCTATTGTAAGTTATTTTCCTGTCAAGTTCTATTTGGCTTTAGAAATATATTCAGAAAACAGAAACTTTTTCTACTAAAGCTTCATGCTCAGTTCCTGGTTTCTAATCCTGATAAAAAGGACAGAGCTGTCAGTCTGACTGTGGTACTGGACCAGGACCAGTTCTGACTGTCCTCTGGTCCTCGTCTGATCAGGTTTCTGTTGGTGATGGGTGTGGGGGATGTGGGGGTGTTTTCCAGGGTATTCATCATGTTGTTATGATAAACCAGTTTCTGTTGGAAATGATAGTAGTGTGTAACTTTAAACCTGAACTTTTAATTAACCCTTGAGAAACGTGTGGAGCACACTAAACACCTGGTAAGGAACAACCCAGACACATCAGCCAATCAGCAGCTCCGACTCAAACATGGAGACAAACTGGTTCAACCAGAAACGGGTTCAGCTGAATGAAAGAATGTAGAGTCCATAGAGAGAGAGAGAGAGAGAGAGAGAGAGAGAGAGATTCCAGCGGCTCTGATCTGATCCGTCCGACGCAGGACTCAGATCTGGACTCTTTTGATTACTTTTAAATGAAGAATGAGACACAAACATAGCGACTGAAACAGCTGTGAGTATCTGACTGAGCTCTGATTGTTGTGTGTGTGAATGGCTACAAACAGAATAAACTGAAACAGGATTCACTTTAAACAAGTCTGAACATGAACATAGAGGTTCACAGACAAACATTCTCAAACAGCCTCATATACTGACTTCTGTTGTGATTTAGTGCTATATTAATAAAACTGACCTTCATACTCAAGTATTAGACCTGAACCAGTTCACATCCTGGTCAGTCCAGACTCATAACACATGTAGTGAAGACTTTGAAGGAATTAAATAAATGGTATTAAGTGTATTTTATCATAATTAATATATGAATTCTTCAGTTATGGCCAAAAATGTGTTTTGTGAGGTCACATTTTCTGTTAAGGCATCATCTATAAAAGATTTATAAGCTGTAATTATAAATAGTTAACAAATCATTAACTAATGCTTTATGGATCAGTTACTAGACATAAATAAGAACAAATTTGTGTTGTCAGGTTTCATAAAATCCTCCTCCTGCAGACACTTAGTCTCTTTATCTCTCTAATCACTGTTTGACCACTGATCTACTGGAAGACAGCTGCAGAACATCTGGACCAAACTCCATTTACAAATAATTAATGGTTAAATTAATTCAGACGTCTCAGACAAGAGACTCGGGAAATGTTTCTCAGTCCTTTTTTATGATTGTGATCAGTAGATCAGTGCTACACAACATTATTTCATTTGTTGACTACACAGATTCTCTCTGAAGACTCCAGTGTTAAATTAAAAACAGTGACTGACTGTGTGTGAGGGATCAGAGTCAACATGAAGTTAAAATCTCTGTTCTGAAGTGAGAACAGAAGCTGAGAATGAGTCTCACAGAGGAACCTTCACAGGACAGAGTCCAGACAGAGTCTGAGTCACGAGTCCACGAGGACGACTTTGATCGAGAGGATCATAAAGATGAAGATGTGAAGGTGACAGATCTTCTTCAGACACATCAGAGGGAGAGAAGGATGATCAGCCCGCTCACTCTCCTCAAAGAGGACTTCAGCCAATTCAAAGAAGACGTGTTGAAAGTGTTTAAGGACAGAGACACAAAGATGGAGCATGAGGACGGCCCGCCCACACAAGTGGAGAACAGAGCCAACAGCAGTACACTCAGTCTCCTCATGGAAGATCTGAGCCAGTTCAAAGAAGACATGAGCAGCATCTTCAACATCAGCTCGTCCAGGGACAAAGACCTGAAGACCTCAGACCCTAAAACCAGCCAGGCAACAGAGAAGACCATCAACCCTCTGAGCCTCCTCAAAGAGGACCTTTCTAATGTCTTTAGAATCAGTCTATCAAATGAGAAAGACAAAAAGGGCCTTGCTGCGAAGGAAGACTCCGCCAAAATAAAAGTCCAGAAAGCTGAAAGAATGGATGACCCCTTAAGGAGTCTGTTTAGAAGAGACCAGAAACTTTTAAAGACCTCTGAGAAAGTAGAGGACAGTCATGATGTCAAAAAGACACTATCAGAAAAGAGCGAGGAACAAATGGACGAAGGATTCAGGGGAAAATTCTCAGAGACAGTGGATGCTGAGAAAATAAACTCTATGAAGGAACCGGAGGACAGCGAAGTGGACATCAACGTGTCTGAGGAGAAATCTGAGACGACAACAATTCTGTCTGAGACACAACAACATGAGGGGACGATGTGCAAATCACAGACAGGTAGGATCAGAGGTTTATATCAGCAACACACTGAGTCAAAAGTTCAAATCAGTTACCTGTAATAATGTGGTTTTATTGGCCTAATTGCAAATACTCTGTCTGGTTTAGCAAGAAAAACACGCACAGACCATAATACAACAGGTTCAGCAGCCTCTCACTAAAATTAAATGGAAAAAAGCATCAAACTCTTCCTGATGCCTTGAATACTAAATTCCAATATTGTTGAAATGAAATGGAAATATTGACATTTGTCTTTTGAACCATCTGAACTCTAAAAAAACAACTCCAGTTTGACATGTGGCTACACAAGAAAATGTTATACCATTATCTCACAGTCAGTTTCTCTCCAGCTGATTCCTGTGTGGGATCAGGGGAAGACGAGGGGATAAATGGGGAAAAGGAAGAAGATAAACCTTCCTGGACGTCACTCCTCTCCAGAATCAGTCGCTTTAGTCTGGGAGATGACCAAAAAGATGACACGAGGTGAGACAAACCACAGGAGGACGGGTTCAGACCTACTGTATATTGTCACTCTGCTCTGCTGCAGACAGACTTATTAAACCTTGTTGTAATTTAACGGTTTGATTTTTCTGGTTGCAGGGATCAGACAGATGGAGATGTGTGGTGGGTGAAAAACTGTAAGATCACATTGTTTTTATATATTATTTATTTATTTTTTATTGTTTTCTATTTTAAGATTTTCTCCAGTGTTCAATCCTCCTGAGAGAGTCTATCATCAAGTTTATAGTATCGTCTGCATAGAGTTTGAGTTTTAATCCGATATTTCAACACCACAGCTTCACTACATCGTTACTATTTTTGATCCAACTGTTTCCGCTATCGGCTAACAATTTAATCCAGCTCTGTGTAGATATTATACAGAATTTTTCCACTGCTCCACACAGGCAGGGGTTTTTGTTATTGTTGTTGTAACCAGCCCCTGAAAATGCCTGAATTTGAATTTAGCATCTCCTCCTCAGCAGAGTCCAAAGTTAGTTCCAGGAACTCGGAGAACAGAAACAGAAGGAGAAACAGAGAAACTGGATCCTTGTTACGTTACATTATGTTCCTATGGGTCAGAGAACTGACAGAGGTGGAGGTTGTGTTGTGGTTAACATCCTCAAATAAGATGAGCTCATGAGAGATCTCAAAAGATCAGACCTACGCAGTAAATAACACCCCCTATAAACCATAATAATATTCTAGTTATTCATCAGTGATTAAAACTAATAAATTTCTTGATGAATCAATTTTGTCTGTAAAATCTCAAAAAATATGACAAATGTTTGTAAAACTTTTTGTTCAGTCTAATTAACCTCAAAACCTGCAGACATTCAGTTCAAGATCAGCTCATGTTTTAAATTATATTTATGGGTTTTTTAATGTTGACAGTAGAGAGATTAGAGCAAAACATGAACAGACATGAAACAAAGGTCTCCAGCAGGAGGTGGACCAGGAACTGGGGACCAGGGACTGGGGGCGCACCCTGAAGCCTTGAACCCCAAAACAAATCTTTAAATGAAAAAGCAGGAACCAGAAAATATCTGAAGTGACTTCAACACTGTGATTCATGTTCCACTAACAGTTGATCAACTGATCTTGTTCCTTTGTGTCTCCCCCTCAGTTGCCTGTTATTTGACCTTTGACCCCAGCACTGCCAACTCAGAGCTCCACCTGACCGACTGCAACAGGAAGGCGACTCGCATGTGGTCGGACTGTCGATCCTTGGACCACCCGGACCGGTTCGAGCGCTGCCCTCAGGTCCTGTGCAGGGAGGGGCTGCTAGACTCAGTGTACTGGGAGGTGGAGTGGAGCGGCGGTGCCGATGTTGGCGTCACCTCAAATAGCATTTCCAGAGATGGAGATGCGGAGAGCTGTCTGCTCGGACACAACAAGTGGTCCTGGAGTCTGGAGTGCTCTGAAGGAAGCTACACGCCCTGTCACAACAACAAGAGGTTCAGGTCCTCCTCACCTCAACCCTTCACCCACAGAGTTGGGGTGTACCTGAACTGGTCCACCGGATCTCTGTCCTTCTACGGTGTCTCTCAGGATGCCATGGTCCACCTCCACACCTTCACCTCCACCTTCACTGAGCCTCTGTACCCAGGGTTCTGGGTGTGGACCTACGGCGGCTCGGTGACGCTGTGTCAGGTGGAGTTGGACTGGGAGCGACTGCTGCAGTGAACTCACACAGGCTGAGACATGTGAGACGGACTTCAGCATCGAGCAATCTGATTGGTCCATCCAGTTCCTGTCTGGAGGTGGGTTCGTAAACGTCGCTTAGTAACAACCCTTAGGACCCATTAGTAAAGCAGATAACCAGTTACCTGCTAACATGCTCCGTTACCTTACTAGTTCAAGGGAGACAGGATGTCTTTCATTGGCCTGACAAACTTCTTTATAAATCTTTGATCTGTGTTCATGATCAATAAAGAAAATAAAACAACTTTCATTTCTGATCATGAGGAGTTTTCTTCATTTTCAATCAGACAGAGGAAGAATCTGTTTTAATTCAGTTTCTATCAGGTTGAAAAACTCTGTGCATCAGAGAGAGAATATTTTGACATGAAATATTTACATTATTTCTACTTTCCCTGAATCTTATATGCTGCAAAACTATTTCTACAAATTAAGAGACATCTCATCACAACCTGGAAAACTATACATGAATTTAAAAAGAATCAAAGCCTTTTTGACTCATGTGCTTCAGTGTCTGAGCAGAAACTTGATGGATCTGTTCAAGTTTTTTATAAATGTGCAGCTGCTGTCAAACTTTTATTTAAACTGCATCACATGATCTGTACAAATACATACACCTGCAGCCTGTCAGCTGATCCAGCTGATGTCTTACCTCTAAATCTCTACATGATTCCTCTCTTGTTTACGGGGGATGGATAAAGACACAGGGATGATGAGCAGCAGGTCACCTGACCTGATCTCACCCGAGCAGGTCACCATGACATTGCAGCTTCAAGTCATCTGGTGACTCACAGATAATGAGCTACGAAGCTGTTCTCACTGGTTCATGGTGATTATGTTATAAATGATAATTTTAGATTTCTTTAAAATTAACTGAAGACCTTGTGTCATATTTGTAATCATGTTTTTCCAGTGGATCTTGGCTTCAGAGGTCGATATCACTGCTGCTTTAATTTATCTTGAGTGATCACACAGGTATGAATCCACCTTTTAGATCACTGAAAAAGTGAGACAGGCTCTAAACCTACAGACTGAGACCAACAGTGGTTCTGGTTCAGTTCAGAGTCAAACATTCATGAACCTAATAAAATCATTAGAATCAGTCTGATTGAGATGTGCTGTCTGCTCTACTGTCTGCTGTACTGTGTTTTCTCTATCTGTGTAATACATACATCTGCTGCTTGTGTACATTGTTGTGTGTTATTGCGTACAGTGTATGTTATCGTGTACAGTGTGTCTGACCTGTAGCTGACTCTCCTGACTCCCTCGGGACTCCTGCAGCTCCTTCTCCAGCTGCTCCAGACGAGCAACACGCATCTGCAACACACACACACGCACACACAGTTCAGACACATCCAGATGTGCTTTGTCTCCACCAGCAGCTGTCTGTTTTACATCTCATCAACAATGTAACATAACAAATGTATCTATAATAATGTTTTCATAATAATAATATTAATAATAATAATAATAATTTATTTTTAGCACCTGAGCAATCAGCAGCTACAAAGAGCTTTAGAAGCAGAAGGTAATAAAATAATGTAAATGAAACCAGAAAAATGTTTATATCTCATACTTTGGAAAAGGACCAAATAAAATAAACATACTGTATGAACACACATGTTCCCACACACATATACAGAACATATAAACATGCACAGAGACACACAGGCATGTGATAGGAAGCCTGATGATGAGAGAGATTCTACAGCTCATCCCACAACAAACTGTCTTAAATCAGAATAATCCCCTGTGGCCGATAACATAACCGCAAACGACCATCCAATCAGAAGCCTCGGCCTCGTCCTCACCTGTGTCCTCTGAACCATCTCATCACTGGTGCCGAATCGTTCCTTCATCACCGATCGAACCCGCTGAGCCTCGAACTCCAGCTGCTGCCGGATCAGATCCATCTGCAGAGAAAACTGAGACCAGACAGACACAAAGGTCAGAGTCTACAGAGACACACAGAGGTCAGAGTTCAGAGTCTACAGAGACACAGAGGTCAGAGGTCAGAATCCACAGGGACACACAGACACAGAGGTCAGAGTCTACAGAGACACAGAGGTCAGAGGTCAGAATCCACAGGAACACACAGACACAGAGGTCAGAGTCTACAGAGACACAGAGGTCAGAATCCACAGGGACACACAGACACAGAGGTCAGAGTCCACAGAGACACACAGAGGTCAAAGTCTACAGAGGTCAGAGGTCAGAGTCCACAGAAACACACAGAGGTCAGAGTCTATAGAGGTCAGAGGTCAGAGTCCACAGAGACACACAGAGGTCAAAGTCTACAGAGGTCAGAGGTCAGAGTCCACAGGAACACACAGAGGTCAGAGTCCACAGGAACACACAGAGGTCAGAGTCCACAGAGACACACAGAGGCCAAAGTCTACAGAGGTCAGAGGTCAGAATCCACAGATACACACAGAGGTCAGAGTCCACAGGAACACACAGAGGTCAGAGTCCACATAAACACACAGAGGTCAGAGTCCACAGAGACACACAGAGGTCAGAGTCCACAGGGACACACAGAGGTCAGAGTCCACAGGAACACACAGAGGTCAGAGTCCACAGAGACACACAGAGGTCAGAGTCCACAGGGACACACAGAGGTCAGAGTCCACAGAGACACACAGAGGTCAGAGTCCACAGGAATACACAGAGGTCAGAGGTTAAACAGAGTTCTGCAGGAATGAGTCTTAACACCTGGACCTTAGTTAGCATTTTAGCATGTTAACTCGTCCTCGTCTTTCACATTTTCAGACTTTATTCTCCAACATAAAATCGGTCAGTAAATACCCCAGTTCTGATTTCTTGTCTTGTCTTGGTTGCTAACAAGTGTCTAAATTGGAATTGTAAAAATAATTCATAAATGAATGATTAAATCATCAATAAATACTTAAGATTTAAAAATGGATTTACAAAAACATCATTAAATAAACCATTTATAAATACATTAATTAATTCATGATTAAATAAAAGAATTTCAAAAACTAAGGGAAAGTCATTTTATTTTAAAAATGGGAATACATTCCCAGATTCCTTCTTCAATTGCCATTTCCTTTTTCCAGCTGCTTTTCCTTTTCCAGTTTTCTCAGTCATTTTGCTTCTCAATTCAGCTCCATTTATTTTGATGGATTGATAGTTAATTTATAAATTCTTGAAAAGGAATCCAGTTATTTATTCCCATTTTTAAAATGTCTTTTCAAATTCTACTATTAATTCAAGAATTAATAAATGTATTTATAAATGGTTTATTTAATGAGAGTTTTATGCTGTTTTTGTAAATTCATTTTTAAATCTGAAGTTTTTATTGATGGATTTGTTTGTTTGTTTGTTCATTTAAAAATTCTTTTCACAATTCCTGTTTTTAATGCCTATTAAAATATGAAATTACAGAAATGCTTTATTACTTTTACTGTGACATCACTGGTCCTGCATAAACATTAACTTTTTACTTCTACTAGTTGTATGTAAGCTTCAAACATTATAAAGTGGTGTTCATTAGTGAAGATGATCCTGTTGAACTAAACCTGTCAGGATCATAAACTGTTGTTTGAATGAGCTGATGAAACATCCAGCGTCCTCACCGTGTCGATTCGAGGCAGCTGAGCCAGTCTCTGTGACAGCTCCTCCAGCTGACTGAAGTACCAGCAGCGCTCCCTCTCCTCCTGGTCGATCTCCCCCAGCAGGAGGTTCCTACACACACACACACACACACACACACACACACACACACACACACACACACAGATATGACTGTTAGGGTCAGACACCAGGACTTATCCTCTGGAGATCATGAACATCAGTGTCACAGTCTGATCAGTTGAGAGACGTTGAGCTCACCTCTCCTTGTACAGCTTCTCCAGGTGGTGGTCGCTCAGTCGTCCATCTGCTCCACTAATCACAGCTGTTTTGGGCGGGGCTCCGTCCAGGAAGTGATGCGGCAGCATGATGGCGGCGGCCTCCCCCCCAGATGCTGCACTCTGACGGGATGAGGCTCTCAGTGGACTCCTGGCCCTGCTCACCGCTGAGGACGAGGAGGAGCAGGAGGACGGGGGCAGAGCCAGACGGTCGTCGATCTCCGCCCCTCCGACCCCACCCGGCCCCGCCCCGCCGACACCTGTTAGCCCTGCCCCTCCCAGGTTGTCCGTCAGCAGCCTCAGGTTGTGAGGCTGGTGTTTGAGCTCATAGTAGTTGGTGAGGTCCATGTGGAGCTCTGAGGGAGGAGGAGCAGGAAGATGAGTAATCATCTGTCAATCTGAAATCTACTCAGTTTACACTCACACTAACATCAGCTGGGGTGGGGTTTTGGAACTTCTGAATGGGGGGGTCTGACTGAGACACAGTTTTAAAGAAGGGGGCACATTTGGAAAATAAGTAAAAAGGTGTTGACATTATTATTCAGTGTAATAAAAGAAGTTTAAACGTTCTGATAATAAATAAAATAAATGAACAGCTGCTGTTTGAACCACAGCATCACCTACACACTGACTGTGGGACAACAGGCCCCTGGACACACATGTAAAACGCCCACCCCCCTCCTACAGAGGAGCAAGAGAGGTGTGTATTTTGTCTTTTTTGTGAACCAGCAGCTGAGAACTCAGAGATTCAGTTTACTGACATAAACACAGAAAAAAGACTAATTCTGATATTAGAGAAACTAAAAAAATACTAAGACAATTAATAATTTATTTGAATTTTCTGTTGACTGTTAATCAATTAAGAGTTGATCTAAACAATCTCCTGGACTGAGCTGGATCCAGCACAGTTCACATTTACAGCCTTATTCTAACCTTACTACTCATACTCACAATTCACATACTCACAACAATAGTGTGAATGCTGACTCAGCATTCACACTATTGTTATGAATGAGTCAGCATTCACACTATTATTGAAGAACACTATTGTTCTTCAAATCTTTATCTTTTATTTTTCTCCTTCTGTATGTTTTTCAGTCTCTAACTAGTCCTACATACTTTGTGCTACAAACACCGTTCAACTATCAAAACATTCAGCTTCTTCTGGAGATTATCAGATGTATTCAACTTCAGCATACTCTCAGCTGGAGATTTCATTTAAACTTTAAAATGTTCACAAGACTTTGAGATATTAAACTTGCTTTCAACTTTTTGATATCTTCTACAGTTATTGATTTATCACAGTTTAAGTTTTAGGATTTTTTCTGATGATGTTTGAATTTATAATGGGTGTGTATTGCACAGAATGTTCAGAGGCTAGAATGGATGACATCACTGATAGAGTGTGAGAAGGTTAAACTGGTCTAAAAAAATCAATCTTTAACAATGTTTAACACGGCCACACACTTATCGTATTTTTCCAGGACGTAGAAAAATTTGTGTTCTTTGAGACAATGTGTCTACCAAAGCAGAGAGACTTACAGGATTTGAACTGTGAGCCCCTGAGTGATGAGAGTATACAGTAATAATACAATACAAATTCAGATGTGGATTTTCAGAAACAAACGGAAAAAAGTTTTTTTTAACTCGCTCCTGTTTCCACATTTTTGACTCTACAAACACTAAATTCATACAGACCTGTTCAGGAGACTCTTGTGGCGTGGACGGTGTGAAAATTTTACTGATATTATGGATCGTTTTCTATTGAATGGCAGGAGTTTGACAGGTTTGCTGACCCATTTCTCCCATAGATTTGTATGAGCTCTGTGTCTTCCTGCTGCACACAGCTGATGGATATTGCTTGTTAACAGCCTGATTGATCTCTGTGAGGTTAATGAACACATCCAGACTTTCTCTCTCTCTCTCCCTCTCTCGCAGACAGACAGACAGACAGACAGACAGACAGACAGACAGACAGACAGACAGACAGACCAATAACATGTCCCAGTTCTCAGCTTTTGCAGCTAATAGACTTCAGCTCACGGCTCCTCCAGTGTAACATTTTGGCATCTACAGAAACTTTTCAAAGCACTGTACTTCAGTTAATATGAGGTGCTTTTTTCAACATTTTAGCATTGCTTCAGAAATCTCCTTCAGATTTCAGCTTTAAAGTTGTACTTGTACATTTCTTCATTCGGTATTTTTCAGCCATTTTAGGCCACAAATTACACATTTTAATGTTTTGTACAATTTTGTACTGTTTTTTACACTTTGCTTCAACAGTTCAGGCCTTTTTCAACCATTTAATACCATTCAACCTCCAGCTTACAAGTTATTCTTTTAATCTTCAGCTATTGTTTCAGCTAATTTATCATTGCTTCAGCAATTGGTTCAGCTACTTCAGCACTGCTTCAGCAGACTCATTAAGCTCTCAGCATTCATTTTCCACAGGAAATGCATTTTGTAGTATTGAAATAGCTAACTTGTGGTCACTGTTGTTCACTCAGTTCTATGTGTGTGTGTGTGTGTGTGTGTGTGTGTGCTGTTAGTCTCTATTGGTGTTAATTGAATTCCAGTCCAGACAAACAAATTAACATTAACTGCTTGTTTAACTGGATTTGGTCTTAATGAGCCAGAGCAGGTTAGTGATTGAGTCGATTCATTTCTGTGTAAGTGATGATTGGTCCCAGAGGAAGCTCATCAGCAACACAGCAAACACAGCACAGTCAGACCTCATGTAATATCTCTGTCTAAATTTAGAGGAGCATTACAACAATTCAGGGGAATCAGCTTAATCTAATATCCACCGTCTCATCTGAGACAAACTGAGAACCAGAGTCAGACCTTTGAGCTGGTGCAGCACGTCGCTCCTCCCCGATGAGGCCAGTGTTCCCGCCTCCTGCTCCAGTTTACTTTGCAGCTGCTTCAACACCTCCTGCATCAGAGGAGGAACAACAGAGTTATAACATGATACAGCTCCTTCACCTCACTTTCAGCCATGTTGTTCAGAAATGAGTTAAGAAATATTCGACTGTAGCAGACAAACAACCAGTGCCGCAGCACTGACCTTGAAATTAATTTCAACCATCTGTCTACTAATTTTAGCCCCTGTGCACAGGTGGGGGAGGGAGGGGCAAACAGGTGGGGGGGCTGATTCAGATGAAGCAGTGCAAAACAAGTTCTTGATATTTTGGTGGAAAGTGTCAGATACTTGGTGCAGTGTCAGTCCACTGGTGGTTAAGTGATTTTATCAACAGTCTCAGCTCTATAATGTTTAATGTGGCTGAAGCAGGGACAGGTGAACAGGACGTATAATGTTAATCTGTGAATTGATGTAACTGATTGTTTCAGTTTCTGTCAACAGCTGATTTTTATTCAATGAAAAGTTTCTCCTTCATTAAATCCCTCAGTCAAAAAGCACCGTGTTTACTCTGATTAAATTACATTCAATCAGGCTACAACATAACTACACACCTACACACACCTCTACACACACCTAGACACACCTCTACACACACCCACACACCTGTAAACACAGACCTACACACACCTACACAAATCAGGCTCGTCAGTTGTAACTCAATAATCAATTATTTACTTTTATTGTTAGTTTACTAATTATTTTGTAGCTTTCAGAAATGTGAGCTGAATGACGTGATTAGACATTAACACAAGCTCAACTTGAAAACACATGATGATACTAACGTACCAAATTATCAATAACCTGGATATTAATTCACCAAAGTATCAAAATCTCCACTTTTGTTCTTTCCCACTGACCTTATTTAAATATAAATAACATGAAGTCATCATCTTTTAGACTCACATTGATCCAGATCCAGTATCACACAGAACAGACTGATGTGTGGTCTGACATTTAAGATGTTACGGCACAGAGAAAAATATCCTTGCATCACTCTGAGATAATGATCCAATAAATCCAATGATCAAGTCAAATCAATGAAACTTCACCACAGACAAAATCCAGAGAGAAATGTTCCCTCACATCCAGTCGATCCTCATCCTCCTGCAGCTGGATGAAGACTAAAAACTGGACCCTCTGTTACTCAGGTCCTGTCAAGTCCTGTCTGATCCTGTACCACCGACCTCCTGTAGACTCACCTGCCGCATGTGAATGCAGGTGAATCGCGTCAGTGTGAACCGCTGTGTTTGTGTGTCAGAGTCCGACGTCCTGATTCTGATGAAACCAGCTGAGCTCAGTCTGATAATCCAGCTGCTCTCAGCATCTGGACACGTGAGTGTGTGTCAGTGTGTAGTCACATGTATGTTTATGTGTGTACGGCTGATAGGATTTATGTTCAGCAGGCTCTGGGTCTTAGCCTGATTTTACATTTCTCTCTGTCTCTTTATTTATTGATTATTTTGCTACAATTACTTACATTAAGACTTTGATATTTTATAAAATGGATGAGTTCTTTTGTTTTAAGTATATTTTTTGGGCTTTTTTATGCCTTTATTCGATAGTACAGTAGAGAGAGAGGCAGAGAGAGGGGGAATGACATGCAGCAAAGGCCGCCCGATGCGGGACTCGAACCGGGGCCAACTGCAGCGAGGACTGTAGCCTCTACACATGGGGCGGATGCTTAGACCACTACGCCACACGACGCCCCCAAATGGATCAGTTTTGAAGATAACACAAAGTGTAAAATATCCCACTTTATTTTAGAAACATTTTACCTGTAAACTCACTGTTTAATTTTTTTATGCCATCTAAATTCTAGTTTTGAGATTCCAGATCACAAGTCAGTGATGCTGCATTTCCACATCAGTGATAATGACATTTTGAACTGTTAAACCCATTTTAAACAGCTGAGTAGGAGAATAATATAAGTGAAAGGGTATTTATATTCACATATTTCCGTGCATTTGTCCATTTTCACCTTCTTTCACGTCAACAAACCTCCTCTGTTTTAAATCACTCATCGGGTTTCACTTTTTTACATTTTTACTGGGAATGTGACTAAACAGTAAATTTTCTTTTTTTTATGTGAGGATCTTATTCTTGACAAAGATTTTACAGTGACCTTATGTCATTTTCTAAATCAGCTGCCATGTTTCTATGGTAGCCCAGAGTGGACAAACCAAACACTGGCTCTAGAGAGGGGCTTTCATGTTGTCATGTTACCTGAAGGGCACGTAGGTTCTGCTACAATGAAGGGAGGGAGAAGAGAGGGGGGAGGGGAGGGGTATTCAGTTGGTTGCAATACTGGTTGGTTGCAAATACTCAGCAGGAGTGAAAGATAAACCTGGTGTAAACCATTAAAACCATTAAAACCACTGACCCTGTGCTGCTGGTGCTGCGGTGTCCACACTCACCTTCATGCCGGAGGTCTCTGTCTCCAGTTTGGACAGGTGGTTGGAGTTGTCCTCCAGCTCCCTCCTCAGGTGGGAGTTCTCCTTACGGAGTGCCTCCACCTGGTGGGCCAGCTGGTCGTAAGAAGCCACGGCGTTGGCCATCTTCACACTCTGCAGCGCCCCCTGCAGGAACACACGGGGGGGGGGGGGGGGACAGTGAAAACCTTCAGTGTCTGAAGATGAGTCCTGTTCTTCAGTGTAAACACTCCAGCTCATGTCCTGGAGACTTTCCTCATAATTTCCTGAGCAAACGCAGACATTTAGCTGTAAACTGCCGACACAGTTTGGTGCTAATTATCAGGGAACTGGAGAACGTGTGAGCTGCTGTTTTTAATTACCTGAAAATACCTTTTAATGTTGGTTTTAATGTCAATGACATTGTTTTGAGTCTTGGTTTCTACATGACTTTGTGTTTGTTCCAGTCTCCACAGACTGAACCTGGAGCCACGGGACATCTCAGCAGAGAAATACTGACCACGCTGCGGAGAGGGTGAGGAGGGGCGCTATGATGTCATATTAAGACACAATCCACCGCCCTGCACAGAGACTGTTATTCACTCAGGATATTTCTGACTTATCTAACATTTTCATATTTGTCTATTCTTTCTGTCTGGTTTGGTGCGTTCACTGCCCTCGCTCCTCCTCCTGCTCCTCCTCCTCCTCCTGCTCCTCCTCTTCCTCTTCCTCCTGGGCAGCAGATGGCTCACACACAGGGGGTCTCGTCATCTGTCAGATCAGGTTCAGTTTGGCTGCATGTCCCTCTCTCGCTCTGGAGCGACGGGGCGTTCAGTGACAGTCTGTTAGATAACACGTTATCTAAGTTTGACCTCCGGCTGTTTCCAGTCTCCAGCATCTGATCCTGGATCTGTCTGAGAGAACATCAGCTTTTCCACTCTGGTTGTAAATGTCCCTCTGGCCTGTGCAGAAGCTTTGTGATGGAGGAGAAGCCGGTAGAACAACAAACTGAAGAGGTTAAACTGTTTTCACTCTGTATATTGAATTCTTCTGCTTGTTACTTGTTTTAATTAACACTTGATACAACTGTGCCGCTGTAGCTGTTCCTGTCAACATGATCAGGAAACACAAACAATATCATGACATGTTTCAGTTGCTGTCTGATGAATGTTTTCATGACCAGTCAAAGGTTCAGAGGAGATGGTGGTGAGGTCATCACAGTTTCTTTCAGTAGCAGTTTGCAGACGGATGGCTGCACATCTTAATCACATACATCAACATTTCTTTTTAGTTCAGTGTGTGTCCTTCTCCAACAGTTTGAACACTGTCGTCTGTCTCTGTTAAATACATAAATGAAACTCAGTGAGGTCATCAGTTTGGGGTCAGAGCTGCACATGCTCAGTCTGCTCTTTAATTCTGCTCGTGACTGAATCAGACTGTGACCTTCACAGTACAGACAGACAGTCAGAGACCAACATGTGAAACACACTCTGCCATGCATGTGTGTGTGTGTATGTGTGTGTGTGTGTATATGTGTGTGCTTTTGTTTGTTTTTTTTTGTTTTTGTTTGACCCTGCTGTGAGACTGGTTCTCTTGTCCCTGTCGTCAGAGCTCAATTCAGCTCTGCAGATCTGGAGTCAGTGCAGCAAATGTCACTGCTGCATTCATTATGAGGAGCTGACCCCCAGGGGATTGTGGGTAGGAGGAGGAGGAGGAGGCTGCAGGTCTGAGAAGAGGAACAGGATCCAGAATGTGGTCTGATGTGGATTTTATTGGACGTGTTCTCAGGTTGCAGGTCATGAAAATAATTTGACTCATAAATAAGAAACATGTTGTGTTAAGTTTCTGATCATAACTGAAAATATCAGCTGTTCTTTACTGTCAATGAACCTGGGAATAACAGCAGCGTCCAATCCTGTGTTTTGATTGTATGTTGGTGGGCGGGACTTAACTTGGCTTTAATTTGAATCACTAACTTTAATGGGTTAATGTTCGGTTCAGACAAAAACAGAACGGCTGAATCTGTGCAGCAGAGCTGAAGGTAAAACAAATAGATTTTCTTACAATTAGTGTAAATGCACCACGAAATCTAGACCCTGGTGCAGCCTGTTGATCTCAGTATCCCTGTGAAGCTGCACCGCCCGAAACCACAGAGTCACACGCACACACACACAGGCACGCACGCACGCACGCACGCACACACACACAGACACACTATCATCATCATTTCGGAGAAAATCAAAGTCTCGTTATGAAACAGACGAAACAATCAATTCAGCCTCAAACCTGATCTGACCTGGTCATAATCAATGCTGTGATGTGATGAACACACACACAAGCACACACACACACACACACACATACACACACACACACACGCACACACGCACACACATCAAGGTGGAGCAGTCCTGAATGAGATAAAAAAAAATAAAGAATCAATCTTAGAAGGGACCTGATGATTATTAGACCTGATCCAGAATCTGCTGAACCTC
This sequence comes from Seriola dumerili, assembly GCF_002260705.1. Classification (NCBI taxonomy): domain Eukaryota; kingdom Metazoa; phylum Chordata; class Actinopteri; order Carangiformes; family Carangidae; genus Seriola; species Seriola dumerili. Next base: position 2,913,960 of record NW_019174574.1, on the reverse strand, counting down.
GACAGACCTGAACACAGACAGGAAACAGTACGACTGGCAGCAGCAAGATCCACCACTCCAAGAGATGATGATGATGATGATGATGAAGAACCATGTGATCAGACCTATTACAGTCTGTTTGGACACACAGACCTGAGACCTCTGTTGCTGTGGAGACAGCTGACTTGTATAAACACTGATGAAATGTTACATGTTACATGTTTAATGACATGATGATGTGGTCCAGATGTTAGATGAAATCTGTGTCAAACCGACAAAGGACTAATCACGGGGCTGATAATGAGCTGCAGGTTTGGTCCCCGCCTCGTCACACCTTCACAGTGTCATGGGACTCTGATGACTGAGACCAGGATCTGACAGTGAGTCCTGCTGCAGCAGCGTGGAGGTCGGACTGAGGCTGCGTTCACAAAGTGTGAGTCAGCGTTAATGAGTGTTTAAACACTCAGTAACTTCCAGACTCACACAGACGACCTTCACTCAGATCAACACAAACAGAGGGAACGTGTTCAGCTCTGACGCTGCAGCCATGGTGGCGGAACTCGAGAGGGAAACACATCAGCTGCTGGGTGTGAGACGCAAGGTTTAAGGTTCAGGTTTGGACTGAGGTTTAGATTAGACCAGATCAGTGAGGGTCCTCACAAGTATAGATGTCCCAATGTGTAGGTCCCCTGAGACTGCAGACCTCAGCTGGTGTGTGTGTGTGTGTGTGTGTGTGTGTCTCTAATGTTGGTGTTTCCCATCAAAGACCTCGAGATATATTGATGTTCTGCGTTACCATGGTGACAGGCCCACCCCCCCCTCCATTGTCATGGTGACAAATTTACATCAAGTGATGGCTCTTTCTGCCTCCTCTGTCATCTGATACACACATACACACACACACACACACCACCACTGCTGCTTCAGTTGCTGCAAAGCATGCTGGGTAAGAAAATGTGCAGCTCCCGAGAGGAAAACGAATCAAACGGAGAGATTTAACGAGCCTTAACGGAGCCCATTAACGGTGCTGTTGCTATGGAAACGACCAATCCGACGCGTGTGACCCCAATATGAGACGACGGCGTGAAGAGATGAAACAGGAAGAGCAGCAGATCAGAGAAAGAAAGAAAGAAAGAAAGGAAGAAAGAAAGAAAGAAAGAAAGAAAGAAAGAAAGAACATAGACAGTGATGGAGGACAGAGAGGAAACAGAGTGAGAGGTGTCTGAATAATTAAAGACAAAGATGGAGGATGGTTTTTCTGTTAAGATAAACACATGAACCAGAGTTAGAACAGACTAAACAAAGAGACAGAATCATCTTAATGCTGCTTCACTCCATCAGCACTGAGAACATGAAGATACAGAAACACCAGAGACCAAGTAGTGATGACATCACAACAACTGCAACACCCAACACCTTACCCATCACGGCTCAGTGCTCATGGGTCGGAACACACCTCAGCTACACACCTGTACAGTTTAGTGACTATATCCTACAGGTTGTAGCTGGTATTGAATCACTCCACTTGTATCTTAATTCATCCACACAGAAATATTCATAAGCAATTAGAGCTGCACGATATGCAAAAAAATCATATTGTGATTATTATGGAAAATATTGTGATTGGAGTTGGAATGGTTGGTTTTTCATTTTCACTGAAAAATATTTACAAATGATGATGGTGTGACGATGCACAACAATGTGGCACATTTTACCTTCATCAAAGTAACTACAGATCCTGTGATTAGGATATCACACTTGACCATGTTGAGATTTTGATTATATTTCGATTAAAAAGAAATAGTTAAATCATGTCATGAGTTAAATGTTTTACTCCTCAGACTTTGATTTAAAAAAGATGAATTATTTTCACTGTCCCACTTCATAATCATCAGCTACAGCTTCAGGGGAACATCATCAAATATGTGTTCACCACTGGGTCTACACAATGAAACCACCCTGATCATCAACATCCATGGAGGCTGTTAGGAGCGGTCAGAATATCAACACACACTCTCTCCTTAATGTCACCATTCAGTATTTATTCATGGAGGAAAAACAACAAGCTGAAAGAAGACAAGATACTCTTAAACTTGAACAATATAAAATAAGATATTCATATTAGTCGCCTGTTCACCTGAAGGATACATCACACCTACAAATCGCCTCAGCCTATCAGGTCTCAGGTCATAATATCTATCATGAAAATAACAATAACAAAAAAACAAATAAAGCTCCAAGGTGTGACCTTCAAACACATGACTGGCATGATTCAAATCAGAAAAAGCATTATACTGTATATGTCCACATAAATATACTAATGCAAAATGGCTCGGGGAGAGGGAATCAGCTCAGATGAGTGTGATGAGGAGGAGGTCCAAGGATCAAAACAACACAAATGTGAAAGGTCCTGCTCTCCAGAGGACGAACCATTTAGATTCTAATGACTCCACTTCTTCCTGTTTCCTCTCTTCTCCTCTGTCCACTCCTCAAGATGAGACAGAGTCACTTCTCATCTGCTGCTCATTTTATTTATTCACCTATAACCGGAATATGAACAAATACTTCCTGAATGTGAGGTCAGCCCCGCCCCCTGAGGATGGTGGAGATCTGTGTGATTTCATGTGTCCAGGTTTAGGACAGGAAACAGATTCTTACACAAAACAAACTCAGATCTACATTTTTCCTGTTCCTCCCTCATAAAGTCACGTTCTAACATTTGTAACTTTCTTTCATAATAATCGTCAATGTATTTAAATGTATTTTGCTGTATCTCTGAACAAAGACAGTGTCGATCACTCCCACCACCTGCTCCACCCCCCACATCCTCCCATCCTTCATCTCTCTCTCTCTCTCTCTGCCCTCTGAGACTGTCTGGTTACCGTGGCAACCGCATCCTCCAGGCAGAGAAGAGTAGAGGGAAGAGGAGGAGAAAATGGCGTCGGTGTGAGGAACAGAGTCAGTGTTTTAAAACAGCTTCAGTCTGTGACACTCTTTCGAGCAGCTGAAAACCAGGATCAAGACGATGATTTGATCTGGTGTGTTAGAGAGAGCAGCTGGCACAGGTTCAAACTGCAGCTAATAAAATCCTCCATCAGTCTCAATATTGAGCGTATCTAACGTATGATTCTAAAGGCTGGAGGCTGGTCAGTGATCCTGCAGCTCTGTCTCCTTCAAACAATCACATACATGAGAAGACAGATGTTAAACTGACTGGTGATTAAATGTCCACAGGGTTGAGATGAGATCTGAACATTATGGAAGGCAAAAAAAGATGTGAAACTGACGTCTACAGCAACACACTGTCAACACAGTCATTTTCCTGTCGGCTGCTGAACGTTCAGGTGAGTCTGGATTTGTCCTAACACGACTTAACAAAGGCTGAGTAAGAAAGTCCTTATATTGCAGTAGAGCCCTGAGCAGTGAGTCCCTGGGTCGACTTCCAGCTGGCTGGACTCTACTGCATGTCATTCCCCTCATCTCTGTCCCCACATGTCCCGTCCTCTTCACTGTCCTATATAATAAAGGCATAGAAATACACCCCCCCCAGAAAAAACAAACTTGTGGTGGTGTTGTCAACATGCAAACATCGTGTTTATAATGTGAGACTTCAGATGTCGTTTACATGTTTTTGGGCTTCTTGGCTTTCCATAGAACCTGCTCCTGCTCCTCACAGACCAAAACTAACATTATGTTCTGGAGGTCTTCATCAGCTTCCTCATCGGCCTGATTATAAGACAACACCCGCCCCCATTTCAACAACAGGACAAGAAACACACTGACACTCACAGTTTCCCTGAGATATAATGAATCTATCACTCATCAGTCAGCAGTGTCTCTCGGTGTCAGACTCTCTCTCCTGTTGAACCTTGTCCTGTGTCACAGCTGATTCTTCTCTGACAGATTTTCTCTCTGTCATGAATTTATTTAAAACACGCTTCTTGTGTGGCTGCAGAGTAAATCTACCTGAGGATGAAACTGAGACCTCAAACCAGAGAAGGAGGAGGAGGAGGAGGAGGAAGCGGAGGATGGAGCTTTCACTGCAGCATACTGACCATCACTTCATTCACCACAACAACAAACCATAAACACAGAGTGAGTCAGCGCTCACACTTCCTGTCAGCAGACAGCTCTGACTCTGAAACACGGCAACCATGTCGTTGCTGCTGTTCACAGGATAAAATATGCTAAATATACTGCTGTGAGGACTTGATATTGAATTACAAACTGAGCTGCAGAAATCTTGTTATACACAGTATATCATCATCCTGACATCACATGACCTGGGTAAATTATATTAAATTTTTCAGGTCGTCAAAGCTGAATAATACACAATTGACTTTTCCTTAGTTGCATGTTGAGAAATTATCTTACATGAAGTTATTCAGGAACAGCTGTTAGTTGACTGTGAAGCGCGTTGAGCTTCTCTGTTATTGTGCTGTTCCCAACATCCACGATGAACTGAGCAGGATGAAGGTTATAGGTTCAGAGGTAAAACGATGCTGACGCAGGTTTCATAGTCTGAAGCTCGACACTCTTCAGTTCTTCTAAAACCTCATGGTTATGTAAGCTCACATTAGCTGTGGTGCTCACCGGCCTTTTCCAGTTCTGAGAGAATGCACTTCCTGTCCCCGAGGCTTCACTGAGTCACAGTCAGACCAGCCTGAACCGTCACAACCTGAAAACCAAACAGCTTCTGAACATCTCATCTGAGTTGACAGAGTCTGAGCACCTAAAGGTCAGACGTTAAACTCCCTCCTCTCTACAGGAGAGTGTCTCTGAACGTGTGCGATGTCAATCAGCCAATGAGACGACAGATCAGATCAAAGTGTCTGTCTGAACACAAACTGAATCTACAGCGTGATCTCACTGGAACCAAGTCCAGATCCAGACTCCTGGTCCGGACTTCCTACTACACTGTAGAACACAACATCTCCACAGACCAGCCCTGGTCTCTGCTACAAAATCTCAATCAGATCACATGATTAAAGAAAACATTATATGAATCCACTGCAGGACAAACACTGTAAGAGACTATAGAGTAATGTAGTGTAATGTAAAGTTTGTAAGGTGCAGGACAGACCATTAGGTTCAGGATCTTGTGCAAGAGCAGTTCAACATGTGGACCAAGACTCTGGGACATAAAACCATCAGGTGTGACTGAGGCTTTTTTCTTCTGTTACTTCAGTAACTTTAATGTCAGTATAATTAGGACAGTGTGTTCAAAACACAGACTGGAAATATAGATGGATGTAGTCTCTGTGACGTCACCCACAGGTTTCTGAAGAGTGGCTTTAACGCTCAGAGTGAGCTGCTCCACTGTCACCATCTTGGCAGTGTCTGACTCCACCCCTAACTCCCAGTTTATCCAAATATGGTCAAAAAAGGAGGGGCATGTGTGGAGCTGAGACAAAGAGGCCACGCCCTCAGTTTTTGAGGTGTTGACTACGGTCGCTGACAAGGGCACACGAGCTGCAACGAACCAAAACACTTCCAAAAGGCAAAAAAAATGCTGCAAATTCATAAACGATGCAGATGCAAAAACACATACGAGAGTACAAAACATATACAACAACAGGAACGTGCTGCAGGAAGACAAAACAAAGACATGAACAGCAAACACGCTGCACGCACAGAAACACTGCAACAACAAAAACACACACACCCACAAAAAAAATGCAACAGAAAAAAAGCACTGTATGTTCAGCGGAAGAGCTCCAGGCCTCTAGGGGGAGCGCTTAGTGGAACACCTTGACCATAAGCTTGAGATCTGACCCAAGAGGCCAGACCAGAGGCAGTTGAGAAAGGAGATGGTTGTGCAGCTCCTATTGAATCCATTTTTCTAAAAGCCACAGATCTTCCAAACATCATGACATCAATATCTCTCACAAGATCTGGCAACACAAATCTCTCCACTCTCTCTGTCGGTTCTGGTGTCACTGCTGCAGCACTGCTGACACCTTGACCATAAGCTTGGTCAAGGTGCTCCACTTAGCACTCTCCCCAGAGGCCTGGAGCTCTTCCGTTGTGTTGTCTGAACACACAGTGCTTTTTTCTGTTGCATTTGTTTTGTTGTGTTTTTGTTTTTGCAGCGTTTCTGTGTGTGCAGCGTGTTTGCTGTTCATGTCTTTGTTTTGTCTTCCTGCAGCACCTTCCTGTTGTTGTATTTGTTTTGTATTTTCGTATGTGTTTTTGAATCTGCATCGTTGATGAATTTGCAGCATGTTTCTGCTTTTGGAAGTGTTTTGGGTCGTTGCAGCTCATGTGCCCTCTTCGGCCACCGTAGCCAACAACTCAAAAACAAAATCAACTCAGACATAAAGAATGAATGAATGAAACAGGAGCCACTGACGTCATGTTTGGTTCTGTGTTGTGGAGGTTTTCACAGATTGTCACTGTAGAACATGTGACTTATATTTTAACATGTAGTGTAACATGTAGTCAGTTCCAGTTTAAACCAGATCAGTGATGGTCTTGTCTTGCACTCAGTTGTTTCAGCATCTTCAAATTTTATTGATACTGTATAATGAACTTTCCTGTCTTCCAGACTGAACCTACTGGTTCACCATCATCCAAACAAACAGATGTAAAAACCACCTTCTGGACCTGTGAGCTCCAGGTCCAGGACCAGCTCCTCTCAGGTTTCATCTGGACTCTTCTGTCTGAATCCTATTCATGAGGAGCAGTGATGCTGCTGGCAGCCACACCCTCCATCTCAGCTTGCAGCCTTGCAGGACCGACTCCAGCCTCCTCCATCACACTGAGACAGAGTCCGTCATCAGCAGTAACACAGCTCCAGTTTGTCAGTGTTGAGGGAAATCATCAGACTCAAACACACTGATCCACTCCAGACGCCACTGTCCCTCATTACTGCGAATATTATTGAAATCCACTGATTCCAGAAGAAATAACTGAGTGACAATCTCACAGGAAGAGTTTCACCATTAAAATGGAAAATTACTCCAAACAGATCATCAGACATGAACATGGTGACAGAGCAGAGTGAGCAGTGAGTGAGTGCAAGAGGCCCCAGGCAAAAGTAGTTAATGGGCCCTCATTGATTGAAACCCTGTGTTTAGGAAACTGAATCACCACAACAAACGTTTCTCAGCCCAGCACCACAAAGATATTAGAGAACTCAAAACCTCCAGACTGGATCCAACAACAACCCACTGTCTGTGCAAAGACAAAGACGGAGACTGTGGTTCACATAAACAGCAGTGTTGGAGAGAATATTCAACCTGAACGACCACACACCTCCTCTTTTTCAACCCCATGATACGACCCATAGCGTGTCTCCTGAAACAGCGGCCCTAAGGCGCTAGGTTTGCCAGACCTCGGTTGTCATTGATACATTAATAAACACGCGGACGGTACCGAGAGTAGCATACCTAGCTTCGTCTCCATGGTTACTATAATAACGGTCACGGCTTGGTTAGGTTTAGGAACAGATGGTAATTTGGGTTAAAATTAGGGCTTCGGCAGAGGCGTCGACGTGATCGATTATGTAAATTTGACGATTTATGTAACGTGCGTCGACGTGTCGCAAGGAGGAAGTAAGATGTCTGCGCCTGGTCAGAGCACGGACTCTATCGAAGAGCAAGCTGAAGTGAAAAAACCTTGCCCACGATCATCTAAAGTGTGGGTGCATTTTAAGCAGAGACCGAACAACATGGTGCTCTGCAAATTAGAAACGGCTTATCACAGCAGTACTACCGCCGTGCTCGAGCACTTGGAGCGGAGCTTTATTTTGGAGTGACTTTATATCGGACTGTAAAACACAAATTACCAGTTAAGACTGGGCTATTTTTTGTTGGGGAATAATCACCTGCAGTGCACACGTTGTTTGTCATATTTGTTTGTTTAACCCTCTAAAGCCCGTGGGAGCGTATACGCTTCCAAAGATCACGTTGTCTGTAGAGCGTCATTGCTCCGCGACCGTTTGCGCTGGAGACATGCCGTTGTTTCTCCTTAAACTAGACGATCGGCGCTTTAAATCAAGCCCCTGATCATCACACCAACATACACAACATAACTAAAAGTTATGCAATGTTTGCAGAAGTTTTACCGCTTTTCTGGCACATTGCTGTTTTCTGTCTGTGTGTTTATTGATCGCTTCTGATCTGCATTCTTTGCCAGTGACATTTAGCGTCACGTGACTGAAACAGACATTGCTATTGGCTCCAATGAGTGATGTCACAGCCAATCAGAGGGTTGGATTCAGAGGCTTGGCCTGCCTTGGCTTTATACCCAGACTGAATGGAAGCAGTGCTGTTTTACTCTGATATCAAAGTGATGAGAAGTTGTTTAGAGTTTATTGAAGTCTTTATTGAGTGACATTTATTATTAGCTGAGGTTATGCTGATTCTAAATATGTGTAGCTCTTTGTGAAACTATTAAAAATGACAATTCTATTAGGAAAAACACAAAGGTATTAAAGAACAAAAATATTGAAATATAAATTGGGTAAATTCGTTGTTATATTAATCGAGTAATAAAAAAATTTGTTATCTTAATCAATTAATCGAAAAAATAATCGATAGATTAATTGATAAACAAATAATCATTAGGTGCAGCCCTAGTTAAAATAAGTAATTCCTTAACATTAGACGATCTTTGTTGTCATGGTTACAATAACAACAAGAACGGTCATGTACTCTGACTGCTCTAGCTTATTCTGACACATTAATTCATGTTTCAGCAGAGTTTTACTGCTGTTGCTGATTTGAACTATTTTATATGGGACTGTGACTAATGATTATTTTCATTATGGATTAATCTCCTGATTATTTTATTGATGAACTGTTTGGTTTGTAAAAAATTCAGAAATTAGTGATAAATGATGTCACAACTTCACAAACCTCACAATTATTAAAAATACATCTAAATGAATTAATTGTTTGGTGTTTTTAGATTAAAAGTAAGTTAAATTTTAACAGAAGAGTTTCCAATTAATTTTCTGTTAATCAACTGATGGTTTGATTTCTGCTTGTACAGAATAAACTGCTGAGATCTGAAATGTCGACGAGTAAAACCAGAAAGAAAAGACAGTACAAATACGTCAATGTTGTACTTAGATAGAGTATTTGAGTAAATGTACTTAGTTACATTCAACCACTGATAAAACACACTGATAGTGTCGAACATCAAGGTCAGATATTCTACAAACCATCAGGACAGTGAACGTGGATACTGACCTGAGAACCAGACTTCATATTTTACTGCAGTTTAGTAACTAAACAAATCTGTAATGAATGAAATGATGTGAAAGTAATTCTCTCTCTCTCTCTCTCTCTCACACACACACACACACACACACACACACACACACACACAGAGCCCGGGCCTGTGGTGGTCTGCTTTGTCAGCTGCAGTTATTTACAGGTCATCAGTTTGAAAGGTGGAACATCAACATCCTCTGTTTCTTTTCACCATTAGACAGATTGATTATATATCTACTGATACTGATATTGATTATCTACTGACTGATTATATATGTAACTTATTTAAGATATAATAATACTGAAATTAAACCACAAATGACAACATATCGAAATATTGTTTGTTCAATCTGACAAAACAACAATAAACCAAAACCCAGCAGAGCTGCTCTTCACCACACAGCCTCTAATATTCTTATAATAATCCCATAATATTCATAACAGGATGATTCATCAAATGAAATCTGTCCTTACTGTTTCTGTTGCACATTTCATCTGAATAATGATACCTAACCTTCAAATCTGCAGATCAATGAAGAAATAAAACATTTAACAAAATAACAAACATTAAAATAGAGAATAAAAAGGTCCGAGAGTTTAAACGGAATAAATAAATACTAATGATTTTCCGTGCAGAGGAGACACAGACTCTCTCAGTGCATCATGAACCAGTAACCCCAGTGAAACCAGCACAGACTGGGACAGAGCGCAGGAGACGTTCAAGGCCCCAAATCATCAACCAGTAGGAAAAAAAACAACGATTATTCACATGTAGGATTTCAATTTCAGAGAGGAGCTCGATGAGACGTCAAATCCACATTAACACGCAGATACAATGAAAGTAGAAACAGAAATAGAAACACGTTTCCAGCTGAATCTGCTTCGTTGAAATGAAAAATCTGTTTTTATATTTGACCTCTGATGCTTTTTAGCTGCTGCTTTACTGACGACATCTATGATTCATCAGCTCCTCCATCCTCCATCCTCTGCCCGCATCAAGGAGAAAAACCAGGACGCAGCCTCCCTCCCTACACCCCCCCCCCCCCCCCCCCCCCCCCAAAAAAAAAACAACAAAAAAAACAACCAAAAAACAAAACAAAAAAACCGCCTGAATGATGGATGAAAGGTGAAAAGGATGAAAACCTGATCTGGTCGTTAAAATCCGGATTTGAGTCTAGAATCTGACCTGTAGGTTCTTCAGCCTCCTCCCGTCTGATCTGAACTGCGCTAATCAACCAGCCTCGTTTTGTCTTCATTCGCTGCATTCACGCAGCAGAGCCGGGACGAACCGGACCAAGCCAGGCCGTGGAAGCCCGAGCGGGTCGGTACGGACGGTTACCCCGGGTTAAAGGTGTTCAATCGGGTATAAGATGAGATAAATGTAGGTTAAAGGAAGAAGGAGAAGGAGCGGTCGGTTCTTACCTCATGACTCCGAGCACAGCTGAAGATCACTGAGAGAGGGAGAGAGATAGAGAGAGAGAGAGAGAGAGAGAGAGAGAGAGAGAGAGATTACAGTTTATGTGCAGGTCTCTCAATCGCTCCTCTGTTTTCTCCTAGATTTGTATTTAAATCAACACTGTCACTGTGTGCAGGTGGGGATCATCGGTGGGAGGTGGGGGAGGGGCTCTCTCAAGGGCGTAAATTTGGTTTCAGAATAAGGTAAAACAATGAAGTGATGACGTTTGGTTTAAAAAAAGTGTCAGAAAAAATTGAATAAATTATTTTATAACTAAACTGCGGCCGGATTACGATTAATTTTTACGTTTATGAGTAAACGTTCATTTACGTATAAAACAAGTCATATAAAATGCTCACAGGCAACGTGTTTGTTTTCTTCTCTGTGTAAATGTCTCTTATGTAGTGTTTGTAGTGTTTATTTTTCCATAAATTTCATAACTGCCTTACAGTTTGTAAATTTGAAGTTTACAATAATGTTTTTTTTTCTACTGAAAAGGATTAGGTCCACATGTAAAAATTCTGATTTTAGTCTCAGAATTCTGAGACTAAAATCAGAATTCTAAAAGAAAAAAAGAGAAAGAAATTCACATGTAACCCTAACCGCCTTTCATAGTTTTCCAGCAAATATCTTATGTTTCAGAACAACCTCCACCTGCAGTGACTCCATCAGCATTAAACTGTATATCATATCAATATCTATATATCAAATTCAAAGCTGATGAAATATCAGTGTGGTTTGTTCACAGGTTGTTTCTGCTGAAAATGTGGACAAAATATACATTAGTGTGGTTTTAAAGACCCTCTGATGAAAATCAAGTTGTTAATCCTGTTAACATCCATATGATATTTTTGTATAATACAGACATATGATGAGTGAAATAATCATCAACACCATGACTGAGTGTTTCCACCTTGAACTGCAGTGAACCAATGACAGTCTCATAAACACAGATTCAGACAGCCAGGGTTTCATACGTCACAAACCTAAGGAACCAATCCTGTCAACTTGTGGGGACAGGGGGTGGGGCTAAATAAACCTAAGACTGAAAATCGGTACAGAGAGAGAGAGTTAGAATTAGCACAACCGCTAACACTGTGTCAGCCGCCACCAGTAACAAGCTAACAAAGAATAAACTAATAATAGATGCTAACTACGCTAACCGTTCTGATCCGTCTGCTAGTCTCTGGTTCTGGTCTCAACAGACTCCTCATCTGAGTCTGGGTCTGACTGAGGCTCAAACATGTGGCTGAGTCTCTCTGATGTTTCCTCCTCTAGCCATCTTGATGCTCTCTGCTCCTTCACCTGTCCACCTGGAACAAACAAGTGGTGGGCCGGGCTCATTGGTCCAGCTGGTTCATAAATTTACATGTCTGTTTTCATTAGTGACAGCAGCAGGTGAGATGATAATGTTTCCTAACTTGCTGTTACCCTTATTGTGAATGTGTTTGCCAATGTTGCTATCGCTAGCTGGCTAACTGTTAGCATTGCTGTGGAGCATATCACAGCTATGCTAGCGTGGTCTAATGGTTGTGTCGAGATTGTTTTTGTTGGCTCTCTGTTCATACTAACTTTATTCAGTTGAGCTTCTTGTTGTGTATTCAGTCACACTTTCACTGACTGTTGTAACATCTGACTGACTGAGAACAAGAAGGGAGGGGTGAGCTTCTGGTCAAAGAAGCATTTGTTTTGGTCTGAGATGCTGTTGGTCTAGTGCAACATCTAGTGGCAGAGACGATTGTCTACAGAACCTTTATTCTGGAAATGACTGGTTTGTGTGAAATATGGATTAGACCATATGTTTTCCTACCATTAAATGAAGCTTCGCCACTTGACAACACCAACACCCATGATGCTCAGGCTTCTACACAAGGTGGGGTGTTGCTTTTTCTACAAGTCTATTTTCAATATAACCTGGATTTTAATTTGACCTCTTGTATTAAAACATCTCCATCAGCTATAAATTGTTTTGTTCAGGACAACAAACTCTGACCAGTCCACCACCCTTTAGACCACCACCCTACAGACTGGGCCCTTATTCACAATTTTTAGAAGAATTCCGAGAACTTATTTCAGACCTTGTTACTCACTCTGGTGAGATTATATTTACAGGTGACTTCAGTCTTCACCTAGGTAAAGCCTGTGACCCTGAAAAAAGAAAAGCACAAAACAAACAACAAACAAAATGTTTTCAAATGTTTTTTAGTCCAAGTTTGTTTTTAGGGTATTTTCTCACTGTCGTACTCCACCTCTCCACCAGGGGGAGCCACAGGTCTGATTGTGTTTCCTGCTGCAGCTTCATCTCTTAGTACATATTTTACATTTACAGAAACATTCAGCAGCAGAGACATTTACAGTCTGAATTTAAACCTGTTGATGTTTAACTTTGAGCAATTGTGAATCCTAAAAACATGATGCAGCAAATGAAAGAAAAAAGTAGGTAATATAATAATAATAATAATAATAATAATGAACTTTATTCATGCAGGGCACTTTTCATACAACAGATGTAAGAGATTGACACATTACACCTGGAAAGAAAAATAGAGGCTGTTGCAGGTTGAAATGTTTTACTCTTCTCTACTGATGATGAGCAAATGAAGCTGATCCAACACGTCTGTTCATGTTCAATAAAATCACTGAAACTTTACATTTCNGACCACCACCCTACAGACTGGGCCCTTATTCACAATTTTTAGAAGAATTCCGAGAACTTATTTCAGACCTTGTTACTCACTCTGGTGAGATTATATTTACAGGTGACTTCAGTCTTCACCTAGGTAAAGCCTGTGACCCTGAAAAAAGAAAAGCACAAAACAAACAACAAACAAAATGTTTTCAAATGTTTTTCAGTCCAAGTTTGTTTTTAGGGTATTTTCTCACTGTCGTACTCCACCTCTCCACCAGGGGGAGCCACAGGTCTGATTGTGTTTCCTGCTGCAGCTTCATCTCTTAGTACATATTTTACATTTACAGAAACATTCAGCAGCAGAGACATTTACAGTCTGAATTTAAACCTGTTGATGTTTAACTTTGAGCAATTGTGAATCCTAAAAACATGATGCAGCAAATGAAAGAAAAAAGTAGGTAATATAATAATAATAATAATAATAAATAATAATAATAATAATAATAATAATGAACTTTATTCATGCAGGGCACTTTTCATACAACAGATGTAAGAGATTGACACATTACACCTGGAAAGAAAAATAGAGGCTGTTGCAGGTTGAAATGTTTTACTCTTCTCTACTGATGATGAGCAAATGAAGCTGATCCAACACGTCTGTTCATGTTCAATAAAATCACTGAAACTTTACATTTCAGAGTCAGAACAAAGTGAATGAGCTGTCTCCATATCTAAACTCTTTGGTGTTTCATTGAATGTTAGATTATCTGTGGTCCCTTCTGTTTGTCTGTTGTTGTTTTTTTTATAACTCCATGATGTGATGTAAATGAATCTAATGTGTAAAATCATCTAAATCAAAATGGATCAGAAACTATAAGAATAATAACAATAATATGTTTTATTTTCAAAACAAATGTTACAAACAAAAAACAACAAGACAATAATCTATTATATATCATATTATATTTAAAAATATATTTTTCAAACCTGGTATCATGGTCGTATGATACCAGGTGTCTGTCTCTAGTGTAATGTAATGGGATTTATGTTTCAGGTTTTATTATATTTTTTTGCTGTATTCTATTTTTCTGTTGATGACGTATCTGAGTGACGCTGATGGGAGTGAAGGTGTGGAGGGAAAAATGTATTTTTACTTTGGAGGAGGAGGATGCTGAGATAACAGTATGGACGCTGAAAAAAGACTTCCGGTTCGCAAGTACAGCCTTTATAATAAAAGTGCAAACGCCTGCTTTTTTAAAAATGTCTTCATTGTGACTTTTATTTTATCATTACGGCCACTTGACACAATAATATATTACAACCATTACAAACAAACCTAGTCTCCTATAGGGATGTCTGGATTTTACATTGGAAATTAAGGTAGTAGTCAGTGTTTGAATTCTGTTGTTTTATAGAAACGTTGCTTTTATTCTGAAAATCAACTGAAAAATGCAAGCGGAAGTCTTGTTTCTTGTTTTTGACGGCGGAGCCGAGGAAGGAGGTGATGGTGATGGAGGGAGGAGGAGGAGGAGGAGGAAGAGGAGGGCTGATGTGTGCTGATCAGCAGCAGGTCTGATGATGATGATGATGATGATGATGATGATGGTGATGATGATGATGATGCTGTGAGTCAGAGAGCGGAGGGTTCAGGATGCTCACAGCCGCTCGGAGTAGACAAACCCCGCACACAGACTGAGAGGATCCGCGGAGACACGGTGAGTCCGCAAACATCATCACACCCACACCGACCGGCAGCATCACCGACAGTCACACTGACAAGTGCACACTGACACCGCGCACAGGTCGGACAGCAGCCCGGCTGCAGAGCTCCACAGCCGGTCTCATTTCACCGCCCGGCTCCGAGTTGCCGGGGCTCTATTTTCATGTGTTTGTGTGTGTGTGTGTGTGTGTGTGTGTGTGTTTGTACGTTCACGCAAGCTATTTTCTTTCGCGTGCACGTCAGTGCGCGTGCCCGACCCGTCCTTACTATGGAGCGGAGTCACTGATTACCATGATGTGAGGAGGTAATGAGAGTCTGTAGCTGCAGCTGATTGAAACGGAGAACAAAGCAGCAGGTCAGCTGTGTGTGTGTGTGTGTGTGTGTGTGTGTGTGTTTGTGTTGTATAAGTATGTTATGTGTCGTGACGCCAGAGAGCACGACAGTCTGTCACTGCCGTTAAACATCATCATAATTAGCAGAAGAAGAAGAAGAAGAATTATCAGGAATATTGTCAATTATTTGACTAATTCAATTAATTCTAATGAATTCATGACATATAGTCAGAATAGTGTGATATTATGTTTATCTATAACACATCATAGGAATATTATTAAAACAGCACAACTATTATATCAATATTATAGTAGCATTATACAAAAATACAGATATAAATCACAGATATATCTTATGATGAGATATTATAACACACAACAAATATTACAGTAATATTATAGTATTAGGCCATGCCACGAGATATTCAGCATAGTAACTTGGTGTGGAGTGTTGTAAGAATATACAGCACATGGACGGTAGATGAATATTACAGCAACACTGTCATTTGAATATTATGACCTGTAATGTAAGATGAACAGGTGTTACAGGGGATATTTAAATACCTGCCACAGGTATATTATAAGAATGATACTTTGTGAGATTAAACACATACACTACTCAGGGCTGGTGGATATGACTTCAAATCAAAATAACAATTATTTATTTCAAACTTTCACCTCGATTACGATTAATGATCACAAAATAACGATCACTTTTGAGCCATGCACTCTTCATATTCTCAATGTGATTGCGTTCCAGTGGTTAAACTAATTGGTGTTTCCTCTGGCCGCTGAAGTTGTTTTTCTGTATTTGATGTGTTTTTGTTTGTTGTCGTCTTCACTCGAGATAAAATGTGTCCAAAGGATGAACATGGGTAGGTAGCAGCTGCTCAGGTTGAGGCCATACTGTTGAGTCAGCAGGTTGTCTGTGCAGCAGGTTATTATGACCCATAGTTATGTTTTGTTGCTAGGTGACAATTAGAGGTCGGAGTAAGTATGACAGGAGCAAAGGGAAAAGGGCGGTGACGTTGTATAAAGAGAGACAAAGCCCACGTCAGGAGGAGGTTGTGGTGGATGGATGAATATGACACAGGAGAGCCGTGTTCCATTCCCATGTGAAACCAGCTGTTTATGTTGTTTCAATAACCCATGACTATTTGCTGTTATTATTGTAACCAGGACAACAAGGATCACCTAATATTGAGGAAGTACCTATTTTAACCCAAATCTTTTCCTAAACCTACCACACCATGACCGTCTTTATAGTCACCATGACAACCGAGGTCCGGTACGCCTGCCGCTGTAGGGCCGCTATTTCAGGAAACACAGTCCTATGGGTCGTATCAGAGGGTTGATAGTTGTTTAGGTTGGAGGAGTTGTTGGTTGAAGCTCAGTGTTTGTGCGTGTTTCTTCCACATCACCTGCTTCACTGTGAGTGATTGAGGCTAACTTTAGTTGGAGACCTGTGACTGAACGCAAGGGAGTATTTTTTAAGAGGACATTTCATGAACACAGGTTTGGGGAAACTTTTAACTGAATTAACCAACATGAGCAAGTTTAAAGGTCCATATTTGACACTCATGTATTCTGAGCTGCAGTGATGAAGACAAGAGTGATGAAAATAGAATAGTTATTATGTAGTTATTTAGTGATGAACTCTCCTTTGTTTGTTAGAAGCTCTGTTTTAAAACATGAGTAACCACATGGAAAGACTCAAACAGCAAAACCATCCACTGATATATATTATTGATCACTTTATTGTAAATTCTTTTGTCCCTGTCAGGATCCTGTAGGAATGATGACTCAGTTTTTTCAGTGATCTGATTGGTTAGTAGTTTGGCTGTTGACAGGTTTTGATCTGATCCTCTGCAGTTAACCTGTGCCGGAGCAGGTCAGGAGTTCAGCATCAGTTACCATGTTGATTTACCCCGGTAACAAGTGAACCACCATCGTAGGATTGAAAGCTAGAGTTAAACCTGAATTTACCTGAGATCCTGCTTCTAAGTACAGACCTCAGGTGACCACAGTGTGTCAGGTGTGAGGAAAGAGTTTCAAGAAGTGACCTTAAAAATTAAAAAATCTATACCACACCCCCACTTCAGATTATACTAATTATTATCATTACTAACACTGTCACTGTGAAGTTACCACTAATACTATAATACTACTAATATATAACTAGTCCTACCACTGCTCCTAGGCCAGCTGGTACTGATTATACTAGCCGTTGTAGCTGATAATAAGACAGTTCAAATGTTAATTGTAAAACAACTTGGAACTATTACACATGAGAAATAAAACTGAAAGAGGTGAAAGAGCAATAATAAAAACCAATTGAAAAGAAATGTTTATAAGTAAATAAATAGAATGAAATAGAATAGAACAAGATAAAAGAGAAATAAGAAATTTTATCTATGAAAGGGAATACAAGATTTTAGAACATGAATATGATAAAAAATGAATGATTAAATAAGGTCATAAAATGGTTTAAAACATCAGTTGTGATGTATGTATATGATGTTAGAATGTTTGTTGATCTGAGGTGACATGAACAAGATGGAGAAAACCCAGTGAAGGTGTGAAACTGCAGCAGCTTGTTGCTTAAGTGACCCTCACACACACACACACACACACACACACACACACACACACACACACACACACACACACACACACACACATACACACACACACATACACACACACTGGTGTTTTCTGCTGGGAGGCTGCAGGTCCACTGGGGTTTAGTGTTGTTAGAGCTAAAGACAAAACACTGGATGCTGTGTGAGTTTGTGAGTGTGTGTGTGTGTGTGTGTGTGTGTGTGTGTGTGTGTGTGTCCAGACCTAGGTGACTGGCCAACCCAGTGTCTCACAGGATGAGGTGGTGTTGCACTGAAAGTTGAGTCGGGGTCAACTTTCTTCAGGGTATTATTTTGTCCGCCTTTTGTTGCAGGAGCATCTGTGTTGGTCTCACTGTGTCAGAGCAGTGGTCTTATTCAAATGACTATGAGTGTGTTTCTACACACAGAGCTAAAGTCTGAATATAGACACTTTGATCTGATGCTGCAGTTACGTTATTTAAAGCTCCATATTTTCCTCTTCTTCTGTGTTTTATTTGAAGTGTTGATCCATAAGAAGATATCTTTGTTGTTTTAAGAACCAAAAACCATCTCAATGTAGTTTTACATCTCCTCTCTCAGGCTTCTCTCTGGAGCTCTAGTACCAACAGGTCAGTGAGCCAATCAGAAGAGAGGAGGCTCTGAGCCTCCCTTCTGATTGGCTGACTGTTTTCTAAGTGATCCAATAAAAATATAGCAGATTTCAAGTAAACACTCAGAGAAACCAAATCCTGCAAGGCTGGAAGGTGGATCTAGGTGGGCAGGGCTTCGTGACTGCTTTTCTGTGATATCACAAAGTTCCAGAAGTCCTGACAGCTGGTTTTAAGGCTAAGGTTTTTGTGTGGGACCACAGAGTCCACCATCATCACACTGAGGGACCAGAGTCCAGCAGAGTCCACCATCATCACCTGAGGGACCACAGAGTCCAGACTTATTTCTGTCTTTCTGATGCTGTTGTTAAGTCGTGGTGTTTTCCCTGCTGCCTGCCTCCGCACAGGAAGTGATGTCAGATGATGTGGGCAGGCGGGTAACCATGACAACAGCCCTGCTGATGATGACATGTTTGCACTCCTCTCTGAGCATATAAATCTCTGCTGTCTGTATCTGTCACCGTCACCACAGCAACCAGACAACTAACACACGTACTCATGCTTACAACACACACACACACACACGCACACGCACACGCACACGCACACGCACACGCACACGCACACGCACACACACACACACACACACACACACACACACACACACACACACACACAGAGTACATTCAGGTGCTTCCATGGTTACAGGAAGAAAAAACACAATGGATGATATCGGGAGGCAGGTGTGTGTTTGTGTGTGTGTTCCTGGTTGTACAGATTGATTAACGAGCTGCTGATTAGTCACCGGTCTAAATTTGTGGTTGAGATAAGGAGCAGTGACGTGGGTGAGGAGAAGCTGCTGTGACAGAGACATTCAGCTCCAACAGCTGATCTGAAGTCAGACTCTGTGTTTCATCTGCAGTTTAAAGGAGAATTCTGGTCTTTTTTAACCTGGTGTATTTCCCATAAAAGTGGTTATTGTAGCTCTGTGGGTCATGTGAACTTTGCATTCACCACCTCTGTTGTGGAGATGGGAACTCGTGAGCCTCCTACAACTTTCCAAATAAATCAGATTTTTCTATGAATCATTTTAAACACTGAATCTGACTGAATGTAAACACAGATTTATAGGGATCTACATCCTTGTCTGTTTGCTGGCTGACCTAACCACCCTTCATAACCCTGCTCTGAGATGGCACTTTCTTTTTATTTTGGGATTTATTTTATTTACCTGGGGCTAATTATTCAACACATTGTGTCTTTTCATCTCAGCTTCCATTGTAATTTAAGCTGAGGTTGAAATATCCATAAATATTTCTGTCATGGGGAAAAGATTAGAGGGTTTTACCCAGGTTTCTGGCATAGGGGTGGTGGGGTGGGGGTAATTCAGATGGGGGGGGTTTAGGGGTCCTCCCCCAAGAAGATTTGAATGACTGAAACTATGCATTTCTATCATTTTGGACCATTATCATCACAAACAACACAGATTGTTGTTTTCTTAGTAACTTTGACATTAGCTAGAAGAATTCACTATTTTGCTATTTACCTAAAAGTCTGTTTGGTTCAGTTTTTCAGTAACTGACTGAGTTACTGTAGTGAGGCCCATTCCTCTCTCTGAATTATTTTCTCTGACAGTCTCTTCAGTCTCATCATCTGTCACAGCTGTGATCCTTTGACAGATTTTCTCTCTGGTTAATTTCTGCTGTAAAGATGTCGGAGATGCTGTGAGCATCATGAATTCATTTCCTCCTCGGCAGCAAAGCCTCTGCAGGTTAAGCTGGAGTAACCAAACACTTTTGCTCACTGACTCTGGAAAACACTTGCTACCATCAAGCCCTATTGCAACACCCTCTGTAGACTACTGTAGTTACACAGGGACTCTCTACATTCAGAGTGAATATGTGATGTAATGAGTCTGTAATTTTCTCGTCCTTGTTATGTCATTAAAGGAGCTATTTGCAAGTTTTGCTAATGCTACATAGCTAATGTTAGCATAAGTAGCTTAAGTCCTTTACTCACCAACAGCTGTCTTGTGAGGTGGAAACAAACGGCAATGTTAACTCTTGTCTCTGTCACGTCTTTTCTTCTACTAAAGTTTGCATGCTAACCAGCTAGCCCCTTATCAGCCTGTCTTTCCGATAGTGACTCACTGTAGTCTCCAGTCTGTCCTGAAGATATAGCAACCCCTCAGAGGACGTATTATAACCTCTGGTTTTATAAAAAATAAAGATGGCTGAAGGTCTTGTCAAGCGACAACCACCACCACCACCAGCCTTAGAACATACATTGACAGGGGCGTCGAGTAGCTCAGTTGGATGAGCATCCGCCCCATGTGTAGAGGCTACAGTCCTCGCTGCAGTTGGCCCCGGTTCAATTTCCACATCGGACAGCCCTGCATGTCATTCCCCCTCTCTACATTGACAGGGTTCTGCTGTAGTTCTAAAGAACCAGACTCTGATGCTGTGTGGAGTTTAATTTGTGGCCATAAAAGAAGCAGACCCAGCTGGGCTCATACAGCAGGAAGCAGTGGGAGGGAGAACCAGATGGTCTGATGGTATCTCCTGTTCTACAGACGTTCTCTGAGCTGCAGGGCACTGTCAGGAAAATACTGGATTTTCTCATTTATATCAAGAAAATATTGAATTGTTCTAAATGTTTTGACAAATGGTTTTATCAGGACAGTATCAACCATGAGTAAAAACAGTGTCTTTATTTCAGATAACCTTTATTTCAAACAGTTTCCTATTGCAGACTGGTTTTTATTTTTCTCTGGTTTATATTTTATTCAGTGTTTTCTGATCTGTCCCTGTTTTAATTTACAAATTTGCTTTGTTCAATTATTTGGAATGTAAAGCAGGGTCTTAATAAATTAAATTGGATTAGTAGATCATTTTCAAAAGATCTCTGTGTGAGTAGCTTTTAATGATTACTCCAGTATTTTGGACTAAAATCTTGTTGAACAGTAAATGATGAGAATTCATTTATATATTTGAGAAACTCTATATATTTCAGAATGTGTAAATCTCAGTGTCAGGGCAGAAAAATAGGTTTTCTTTTCTGTAACTCCTCTGTTGCTTCTTCTTTGGTTTTCATCAGCTCTCCTCTTTAACGAGATGCAGAACTCTAATCAATGCTCGTTAGTCATTGTGAGAGGGGAATACAGCTCTGCATGCTGGGAAACTCCCTGAGGCATTTGCTCTGTGTTTTTAATTCATTCCCACTGGTCACATTATCTGTGAATAGGCTCAGAGAGTTCAGAGAGGATGAGGCTCTCATCAGATGCAGTGTCCTCGTGTTTCAGTCACTGAATTTTAATGATTTAAATGGCACAGTGCTGCAACACAAACAGAATCATCACAGGAGAATTTATTCATCAGTAACTGTTTGCAAAGAAAATATCTCTGATTTTCTGGACACAACACATAGGATCACGTATTACATAACTAATCATTAAAGCAATCATTTCCTAATGGAAAGGTTTCATTGATTGTTACAGAATTTCCCGACTAATTATAGTAATTAACATTATAAGTTTTTGCTGCTCGAAATCACGGTCTGAACAATATGGATGCGGCAGTAACTGCTGAACTGAACTGTTAGCTTAACCAAGCAGTTTTAACCTAGCTGCTGAAATGAGCTATTAGCTAACTTTAAAACAAAAAGTCACTTAAATTAAAAAGTAATTCCCTCAACCAGCTTGTTTTGTCTGAACCAAACTTATGGTATCTATTGTTTTATTTGCTAAATTAACCTGTTCACTATAACTAAACCAAAGTGTTGCTAAACCCATCCATCTGAAAAAAAGAACTGTTAGTTAACCTTATCCAAACTATTTTAGCTGTTAACATGAACTGTTAGCTAAACGCCAACTTATACTCAGAAGTCAATAAAAAGTTACCTACCCTTAACCACTTTGTTTTGACTAAACTAAAACTTATGGTATCTGTTGTTTTAGTTGCTAACTTAACCTGTTAGCTAACCTAAACCAAAGTACAGCTGAACTCAACCATCTATCTTCACCTAAACAGTTGCTGAAAAGAACTGTTAGTTGACCTTAACCAAACTATTTTAGCTGTTAACCCACAAATTGTTAGCTAACCGCTAATGTGAACTCAAAAGTCAGTAGGCTAATATAAAAAGTTAACTACCCTTAACCACCTTGTTTTGGTTGTTAAACTGAACATGACTGTTTTATCTGCTTTTTTTTGCTTCTTTAAATAAAACAACAAAAAGTACAAAAACATTAGCTAACCTAAATTTGCATCTTAGTGGTTAAACTAGACTATCTATCTTAAATCAAACTTCTGAACATTTAGCTGATCTATTTCAGGTTAACTAACACCACCCAAGCTATTTTAGTTTTTAATAATTTTGGCTTACTGGAATGAAAAAGTTACTAAAATTAACCCTTAAGTATTTGCTCTTATACTGAACCAAATGTTTTAAAGTTTTACTGTTTGCTCACATAAACCAAAAAGTAGCAAAAATGAACTGTTAACAAATCTTAATGAAATTGCTTGAGTTAAATTAACCAGCTAATCTTAACCAAAGTGTTTTAGCTGCTTTTAGTGTACCATCTCTTTTCAACCAAATAATTGCTACCTTGCACTGTTAGATAACCTAAAGTTTCTTAAATGAACTGTTTGTTAACCTTAACTGTTTTAGCCGTTACCCTAAACCACAAGCTAATCGGAACCAAAAAGTTACTAAAATGAACAGTGAAGTTAATCAGATTTTTGTGAAACTGAACCAAACTGTCTTTTTTGTTACATTGGACTGTTTGTTAATGTTAACCAAAAAATAACTTATGCTATAGTGGCTAAACTGAAGCATCTATCTTCAACCTAACAGTTAATTTGCACTGTGCTGCAATGTAGTTGCCAAATAACTTGTTAGATAAACTAAACCACATTTTAGCTGCTACACTGAACGTACAAAACAGTTGCTGCTTTGAACAGTCAGATAACCTCAAACAGTTGTGCTTTAGCTGCTATTAGTTAACTTATCCTAAAATGTTTTAACTGACACTCAACCATTAACTAACCTGAATGAAAATGGTGCTAACATGCACCGTTAGCCAACCTGAACCGAATTGTTTTGGCTGCTACTACCCAAACAGTCAACAAAACTATTTGGATGTTAAACTGATTTAGTCACTTAACTGAACCATTCAGTGAACTTTTATCCAGTTATTGCTGCTAAACTAATGTGTTGTCCAAACCAATCGGATCTAATATGACTGAACCACAGCCACAGCACTGAAACACTAACATACAGACACACAAACACATACTTGTACTTCTATCTTTGTGAGGAGACTAGTTGACATTACACATTTCCTAGACTTGTAGTCTAACCCTAACCTTTACTAACCTGAATCTTAAGACCAAGTCTTAACTGAAACAGGCCAGAAAGTACTCACTCTATAACTCACTCTAAGTCTATGACTCAAAGTGGTCCTCACAAAAATAGAAGTATGTGCGCACACACACAGAGTAATTCATGTTCATTGTAATGGAGATAATCTGCACTTGAAGCAGGTCAGTCGTCCAGCTGATGGACTCTGCTGCCTCTCCCACAATAAAAACACCAAAGTGGTTTTCATTTACCAGTTACTGTCAATGGCACTCAGACTAATTACATTCACATCATTTGTCTGTTCCTGCCTTCCAGCTCTCACTCTGTTAGCATGTCACAGCACGCTCTGCTGTCTCAGGTCATGTTTGCTGGTTTCTAGTTTCTTCAGTTATTATTTCCTGTTTCATTTCAGATATATTCCCACCTATGTGCCTGCCCCACTTGTCCAACTGTCTCTCCCTCCTCTCAGTACTTTGTGTCTAATGCTCTAGCCGTTTTCTCCTTGTGTATTAGTCATGGGAACGACCTGAATTTTATATTGTTTGATTTGATATTAACTGATTTCTTTTTTGTTTCTACCACAACTTCGCTCTTCCATCTTCTTGTCTCTTCCTCAGCATACAGGTGATTTATCCAGAGTCGCAGCTAGACTCCAACTCCCAGAATGCCCGAGCAGAGTAATGACTACCGGGTGGTGGTGTTTGGAGCTGGTGGAGTGGGGAAGAGCTCGCTGGTCCTTCGATTTGTTAAAGGCACCTTTAGAGATACCTACATCCCCACAGTAGAGGACACATACAGACAGGTGGGACATGAACTCTGTTATGAAACTAGTTTTATTAAATACTTTTTTCTTTTTGTCATTGAAACTCTTGAACTGGATAATACCTGCCTTGTTGAATTATCAATGAGTACCTGTTCTCTCTGTAGGTGATCAGCTGTGATAAGAGTGTCTGCACGCTGCAGATCACTGACACAACAGGAAGTCACCAGTTCCCTGCCATGCAGCGCCTGTCCATCTCCAAAGGTCACGCCTTCATCCTAGTCTATTCCATCACCAGCCGTCAATCACTGGAGGAGCTCAAACCCATCTACCAACAGGTCACTGTCTTTAGATTAGGATATGAGTAGAAGATCATAGTTTCACAACAGATTAACTGCAGCACGTTGGCTCTTCCATTTCATAAGTCTGTTTTCAGGTGAAGTGGTTGGCTGCGAGGAAACCCTGACATTTACAGTGTGTCAGATTGTTGCAAATGTTATTTGAATGGAAATTTAAGGTGAATTCCAAATCAGAGTTTCAGAGATAACATTTATTCAAATGTTAGTTTGACAGAACATATTGTGCAAGAAACCTCAAATGGAAGTCACACTGAAATGCAAAGGAAAGGACAGTGTCTTTACACAGCACCTTTCAATAGTAAGGCCATTTAAAGTGCTTTAGATAACACAAGAATGGCATCACAGCATTTTCCTTATTCTTCCCATTCTGCTAACATTGCATTAATGTAAAATTACAGCATGTCTATTTTTGTCTGACAGAGCAGTTACAGTGATATATCAATGATGTTGTTCTATAAAGCTGTGTTGTTTTGTTTTGTTTCTGCAGAATTATAGTAAGATATTTTGTTGTTTCCAATAATCTGAGGAAGTGGGATCATGTAGATGTTGAACAGACAGTGTCTGAGAATGGAGCCTTGGGGAACTCTATGTGTCACAAACATAGAGTATCTATCTAGATAAAACTTGTACTGAAGTCCTGACTGACTCCCGTGTCTCTCCAGGTTCTAGCCATCAAGGGCAGTGTGGAGTCCATTCCCATCATGCTTGTGGGCAACAAGAGCGATGAAACAGCCCAGCGCGAGGTGGAGACGAAGGAGGGCGAGGCTCAGGCTGCAGCCTGGAAGTGTGCCTTCATGGAAACGTCGGCCAAGATGAACTCCAATGTGAAGGAACTGTTCCAGGAGCTGCTGGCCCTGGAGAAGAAGAGGGACATGAGCCTGAGCATCGACGGCAAACGGTCAGGGAAACAGAAGCGGGCCGACAAGCTGAAGGGGAAGTGCAGCATCATGTAGAGGACTCGCTGTAGAGGTGTGGAAACCACAGAGGAGGAGGCAGGGGGAGGGAGGGAGGGGGACTCTGCTGATGACTCCCATAGAGACCCCCTCCCATCTCACCCCGACTCTCAATCACAAGGACAGGTCTTCTTTGTCTTCGTTGGCTCTCCTCCTTTGTCTGTATGAACACTGAAGCCCAGAGGAACAAAATGAGATTTGACTGATAATGGAAATATTTATACCAGGGCCCCGGGGTCCATGTGGCCCTGAACTGGATTGTGTTTGAGGCCCCAAAATACTGTTTTACATGTTCAGCTACTTCCACCGTTAACAATCATTCCACTGATACTGTAATAAAGGAATACTCCACTGATCTTATTGTGAATGTTGGGCTCATCCTGAATGTAACCCTCATTTAGATAACCAAAGGTCAGCCAATAAACAATGTGTTCACCAGTGTTTACACTAAGGCCCACTCCTGCAGGACTGAAGACCCCCCTGGATATAATGCAGTGCAGCGACTACACTCTCTTCCTGCATTGTGAATCTACCTGCATGACACGACATGAAACCCAGAACCAAAACAAGCCCAAAGCTTTACACAACTGTGACGACCATCTCTGAGCCTGCCCTCCTTGCAGGAGCCTCACGGGCAAAGTTTGGCTGTTCTGGAGATTCAGCTCACCTGGTCTGGCTGCACTATATCATCAGGTGGCAGTCAGCCAGTCTCCTTCTCCCACCTGGTTTTCACTCCATTTGGTTTTGTTGTATTTTATTTTTCTGTGTTAATTTCAGTAACAAACTGATACTGACACGACACCTTGATGCTTTGTTAAAACCTGCTGGGTTCAAGTCTGGTATCAGAACTGTAGATGAGACCAACCTCCAACAAAATTAAATAAATAGCTACACAGTTTAATCATTTCACACGGCTAATATTTTAGCATGCTAAAGTCTGTGTTGTGTTTGAGTCTGTCAAATGTCCAAACTACACGTCTTGTAAAGTTACGATTGAGAACAAAGTAAACAGCGGTCACTGTTATGGCTGGAAATTGAACATCCTCATATCACATCCAGCAAATTACAAACTATTATCTGTTTGACGGGAGGGACCTTATGGTGTTTTATTTTGACCAATCAGAAGCAGGTGATCTGTCCCACCAACGTCATTAGGGACTTTAAGCAGCGACGGTTGAAGGGACGGCTACAGCGTGATGTGATGACGTAGATTCTACGTCAACAGTTCCTGAAGTACCCTGTGATATGTTAAAGAGTTACCGGACAATTATACATTTTTGCCATATTTGACTCTGTCATTTAATTTATATTCATTTATACCATCATTAGTTTTATGGGTTATGAGTATATTTGTTAAAGATATCTGCTAATTTGTCAGATTTTTCCAGTTTATTCAGAGACATATCAGCCACTGCCAGCAGTGCTCAGGCTGCTAAGAGGCGACCACAGGAAGTACTGAGCTAGCTTTATGTTCCAGTAACTAAAAGACCAACAACCTAACTGTTCTGTGTATTAATGAAACCATGACGCTGTCCATGGTGCTGTAGTAACAGACGAGTTTAAATAAACTCCTCATTTGATATTTAATTGTCTCTAAAGAAAATATCAAGAGTTCTCAGGTCATTTTAAGAGACATACTAGCTGTGTCCCAATTCAGGGGCTGCATCCTTCAGAGGACGCGTTCGACAAAGGATGTGGCTCTTTGTGGCCGTTGTAGTCACCAGCTGTTCCTGCCTTTACCATTGCATTGCAAAGCATGCTCCTGCTGCCTAGCGAACTCTACAACATGCTACCTAAAAGCCATAAAAACTTGAGGTTTTAATGGCCTTAGTTTTAACAGTTGAACCATTAGATGTTGAACTTACCCAATACTTAAATTTTACAGTGTAATCCTCAGGCTCCTCAGGTTTGCTGCCATATAATTTTCATTGCTGGTGCACCATGAATCTTGGGATATGTTGCACCATGAAGGATCCACCTGTTGGAGTGGTGCTATCGGTCTTCAAACACAGCCTCTGAAGGATGAGAACCTGAATTGGGACCAAGCGAGGCTGAAAAATGAAGCCAACACCGAAGAACCATAAACTGCACTTTTTCGAATGGCTGCTTGTGGCTGACTCAATCTCCATTGACTCCCATGTTACAATGTCCAACTTTACAGCAGAAATAAACATGTTTACAGCCTGGTACAAAAACGGGTGAGCGTATGCTTGCCACAAGCCGGCATGCACCGAAGTCTCGGCTCGACACGCGTCTCTCCTCATGCCCATTTTTGTATTAGCCGTGTGTTTGGCGGAGTCAGGTAAGATGGCGACGATGGCGCGGCCCACTCTGAGCTTTTAAAAACCACTCTTCAGAATCCCAAGGGTGAGGTCATGGAGACTACGTCCATCTTTATTTAGAGTCTATGACTGGGACACAGATACAGTATATATGTTCAGAGCGACCTTGGTTTCCTGAAGAAGTGAAGTAGCTGTTGTTAGAGTGAAATCGTGCTTAGTGATATTTGATTTCCAACACTACGGCAACACGTTCGAATGTATACAGGTACATCACTTCACCCGTTGCTGCTTAAAGTCCCTATTTTCAGTTTACACACAAACAGTGAAACTGTGTTTACTGTCACAACAGGCTGTACAGCTGCACACATCACGCCCTTACTTACCAACTTTTCGTGGTAATTTCTCATTAATGTATTGGCTACTCCAACCTTCAGTATTCATAATCCTATTACACCGAACATGTTTCAATCTGTAAACAGTCGCTAATTCACTAACATAAAGAGAAAGCAAAGCCCAGATCATGAAACCATTAGATCAGATATTAGCAGCAGCAGTCTGCTTGCTGCCCCCTGGTGGCAGATTGGAGCACTGTTTTCATTTCTACATCCACATCCTGTGGTGGTCTTGATGACTTTTCACATATCGATCATAAATGCAGCCATTAAAAGATAAACAGATAAGTGAGGAAAACACTGAAGTATTCCTTTATCTAATAAGACTAATAACATCTCCATTATGATCTTGGTGGTTGAGAGACTGCGGGTCGGCTCTGCTTCCTGTGTCATTAGACCAAAGCCAACAAGCTAACTGTCCTCGCCCTCCTCACAAACACACTGACACTGAGTGTTTTCAGCAGCAGGTGGTCTGATGAGCTGACAGACTGCAGTGGAGAGAGACACGTCAGGAAACTTTAAATGATTTCCACAAGCAGAAGCCGACACAGTCTGTATTCATCTGTCAGACTCACTGGAGGAACCAGCTGTTAGCATCAGTATGTGGCTGCTGATGAAGAAGCAGTGAAAGCTGCAACTGTGGGAACTGGAACAAGATTTAAAGAACAGTCCAGCATGTTGGGAAATCCTCCTGTTAGGAAACTCCTCCAGAGTCAGACGAGCGTCAGTTTCAGACAGGTTCAGGACGTGTTTAGCCTGTAGCTTAGCACAAAGGCAGGAAACAGATGTAAACTGTTAGCCTAGCTACATCAGAAGAGAAAAAAAAATCCACCCTTACACCTGACAATCCCATGATGTACTGTAGTATAGCGTTATTTGCAGTTATATGTTCTGTGAATTGAGTTTTTTTTACTTCAACTGAAAACTTGACTTAGAAAATATGAATGGCTTCAGTGTGTTTGGTAAACATAAAAAGGAGTTTTAAAATGAAATGCCCTGACACCACAAACACAACCCATTAAAGTACCACAGGTTCATGTAGTAGCTGATCTGGAGCTCTGACGTTCTCATGCATGTGAACAAAGAAAAGGATCCCCTCATATACACAATTACATTTTGTTCATTGGATGGAGCAAAAACAGCTGTAAACATTCTGAATAAAATCTACAGTTATTTTTGTTATTGAGCCGAGATCAACTTGAAATGGAAAAGAAGAAAAGAAGGAGAAGAACAAAAAAGCTTCAGAGTTACAGTAAAGTTGTTTCCACCACCGCCTGGTCACCTATTTCACAGTCCTGTCAGATCAGCTGATCGATCAATAAACCAATCAGATTGGAGGAGGATCTACCTGTGAAGCTGTGGAGGGAGAACGGTTTTCTTCGCAAAGGAGTGAGGGTGGAAGGAAGCATAAATTAGAAGAATGGAAAGTGCCCTCTGTGCCATGTACATCAGTGATGGAGATGTTGGAAGATGTATTTATCCTCTGATGGATCTAGGCTGGTTCAGGGTCTCTGGTTTAGTTAGGGGGGGGTGGTGCTGAATTTTCCTGAAGCTCAGTGAGACTAAACCCTGACGAGACAATTCATGTAGAAATCAAGTGTATTTGTAAAACTGTAGGAGGCTCATGAAGCTCACCATGAAGCTCTAGAACAGGTGGAGAGATCAAAGCTACAGAACCATGTTTATGGAAACAGAGCAGTCTGTATGAAACACTCTGCCGTCTTTGCTGGACAGTTTTTGTACATTATTATTATCTGAACATAAGTGATCTTAAAACTTTACAAAGCACAAACAACCTGGTCCAGTCAACCCGGTCAGAGACTCAGACCTGATCCCAAAACCCTCCTCGGACCTGATCCTGAAGTCCTCCTCGGACCTGCTGTTCTTCAGAGTCCATGCTGATCACATTTCTGCACTTTTAAAAAAAAAATCCTCCATGTCTTTAATTTGTCAAAAGCTTTTTCACATTTTGTGTCTGACTCGTCACCACACGTTGCAGGAGAGAAGACAGAGTCACAGGAAATGACTGGAACAGCTTTACAGCAGGTTGCAGCAGATGTTTTTAATTTGACCTTGTTAATGTAGCTTCAGAAATACTCTGGTTCCCTCCAGTTGGGTCTAAAATGGTTCTGCTTTATTTTAGAGGTCCTTAAAGTTGAGACTGATGAAAGAGGAAACGCTGTGGTTGTTCAGGTGCTCTGTACAATAGAAAAAATAGTGCAACACAAAACCTCTTTAGATGGAGGGATCCATGACATTGACCCTAGAGATACCTCTCAGTTTCTTTTAATCATAGTCAACATCTTTCTGTAAACATGAGCAACTC
Organism: Seriola dumerili; assembly: GCF_002260705.1. Taxonomy (NCBI): domain Eukaryota; kingdom Metazoa; phylum Chordata; class Actinopteri; order Carangiformes; family Carangidae; genus Seriola; species Seriola dumerili. The sequence continues at coordinate 2,882,985 of NW_019174574.1, read as the reverse complement.
ATTTTGTGCCTGAACCTCCATGTTTAAAAAAAAGGCACTTTCACACCAGGTCACCATGATGATAAGATTGTGCCTTTATTGGATGGAAATGACAAACAGTTTATTTTATCATTTAGTGTTCAGGACTTGAGTTTCCTGGACACAACATATGTAATATTCAAACAACTGTAAAGCAGCTCAGTCATCCGTTGATTCTAATAATCAGTCACTGATTCCAGGTTCTGAATCTTTTAAAGACCTTCTCCATTTACCAGAGTAAATATTGATTATCAACTCATTGATTACAAACCATTTTAATGTACACTGAACTGAACCTTGTGCCTGCAGTGTTGCACTAACTGCGAGACTGCAGTCTACACCTTCATCCACCCTCAGTGGAGATCCTAGACTCTGGGCATAGAAAGCCACCAAATGCAGAATATTGGCAGACACTACAGTTTACAGATGTCCCCTGAATGCCTCACATGCAGACAAAGAGTAGACGCTAGCTACAGCACATATCCACTCAACTGATTTTGGGGCAGCAGCAGTGAACTGTATATGTGTGTATCTTTATGGAGGTTTTAAGGGGGTTTGTAGTTGTCATTGCAAACTGTGTCAATATTAGGGGCCATCTGGGGGCCTTTCTCCCTTTGGGGGCACCCAAGCATTTCTCTGGTTTGCCTCTCCTGACGGTGCACCTCTGCTTGTAGCTTCTAATATTTTTGGTTAAAACCATTTCAGGTCCACATCTCCACCAGGACTAGTTATCTCATCAACTGCAGGACTTAACCTTCTAACCCTGTGGTTAGCTGCTCCTCACCCAACATCTAGAACCACATGTTCCACAGAGACATACGGACAAATTGGAAGAAGAAGAAGAAGATGTGGACCGACTGGTCTGGTTTATATCCCCTGGGGTTTAATGAGGAAGTGAGGGACAGGTGTGTGTTAATGAGGTAATAATGGACAGGTTGCAGAGGGAAGCAGGGTCAGGTGACCTACAGGAGCTGGGGAAACTCTCTGTATATCTGGTCTCTCTACATTAAAATCTGAATATTGTTTTATCCCCTCCTGCTGTTTATCAAGCAGGTGGAACTAAATCCTTCTTATTTAACATGTTCATATAATTTATTGAGGTTTCTTTCCCTTAAATAAAATCAAAAATCTTATATACACTAATATAACAGTATCAGACTCAACATGTGTCATGTGTGTGTGGTCGAAGGATAATTTAATCCACGGAGAAACAAGCTTTTAGAAAAAGGCTGGAGGTCGTTTAATGCTGTTATTTCAGTCAGACTGTGACAGGAGTTTGGTTGAGTCGCTCTGTGACTTCTCTTCTGTTCTGTGGGTAAATGGAAACTTTTTCTCATGTGAAGAATCTGAATAAAAACAGCTGTTGTACAGGAAATACCTCCTCTGGTCTTTAACACACAGCTGATCAAAACAACAAACCAACATTATTATAGACACACATTCAACAACAGATGAAAATATGAACAACTGTTGAATCAGAGTGAAACCACTGGAACACATCTGAAAGGTCATGATAAAAGAATTAACACAAATTCATCAAACTTCATATTAGATTCAGAAAGAACTTGTTTTACTTATTAGTCACATCAAGTCTAGAGCTCATGTCAACACGGCTTGAGCTGAACAAAGTGCTGCACAAAGGGCAATTAAAAAAAATCAAACCAAGTAAAACAAATGTATAGAATAAGTATAACACAAGGAAAGCACAGTAAATATACTGTATACAGAAACATGTTAACATACTAACAAAACATGAAACAAGGAGCAAATACACAATGATCTAAATGGCAACGAACTAAATGGCCAGTAAATAAAAATGTGACTCGGGCCAAGATTTAAAAATAAAGATGGAGGGAGTACATTTAACCCTCTGAGGTCAATGGATGTTTCTATTAATATTTTTGTGACAGTACAGCGCAGAAATATGGTTTGAATGTTGTTAGAATCTGTTGACTTTCCATTTTCCAGTTCATATTCTTGCAAGACTGTATGTGGCCTTTTAAACAGGCCTCTAAAATGTGGTTAAAGTAGAGTGACAGACAATGCTTCGACTCAATGATAGAACAAAATCTCAATTTAGACATTTATTATACATTTATCTATTATTTCATTCACATATTGCATATTTTTTATGAACCTGCCATGTCAATTCATCCACATCAGTAAAGGTTTGTTTTCACAAGAGATTTGGAGAATTAAAAAAACTGGGCTTCAATTTTTCAGCATTTGGGCCAAAAGGGGCCTCATTATAGAAAGAGCTGAAATACTTCTGAAAATAATGATATAAACACTTGAGCATTATGGTGTATGCGACCTTTTAAATTTAAGAAATAATGTAGAAATTGAGAAAATACCCTTAGACCTCAGAGGGTTTTAATATGAAATGGCAACAAGTTCCATAATTTTGGAGCAACAACTGCAAGGACTTTGTCACCTTTTAGTTTTAGCTGTAGTTAATGTTAAAATCCAGAGGCCAAAACATGTGAGAGTGTCTGAGGGAGTTTCTTACTCTGAGCTGAGCCTCACAGGCACCGGTTAAAGATCTTGCACTGAGTATGTTGGATCAAAATCCTTCTGTACTGTCAATAACTTCTCACTCCATATGTTTCTGTCCTCAGACCTTCCTCAGGTAAAATACACATGAATGAAAAATAAAGTGAGAACAATTGATCGAGAGTGTGATGAATGTTTCTTTCTGGTGAACTGCAAATTCTAAACATACAATCAGCATTTAATTTCAAAATTACACCAAAATGGTCACTTTGTTTTTTTAGAAAAGACGCTGTAAATTCAACTGTTTCTACTGTTTTGTAAAAAATGTAAAATGTAAAATTCCTTAATACAGCAGAGAATGAGACAATATATTTTTCACATTCATACTGGTTGAAGAATAGGATCAAAGCTGTGATGCTGTTGCTCCACCTTACACAAATATAAAACAAGAGATCTGCTGCCACCTGGTGGCTGATCTGTGGCATTACTGCTCACTATGTCGATGTGAGGCAAACACAGATGAAACAAGAACACAAGAAGACATTTTTTTCCAAAGATCTTATTTACCTTGTCTGTTTTTTTTCTTCTCTAAATCTCTACATTAAAGTGATAATATTTCATCAAACATGTGTTTTACATTTTTGTGGGTTCTGCTGTTTGTTCTTGTTCTTGTACTAATAATGACCTCTGCTGCCCCCCTGTGGTCACGCTCAGTATGATCAGTCTGCGGGTAGTAAAGGTCGATCTGGGAATGTTTCTTTCTAGAAAAGAAAGTTGAGGGTCACAAGATAAATCTGAGAGGTTTTTGATAGACTGATTAATAAGATATCTGTATAAATTATATTATTGATGGTGATGGTGATGATGATGGTGATGGTGATAGTGATGATGATGATGATGATGATGATGATGAGAACAGGAATTGTGTGTTTGTTTGTTTACTGAGCTGTTGTGCAACAGTTCTACTATTTACAGTAATTGAGAGGACTTTCTGTGTGTGTGTGTGTGTGTGTGTGTGTGTTTGGTCCAGCTCCTGCAGTCGATTGATCAGCTGACCTCCACCACCCCAAACACACATGATAACAAGTTTCAGTCTATTTGCACATTAAGCTTCTACCTCCTGTTTGTTTGGCCTGATTATGATTCATTATAACAACAGTAACAGAATAAAGAGCTGCTGCAGCGCCCCCACAGGCTGCAGTGTTCATTACAGCATCTATATGAACAAACAACATCAAGACTGGACTTTTTAGAGTCTGAAGGACAGGGGTTAAAACACAGGGAGGACCTTAAAGAAGCCTGAATATAAGTTTGATGTTTGTAGTTTTCACATTATCAGCTTCATAAGAAAATGATTAAATAACAACTCTGTCACAATTTATTAAATGTCTCTGATGCTACAGAACGTTTATTCGCCTTGTGGTCAGACGAATTAATTTCATTGTTGTTACAGCATGTTAGGTGAGCTCATAGTGCAAGAGGATGAACTTTACAACCTTCGAAACAGCATATTAATAAGACCATGAAGAACTTTCTAAAATTCATTAAGATAAAAACAATCGTATGTGCGTGGTATGCACTTAAATAAAATAAAATAATCTAAACATAAAAAAATGCAAACCAGAAATAATTACAAAGACAACCAACTAAAGACAGACTGTGTGTTTAAATGGGAAAGCAACACAAGAAAATACCACTGATACATCACAAATTCCAAACTTGCTTCAGGGGGCTCACAAGCTGTTCAGCAAACACTCCCCTTGGACCTCAGACCCTCGAATCAGACAATTACAAACTCCCCAGAAAAACTTTAATGGTGCATAAAATGTGAAAGACCGAGGTCAGCAGAGCAGCTGAGGATGAATCCCTCCTCCGGTAAGAAAGAGAACAGTTTTATTCACAGTGTGGACAGTCAGGATGATGGTTGTAAAAGCTACAGCTACATTACAGCTGGTTTCCTCCTTCTGCTTTGGCCACCTGATTTCACTCATTTAGAAACAAAATAACATGATTAAAAGTGAATCTGAAATCACAAAGATCAGTGAGAAGCACGTCTGTGGACAAAGTAACCGCGAGAGAGACTGCAAGAGAGGACTAAACCATGTGCTGCTTTCAGGAGGAGTGTTGTCACACTTTCTTACTTATTTAATCTCACTGTTAATAACATACATTTATTTACAAGTTTATTCTTTAGAAGAAAACCCTCGAGATGAACCATCTGGTTTTCAAGGCTGCCTCACATACAATACAAATATACATGAAAACACACAAAAAAACAACAATTAACAATTCAACAGACAAACAATGCAGTTAAGACAATAAACACACAAACAAACAGAAAAAGAACAAGTACAATGGTGAACACAACCACTAGATGGCGACAGAGAGGCTGTGAACAGATGCATGCCCATACATGTATGCAGAAATTGAATAAATAAAATGAACTAATTTATTATTATTGTGAGGACACTCCTCATATAGGGGCCCTGCTAACCTGGTTCCACTCCCCCTCTCATTACCCCCCCCCATAAAGAATGAGAACCTGACAGCCTCCAATCTCTGTCAAATAACTGCTCATTACTTTTTTTATTTTTGAAACACTCACAAACCTAAACTGGAGAAAGTTAAAAGAAAAATTGAAGCATTTTCTGGCTTTTACAGGCGTTTCCATGGTAATGGTGACAATATTTCCAGAGGTTGAGAGTGTGTAATGTTGCTGGTGGTGAAAGATGAGTCAGGCTGAGACCTGTAAACTCCAACCTGTGTGTGTGTGTGTGTGTGTGTGTGTGTGTGTGTGTGTGTGTGTGTGTGTGTATCTGTAACTCATTAGCGTGTCTCCACTCTCAGCACGAGTTTCCAAACGACCTGCTCTAATGAGATGAGAACGAGGATGAGGACTGTGTGTGAACTGGTATTTTACTCATGTTGTGGGGACATGAATCTGTTCACACAGTCATGTAGACCACCTTTAAAAACCTTACTCACTGTAACAGCTGCTAACAGATAACACATATTATTTTAATATTAGGAACCTGTCTATGAAACCAGGTGATTTGAGGCCCACATTAAGATTTCTCTGTTTTTTCATGCCCCTGTGTTTTGCCTTATAAAGTTTCATTAAACATAAAGCATTTTTAAAAGTTTCACCGAGTGCTGCACAGATTCAGAATCAGCACAACCTCAGCTAATTATATATGTCACTCAATAAAGACTTCTGTACAGTGTAATAGGGAATAATAGCCCATAAAAAAAAAAAAAAACTAGATTCACCTCCTCCCCCACTCAGACTAGTTTCAGGTCACATCCCTGTTCGTCCAGAGTCATAAAATATGAACCATTTGTGTGAAACTTTGTCATAATTGCTGTGAAGTCTTGAGTTGAAAAGGCTTGAGGCTGAATTGTGTTTTGTGAGGTCACACTGACCTTGACCTTTGACCTTAAGCCACCACTAATCAGTTCATCCTTGAGTCCAGGTGAACGTTTTTACCAAATTTAAAGATATTCCCTCAAGGCTCTGACTGTGACCGGTATGAAGGAATAATAATCTTATCTCAGGTCAGCTTAATAACTGTTCTGAATCTACAATCTACATGGCAACTGAGTAAACTCCATAGGCTAATGAAGATCATGTTGTATGGTCAAAAGCTGCTGAATGGACCTCATGGTGAGACTGTGTTTTCAAGAATGAAAATTAAACCTCACTGATTTCAAAATTTGTAAATAACACTCAGAGCTCACGGTTGCCATGTTCCTGCAGGACGTCCCTTCACCCAGATCAGGATCTTCAAGGCTCCAGTAACTGATGATTGTTGATCCAGAGTCAGAACATCTGTTGAGAGGATGACGATGACACATCATTGTTTTCATACAGACACAAACTGTCCTGACTGTCACAAGGCAGGCTGACTGTATTTGTTTGAGTACAGAGTGTGTGTGTGTGTGTGTGTGTGTGTGTGTGTGTTCAGTGTGTGCTCATCAGTCCGGACAGCAGCTCAAACACAAACAAGGTCAAGCATGACTCATGAGATTTACCGTCAGGCATAAACTTTCATTTGCAGTATAATGATATAATAATAAATGTGTTTTTTCTACAGATCACAACTTTTATTCTATTTATTCCACGACAGTGTGATGCAGCAATATTTTTTGCAGTATTACAAGTGTGTAGCATGAACACTGGGGTCCTGTGTGTTTGTCGTCTCAGTGGATCTTTGAAGACTAAAGGCTGAGTGTGAGCAGTTTAACAAAAACTTCTTGTTCACTTACAAAGAACCAAACCAACAAGTGAACACACACATCTGTTGTGGCAGTCAGAGAGAGATCAATGTGTGTATGTGTGTGTGTTATAGGACAGATCGATGCAGATCTGTGTGTTTGTGTGAGGATAAGAGCTGTGTTTGATCTCTTGACTGATGAGCACAGTCATTGAGCCCACGCTGAACACACACACACACACACACCCACACATACAGAACACACTCTGTCCTCCTTTCTGACACTGATGACGGGAACTATCTCTCTCTTTCTCATCTCATCTCTTTGCTGCATTTCATTGGTCAACACAGTTACTCTCTGATTGGCCCCGAGGCCGGCTCTGCAGCAGCCAATCAGCGCGCTCCGAGGTGGTGGTGCGCTGCATCTCGTGAGGGGTCTGACTGCCGGGAAGAGCCGGGAGGAGATGAGCATCACCTCCTCACCCCCCCCACTGCTTGCTGTTTCCGGGAAGTAAGTGTGTGTGTGTGTATGTGTGTGTGTATGTGTGTGTGTTCCTGCAGGATCATGACTCAGCTCTTGTTTCTCACCCTTCAGGTGCAGAGTTATTTTCTTGTGTTCACTCTGCAGAACTTTAGCACTTTGATCAGCCTGTTACTGTGAATCCAGTTAGTTTACATGATGTTTAAAGCTCCATATAGTATAAATATAAATGTGCTGTGTGATTATAGATCAGGTCTAGCTTCTATATTAATACTGTGAAAGTATCAAAGCCTCAGTCCACAGAGAAATGCACACAGCCTGTATTCAGAAACTGAGCCTTAAAACCAGCCGTCAGGACTTCTGGATCTTTGTGATCTGACAACAAAGAAGTCACCGCTCTCAGACATACCCCAAGCCCCACCCACCTGCACCCACCGTCCAACTTTGCAGAATTTGAGCTGTGTCCCAATTCAGGGGCCGCATCCTTTAGAGGCTGCATTTGAAGCCTGATTGCTGCACAGCAGTGTGACACAGCTGTTCCATTACGAAGTCTCCTTCAATATGGCCGACAAATGCTTCTTTTCCTGGGCAACAAAAGATCCAACGAGTAGATTCTTTGTGGCCCAACCTATCCCAAGATTCATTGCGCCGGTAATAAAAGCAAACAACGAGAGAGCCACTGTTAAATATAATTATTGACTTTGAGCTCAGTTCAACAGCTAACGGTAGATCTGTTAAAGCCAGGGGCCTTAAAACTTCAAGTTTTTGTGAAAAAAAGTTGCATGTTGTCAAGGTTGCTAGGCAACAGGAACCATGCTTTATGACACAACAGCAAAGGCAGGCATAGCTGGTGACACACAAGTGCGTTAATCCTATGTAGACCAAATCGTCTCATTTCAGTTCAGCCTTCATGGTCTACAACAGCTGCGAAGGGCCACACCTTCATAGACCGCGTCCTGCGAACGATGCAGCCCCTGAATTGGGACACAGCTATGGTTTCTCTGAGTGTTTATCTGAAATCTCTCCTCTGATTGGCTCAGTGACCTGTTGTTACTAGAGTTCCAGAGAGAAGCCTGAGAGAGGAGATGTAAAACTACATTGAGATGGATTTTGGTTCTTAAAACCACAAATATATCTTCTTATGGATCAACACTTCAAATAAAACACAGGAGAAGAGGAAAGTATGGAGCTTTAAGTTCAACATATCAACTTCACATGTCTGTGTTGTGTTCACTGTTGGAAACAAGACGATGAAACATCAGTTCTCACCAGATGAAGTTGTTATGTTTCAGTGTGTTTCAGTGGAGTGAGGATCTGAACAAAGAGCCTGAAAGTAGTTTTATTAAATCAAGAATATAATATAATAATAACTTTATTTATATAGCACCTATATATATACACTTTTTAAAAACGAATCGGCAAACGAATCAAAAGCAATGATGGTCAAAAGCAGGACAGACATACAGCAGCGTTACAGAGGGAGGATGAACAATATGCTTCAATGTAAAGTTGGACAGTCAGGAGGAGCAGATGCCGTATAGACACACTCACACAGACACATACACAGACACACACACACACACACACACACATACACACACACACACACACATGCATGCAAACACAGCAAAAGCAATACAAATAAAAACACAGCAAAGCAATAAAAGCACGAAATCACATAAAAGCAGGGCTATAAAATGAGTTTAAAGAAGTAATTTAAAAGAAGTTACTGATTCTGCCTCATTTCCTGAGGCAGGTCGTTCCAAAGTCGAGGGGTCCTGATGGAAAAAGCATGGTCACCTTTAGATTTAAGCCTTGACTTTGGAACTGCCACAAGGGCCTGACCCGAGGATCTAAGGCTGCGTACTGACTCATATGGGGTTAATAACCCTGTAATGCAGCGTGCTTTAAAAGTGATCAATAAAATCTTTAAATCAATTCTAAAAAAAAAACAGAGGGCCAATAGAGTGAAGCGAGGATTGGGGTGATGTGATGTCGTCTGTTAAAACCAGTAAAACGCCAAACTGCTGGATTCTGAACTAGTAGGAGGCGGGAGAGTGACTTTTGATTAATTACATAGAGGAGGGAGTTACAATCATTCAGTCCAGAAAATGACAACTTTTTTGATGTGGTAGTCGAAGGGAAGCTGGGAATAAAACCATACTCCAAGATTTCTGGCAACGGGTAGAATATTTGAGGACCAGGAACAAGGTTGTAAGAAATTCTGTGTTATCCAACAGTTCCAACACCATTGAGACAGTCTAAAACAGCAGCTAGGCTTTCTGGGTCATCAGGTTTTAGTGGAAGGTATATCTGTGTGTCATCCGCGTAGCAATGGAAAGAGATGTTATGTAGTTGGATGACTTGGCCAAGTGGATGCATGTAAATTGAGAATAAAATTGGAGCAAAAATTGGACCT
>NW_019174574.1:2863360-2868360 GCF_002260705.1 Seriola dumerili | reverse complement strand
GCGGATGCTGGGTGGGGGAGGTTGGGGGGCGGGGGGGTGATCATGACCATGATGATGACAGTAATGATGCTGATGATGATGATGGTGGTGTTGCATGATGGGAGAAAAACATGACCCTCTGGCTGTGTTTACACTCAGAGCTGTGGAGATAAAAATTAACTATTGTTAGTTATAAGTTGACTCCTCCTCCGTCACTGTGCTTGACGACAACAACAACAACAACAACAACAACAACAGAACTACTGGATGATGTTTCCATATATTTCTAAAGAGGAATGTCTCTGAGATCGTGCACACAGACACAGTGTGCACAGACCTGCAGAGCAACAGGAGGAGGCTACAGCAGCTCAGTGACCACACCCACTGTTACATACAGAAAACAAGCAGCTCTGGTGTCAACCACAGTAATCAATCAATCAATCAATCAATCAATCAATCAATCAATCAATCAATCAATCAGATTTTTTTGTAAAGCACTCTTCATACAATAATAAATTACATGGTAATAAATAAAAACAATAAAAATAAGACTATAATAACAGGAACTGAGGAAGACTGGAAAACAAAGACAACGATAGAGAGATATATTAAAGCCAGTAAAACCAAAAATAAAATGAATAACCAGAAAGAAAAGTTAGTTAAATGAAACATATATACAGTATAATAGTGCTGTGGCTGTAAACATGTTTATTTCTGCTGTAAAGTTGGACATTTTAACACAGGAGTCTATGGGGATTGACTCACTGTTGCAGCCACAGTCTAGTGGTCATTAGAGGAACTGCAGGTTTCAGCTCTGTAGGTTGATGCTTGTTGGCCACTTGTCACATTTGTGTTGCTACAAGGAAGAAATGATTTAATTGGCAGCTGCAGAAGGGCCGGATCCTTTGATGTTCATGATAAAATTAAGGACAATTAAAGTTGAAAGAGAACATCCAAAAAACAGAGAGATCCAGGTCACATTCTGACACACAGGTAACACACACACACACCTGAGCTCAGGTTAGAGGATAAATGATGCCTTCAGGACCATCAGGATCAGCACCCTCAGGATCAGGACCATCAGGATCAGGACCATCAAGACTGTCAAGATCAGGACCATCAGGATCAGGACAATCAGGATCAGGACCATCAGGACATCAAGATCAGGACCATCAGGATCATCAGGAACAGACAAACAGATTCATGTGTGAAGCAAAGAGGGCTGGGATAAATGTGCAAATTTAATGTTGTTAGTAGATGCATGTCACAGAAAGGTCAGAGCTAACAGACCTCATTCTCAAAAGTAAAAATCCAGTGTTTTAAACTGAAGCAACAGCCATGATTTGTAATCAGGTTTTTGTAAGAAAACAGAGAGAACCTGACAGAACCAGAATCTTTGTCCAGACCAAATCCAGGTCCAGGTGCTGGTTTCAGGCTGTAATTCTGTCATCTCTCCTGATCTGTTGTGTTCAATTCTTTTCAAACAGCTGCAGGATGAACGTCGTTACGGCACAGACTCAAACTGTGTCTCTGTACGTGTGGATGTAAAACAGCAACCTCAAAACCTGCAGTTCCTCTAATGACCACTAGAGTCTGGCTCCAACAGTGAGTCAGTCCCCAGAGACTCCCATGTTAAAATGTCGAACTTCATGACAACTGTTTATACAACTCGCCTGTTTACATTTTATTAAGGCTTAAAATTATGGAGGATTGAGGACGTGGCCTCTTTGAGTGACAGGTGGGTCCACACATGCCCCACCTTTGACCATTTTTGGATTAGCTGGGAGTTAGGGGCGGAGTCAGACACTGCCAAGATGGTGACAGTGGAGCAGCTCACTGTGAGCTTTAGAAACCTGTGGGTGGCATGACAGGGGCTACGTCCATCTTCATTTACAGTGTATGGTCACTGCCAGAGGAAAGGTCAAAGGTCTTGGAGCTCCTAGTTTTGGTTTTACAACACATTTACTCTCTGGCTCTCATCTGTTAAATAACATTGTTTACTGGCTAATCAGCCATTAACTTATAGTTTATTTTCAGTTCAGGTTAGCTAAGCGCTGTTTCCTACGCTTACAAAGCGTTTCTTTCTTTTAACTTGTGTATATAAATACAGAGAACTGGATGACGTCTTTACAATTCAGTGACCTCATCATTTTTCCTCTAGTGCCACCTTCAGGACAAACAAAGCATTTCTAGCTCCACTGCTAGTAAATCATCTTGTTGTTTGTTCTGCAGATTCTCTTCAAACACACAGATCTGATGGTTAGACACGGGACATTGTGAAGTGAACAGGAATGAGAAGGATGAAACACGTGCTGCAAACTGTCCCTGTCTCCCCATGTGACCTGGACTCTGCTGAACCACTGAACCGGACTGACCTGCACTTCCAGTTCCATGAACTTCAGTAACTTATGTTTCTCTCCATTCAGATAAATGTTTTCAAAGTCGTGAATGAAATGAACTGGTTCCTATCAGAGTTTAACATGTGCATCAGGAGGATGGAGTTTCTCTATAACAACAGAGTTAAGGGTAAAGATGCTTCCAGGTGTTCAGAGGTCGGACATGTCAGCAGAACGGCAGTTTGTTACAGCTTTGTTAAAGCAGACACAGAGGTGGAGATGGTTTAAGGTGTTTTAATGTCAAATGAAGCTGGAGGCTGCAGAGGAGGGGGATGGGGGGCAGGAAACTAACAGAAAAACAAGGGAGCAACACTAAGGTAACACCAGAGCCCTAACAAGTTACAGTTCTTCGACCCTTTAAGACCAGGAACACACTGGATGCGTGGTGTGTGTGTGTGGCGGCTGTGGAACAGCTCGTTTTTAATTCCAGCACCCAGGTTAACGGGTCAGAGCGAAACGCTGCCTGGAGATTTGGCGTCTCACAGCAAAAACAGACCTGATGACGTCATAGTGACATCATACCAGCAGCATCACATAAAACCAACCCCCTTCACTATAGTTTCTATGTCTAGACTGAATCTGAATATGATACAGACATGGAAAATATGAATATATTTGAACCATTTAACCGTTGTAGCAGCTGCATGTGGAGACAGTGACATTTTACTCAATTTTCTGTCAAAAATAAATAAGAAATTCACTTAATGAACAGAAATCCAACATTCAGTAACCTGTAAACTCTAGAGACAGAGCTGCAGCAGCAGAGACTGGCCGTGAGTTCCTGGAGTTAGACTTCACTCACCACCCTGGTCTCTATTGATCGCAAATAAAATGACAAGACGTTCACTGGACTGAAGCTTCAGTGCATTTTTTTCTGTTGCATTTGCATTCTTGTTGTTTGTTGTTTATTTGTTGACTCTTCTTTTGTGTGATGCTAACCGGCTACAAAATGAAGAACAGCTGATGCAGTGATGTGGGGATCCTGAACAAGAATCAGGAGACAGTGCAGACCAGAACACACCTGGAGCAGCTCTGCCTGCAAACATTCACGTGGACTCGAGGATCAACTGATTAGATTTTGGTGATCAAAGGTCAAATGTCAGTGTGACCTCTTTTCAGCAATTATTCAAAACTCAAAAGCAATTATGACAAAATATCAAACAAATAGTTCATATTTTATGACTCTGGATAAACAGGGATGTAACCTGAAACTAGTCTGAGTGGAGGAGGCAGACAACCACCAGGAGGTGATTCTAGTTAATGAAACAGAACTTTTTATCTATTCTTACACATTTGTTTCAGTCTTTTCAGAAAGTGTATTTATTTCCTAATAAATTCAACATGTTGAACTTCACTGGTTCCATTTGTTTCATCTCCATGTTCTCTGTGAACAAGTGTAATGTTGAAGTCAGTGTAAACTTTGTTCTGGTTTTTATTACCACTCTGCCCTTTTCATTTACAGCTGATCAGTTACTGATCAATCAGAGTATCAGCCCTCAGGTGATCAGTCAGTCTACATTACTTTAATGTCAGGGTGTAGATGATGGTTCATCCTTACTGACTCACTGACTGTACAACTGCAGGTGAGGACACACCTGTGCACTTACAGTTTTATCTGTTGTCACCTTTGATCTATAAAATCAAAAAAAGTTTTACCTGTGAAGTTATTTCACCTGCGTCTGAACAGCTGGCTGCACATGGAGCACATCACAGGAGGTGAATCAGGATCCTGTTCAACAGATATACTGTATATAGTCAGCAGCTGGAGATGCTGCTGACACACCCTCACTCAGCTGCCTCCTGCAGGAAATACCAGTCATTTCTAATGGAGCAGCAGCTAAATATAGACCTGAGAGAGAGAGAGAGAGAGAGAGAGAGAGAGAGAGAGAGAGAGACTGTAGTCAGTGAGGTTTGGCTGCAGAGTGGCTGCTGGGCATCACCACCGTCTGAAGTGGTGGGTGTTTTGTGTGTTTAGTCACTGAAGAGCTTCAAAGAGCTAAAAATTTCTTTTATTTTCAGTCACATCTGCAGTAAAAGTTCAGATGATCCAGATGTGGTGTTTTGGACCAGATGTGGACCCTGTTGGACATTCAGGACAGTGTGTGTCCTCAGTGTCTCCATGTAAGGACACAAAGCTGCTGCTCACATAACTGGAGCTGTTGTGTGTCTCATTAAGGACATGCTCCACATTGTTTGCATTCTGTGGTGGGAGGAGGAGGAGGGGTCCAGGCTGAGCACATTGATACATAGAGGACACCACGATGGGGGTGGTGGTGGGGGGGTGGGGGGGGTGGCTGAGGTGTTTATCATTCCTGGGAAGCAGTGAGCGTTGTGACTGCCGTCAGCTGGAGTTCAGCTCCATCTGAAATGATGACATGATGTCTGGACGTGTTTCCCAGCACACAGACGGAAATACTGATGTCTGATTGGCTGACAGATGAGTGTTAAATTCAGGTTGCTAATCACTGTATAAACACACTGATGAAGATGATGAAGTTGATGAAGATAATGTGCCTCAGGCATCTCTGGGACGTTTAGGAAATGATTTCAGCAGTAGACGCTGAGGAGAGTTTTATTTCCCTCTGAATTTCATCAGAAAAACATCAGTTAGTCCTGGACCTGGTT
>NW_019174574.1:2844442-2863335 GCF_002260705.1 Seriola dumerili | reverse complement strand
CCTGTCCCCATGAAGAGATATGGACAGTCTAGCAAATGAAAACAGTCATGAGGCTCCTTCCCACCGGGAATGTCAGTATAACATACTGGGATCAGCTCAGACATACATACCGTGTGCATGGAAGTACACACACACACACACACACACGCACACACACACACACACACACACACACACACACACTCATCATATTCTTATTTACTTTATTAACTCTTTGTTTTTCCTAGTTTTTGTTCTCTTATACTTATTGATTTGTAACAGCAAACAACAACAACAACAGAACTCTTCTTGGTATCATCAGCTCTTCATCATGCCCCCCCCCCCCAAAAAAAAACAAACAAAAAAACCCAAAACTCCACGTCCTGGTGTCCCACATCATTAATCCTCAAACTGCTTGTCCTCATTACTTATATCAGATACATACACACACACACACACACACACACACACACACACACACACACACACACACACACACATAGTAATGCTGACTTAACAGAAGAACCTAAGTGTGTGTGTGGGAGGAGGAGGGCTGATGATGATGATGATGGGAGGACGAGGTCAGGGCTCTGCAGGAGGTCACGGCAGGAGTCGCAGTGTGGGAACAGGGCATACACACACACACACACACACACACACACACACACACACACAGTCCTCAGAGGTGTGAAGTCTGGTATCTGGTCTCTGGGTTCAGGTGCTGATTGTTGCTGTTAGTTTTTACACCTTTTACGTGTTACCACCTGATGCTCACTGCTCGTACTGGGAGACTCCTGTTACTACCATCAGCAGTAAACCAGAACCAGGACGGGTTCTGACTGGAGCTGGGTCCAAGGTGCTAAAACTTAGATTCATTAAGTCATTAAATCTTCATGTTCCCTGCCTGTAGTGACACCAGCAGACAGAAAAGACTGATGACGTAACACGTGTGTGCGTGCGTGTGTGTGTGTGAGTGTGTGTTGGAGGTGTGAAGCTCCAGGAGGACAGTGTGAGAACTTCATGCCCGGCCTGATCCTCATCAGCGGGGGGGTCAGAAGTCACACGGCCTCGTTTTCATTCATCACCTCGTTTAACCAAATACACACACACACATACACACACACACACACACTGACCTACTGCAGGCCTGTTCAGTCACACCTCAGGTGTTTAAACTGGCACTTAGACTGAGGATCTTCTCACGGTCCTGGTCCCCTCAGGTTTAAGGTTCATGCCTCTCTGTGTCTGCAGAGGCTGAGTGTCATGAAACACTTAGACTTACTGGTTGTACTGGTTTTATACTGGTGAGGCTGCAGAACCATGAAGACACCAAACACCTTACTGGCGTTGTGAGAACAGGCACAGCTCAGATATAGAGTACATAATGAACAATAAAACGCCGCTGAAGCATTGATCACTCCGGATCAATAATCTAATCATGTCATCTATTACAGCATATCGACCTCGGGGCAAAATTCATGTCTCCTTCCAGCCTGTGGGGGGCGCTGCCAGGACTTTAGACTAACATTAAACTCACTGAGAGTTTTACACTGAAGAGACGAACCAGCAGCTGCAGCGCCTGACAATCCCATTAACTGCCATTACAGGAGGACCTCCCATAATGCACTGTTGCTCTGACTGGGAGACTTAGATTCTCACCTCTGCAACACACACATATTTCATCATCTACTGTCTTCTATTGTCTATTTTCATCATCCTTCTGTTTGCTCTTATTTTACTGTGCTATTTGAATTTTTTCATTGTTAAACACTTTGAGCTACATCTCTTTTATGAAAAGTGCTCTATAAATAAAGTTTATTATTATTATTATTACACACACACCATCATAACAGGCTGTGCAGTTTGCTCTGAGGCTGCAGACTGAACCTCCACACACTATGACACGAACTGACCTCCATCTTCAGTTTACAGACTGTTTAGTGTCTGTGTTTCTCTTCAGTCAGTCTGAGTCTCAGCTGGTCAGGTGTTAAAGTCTCACACCATCTCCCCCCGACTCCCCCCTCAGAGGGGAGACGACCTGACCTCCCCTTACGATACTGCGCGGGAAACAATAACCACACCCCTCCCCCCAAAGGAACAGAACTGGACTGGTGTTTATATCAGAGCTGCACTTACTTTCCACTCTGACGTCCAACGGGAGAAACGTCTGCTCAGGTTCCCGCTCCTGATTGGAGGCTGTGACTGAATGTGAGCGAGTGGGTCTTCTGGGAAACACAAACCTCCCACCATGCACCTCTGTCCCAGCAGTTCACCACTAATGTGGAGCTGAGGGAAGCAGCCACAGAGGTCACTGTCCTCAGGCTGCATTTCCCTGAAGTCCAGAGTCTTACAGACACACAGCAGATATAAACAGACTCCACACGTTCTGAAGTCCTAAACACACACACACCACACACACACACACATGCACACATTAAAACTGACATTTATACAGAAGCCAGAGTCAACAGAGAGAATCACTGGTTTCTTCTGCTGCAGTCAGAGACATGTCACAGCAGCACTGACACACAACGTCACAACTACACAACGTCAAGCATGACACAATAAAGTCCAGGACTGGAGCCTGGCTCTGAGACGGTCCAGGACCAGCCCACTAAAACCCACCTGGAGATAAACCTCCAACCACACGACCCTGTCAGACACCTGGTGATGAACCAGGACTGAGGACTGAGCTAACTGAGCAAAGTTTGAGGCAGATTGGACAATGAATATTTGAGTTACAACAACTTTCGCCGCACCGCCATAAACACACAGTCCAAGGAAAACAAAGAAAATTAAAAACTCACTGATGAATTCTCCAGGGGGAGTTTGTTAAAGCACAACACCTGTAAATCAGAAAAATGGCTGACTTCCTGCAGGGTTTAGGGTCTGGGTGGAAGAGGCTTTTCTGTATGTCTTGGCATGTTACTTGTGTTTACTGAATTTCATACATGTAGGTCAGACACAGAAGTTTTCTAGGGGCACTGTGGAGCCATTTTACCACACACACACATAAAATATGTCAATTCTTACCACGTCTGGGGCGTGTGTGTTTTTGACCACGTTTAGGCAAAAAAAGATTCATTTTCAAAATAATAATTAGCTGCAGTCCCATATAAAAGAGGTCAGATCAGCTACAACAGTAAAATGCTGCTAAAACATTAGTTCATGAGTGAGAATAAACTAATGATATAGAACTAGAACAGACAGAGAGACTTTTACTTTGAACAGTTGAAGTACATTTTCCTGATTATATTTTTACTTCAGGACTTAAACGTCTAACAGAGTTGTTTTCTAGTTCTATCTAGTTCTAGTTGCTTTCACTAGCAGCTTTCACTTGCAAGATGTTGTTTTTCTGATCTGAACTCTCATGCAGTCACAGAGGGTTGAGGGTTTGATTCCCTCTGCAGCTCACAGGTCAGATCTGGACACAAAACAGATTGAAATGCAGCAGGTGTGAAGAAGTGACGCCTTAGACTGTGAGAACGTCTCACCTCAGTGATCAGACGCTCAGAGGTCAAAGGTTGAAGCTTTGACTTCCTTCTCCACGACCTCTGACCTCTGAGCAGGACAGAGACAGAAGGACGTCAGCTGTCAGTCAGCAGGGAGGCTGCTGGGAAAAAGAGTTTGTCTGAGTTAACTCACAGTCAGACTCTTTAGTGTAACTAAATGACGTGTGTTTTCTGTACAGGAGGGAAAATGTGAAAACACAGTTCAATATTTGAATGAATTAAAATCCAGGTTATTGATACTTTGGAACAAAAGAACTCCTGTGCTCAACTCACATGTCTAATAAGTCTAATAAGTGCCGACTCAAAGGTTACACAAGATCATTTGTGTTGCTCTTCCTGTCTGCTTCAGTGTCACACTGACTCTAGTTTCACCACAGTGCATCCTGGAGTTGTTGTCATGGTGACAGAACAGCTGTTGACTCTATGAGTATATTTGTGTGTGAGTGATAAAAATCTATACATCATACAGATGTTGGTGACATCATCGGGGTCCCCAGGCTGGCCTTGATGACATCAGCAGAGCAACAGTAACCGGTGACTCCTGCTCTGGTGTGTGTAGGTGTGTGTTTGTGTGTGTTTGTGTTATATACAGACTGTATGTGATGCAGATCAGAAAACTGAAGATAAACTACAGCTTATACAAAACTATCACATTTACTACATTATTTACTGCTAGTACTGTTACTGATGTTGATGCTAATGAAGGCTGTAGGTTTGGTTTCACGTGTTAGGTGGGGACACAAAAAGTCACAAGTTCTTCAAAAAGACACAAGGCTAACACGACTGTGTTTTCATTTTTAAACTCTTGCTTTTCTTACACTTCCTCCTCCAGCCACACGACTCTGGAGTTCGCAAGCCCTGAAAACAGAGACTTTCAGAAACTCTGCTGGACCTGCTTTAGTTTGCAAACACTCAGGTTGTGTTTTATTTTGAAAACTCTGGGGTTGTGTTGTAGTCTGGATGGACAGAAACTGAGACCCTTGTAAATGATGATGTCACACCCACAGTCTCTCCTGATTGGCTCTCATCAGCCTGGACTACCAGTGGTCAATACAACATGATAATGCATCACAGTGTTACTGACCTTGTTGTCTTTGCTAGCAGCTGTTGCTCACTTACATCCATTCCTTCAGAGGATTTACTGTAACTAACCACCTGCAGAGTAGTCAATTTACTTCCTGTTTACACCGGCCTGCACATGCCCAGTGTATGTGAATGGTCATGTGATGTGTGTTTTCAGGTGTGATAGTCTGGATGGAGATTATATTCGTTTTAAAATAAAACCACTGTAACGTAGATGTAGCGTTAGCCTGTGTGCACAACCAGTGGAAAAGAATCCCCTGCTACTACCACTACATCAACAACTACCACTACTAATACTGCTACTAATACTACTAAGATTATTGCTCCTCTTCCTGCTGCTACTGCTGCTCGTGTTCAGTGAAAATATGAATGATGACTAAACCTGGACCTAATAGTGTGTGAGTACTTTCTGAATAACATCCCTCATTCATGCTGTTAGTCCACATCCCACACTGTTACCATGACGACAAGCATCTCCCTGCATGGTGTGTGAATAAGAGTGATTTCATACACCTACTCACACACACACACACACACACACACACACACACACACACACACACACACACACACACACACACAGAGGCTGTTGTATGTACAGTAGACTGTGACTGTGGATCAGGAGAACAAACTGCTGCAGAGACAACAGGAAGGAAGAAAACAGCACGACGCTGCAGGTTCCACATGGAGATGAAATATGAGGGTGAAAGTGTCAGTATGAGCCGTGCAGCGTGCAGACAGGAAGTGCATGCACCTGCGGTTGACCCACTGAGGGAGGACGAGCCATGACAGAGAGGAAACAGAGAGTGTGTCATCAGAGCAGCAGGATGGAGCTGCCGAAAGTCGGTGGGAGGTCTGTGGGCGACGAACCACAACAGAGGAAGAACCATCGTTAAGCTTCATCACATAGAGCAAAAACTGGATGAGGTTAAGCTGTGATGATTTTATCAGCACTACACCGCCTCTATTCACCTGCTGTTTTATTTTATTTATTCCTGAACTCCTGAATAACTCCAGTATCTGCTGTTCACAGGGAGAAGGAACCTGACATCTCACTGCTGCTTGAAACACCATAATAATAATAATAATAATAATAATAATAATAATAATAATGAATAAAAAACAATAAAATCATCGTCTTGGTGTTATTTATTGATCATCTTGTAACTTCCACATTTGAAATGTAAAATAAATTCATTGAACCTGTTGTTTAAAGGTGTAATGTGTAAAATCATGCTACTTGCTCCACCTCCATAGGGGGCAGCATTTCATCTCTTCACCCTGTCCAGTTAATCATGTTGTTGTTTTCCCCATGTTCCTTATAATTAATTATTTATATGTGCATTTATTGTTGATAGTTGAAATAGTTGAACACACTGAAACAAATTATGAGTTGTTGTAATACAAACAGTTTGTTTTTAATTTACCTATAAAAAATATGAAGGGGATACTGCATGACACATGGGTGTCAGGCTACAGCAGCATGAGGAAGGGATGATGACATCATCACAAAGGCAGAATCAGAAAATAAGGTTTATTGCCAGGTAGGTTTTTACTAACAAGATATGGTGTTTGGTGCGGTATACAATATTATATATATTATATATATACAATATTAACAGGAAATAACAATAAAAAGGTAAAATACTGCAACAGTCAAAAAGATAAATATACATATACACGCATATTCAAAAAATTAAAGTATTAAACGTAATAAAGTAAGTAATAAAGTATTGACAAAACCCCTGCTGAGCGAGATGTGCAAAGGATCACAGTATAGACAATATGTGTTCTGTGCAGGGATAATACTCCAAGGTGTTACTGTAATGTGGTTGTTGATGGTTGATGAGGCCAGACACAGAAGAAAAGGAAGGTGCTGGTCCATCACTGGGGAGGACTGGACTGGACCAACGTTAGATGTTACTCACCAGTCTAAAAGAAAAGTCTCATCTCTTTACTCACCCAGAGCTGCCTCCAGCAGTGGGAAGCCACGCCAGGATTCACTCGTGTTTTCTTCTGTTCTTTGCTGTTGAACAGGGTTTCTTGTTGGAGCAGTCCTTTGGGATGGTGTTAAAAATCGCTTTCTAAGAGCTTCAGCCAGTTCATTTTTTGAACATTTTAAATTAAAATTCTGGGCAGATCTTACACATTAAACCTTCAAGGTTGAATACACTGAATGACAATGAACACTAGGGTGTCGTCTGCATATTGACACATGTAAACCCAGTGTCTCTGACTGAAGGTTGTCCTGAGGGGGCTGCTACAGGAAAGATGGGCGAGGTAGACTCAGAGTGGAGGCAGAGAGAGAGAGAGAGAGAGAGAGAGAGAGAGAGAGGAGAAAGTGACGTGTGAGGAGGGCCCAGGTTCACACTGTAGTCAGTTTACATTGTGTGGGAGGTCAGATGTTGAGTTGTCCTGCTGACATCATTGTGGTCATCACGGTTGAGCTAACCTGTCTGACACACAGACACACACACACACACACACACACTGACATGTGTGTGTCAGTGTGTGTTTGTTGTGCTGTTTGTGTTCACACTAACTTCCTCTTCCTGTCTGTAAATCTCAAACAATCCAGATTTACTGTCTGTCTATTCACAGCTGCAGTGACGCACAAAGTCAACAATTCATATTTATTTTCATTTATTTATATAAAGTAAATGAATTATTCAATTCTTTGTATTTTTATTATAAATTATTATATCACTCTTGATTTATAACAAAAAAGAATAGAACGTTTTTACAATTTTTTTTATTTAGTTTTACAGTTAGCTGAAACAAGTTTGTTGATTGTCCCATATTAAATAATAAGACTATTTAACATGAGTGCTGCATCTTCTTTATCTTGTGGAATCTGCTTCAACTGTACAGCTGATACAGTGCTCAGGATTTGGAGCTGTGTTTTCTTTATTGTATATGATAACCATGATCACTGGCTCAACTTGATCTCATCACCAAGTGTAAACTCCAAAGCTGTCAGAGTGACCACCTGAAGTAATCCTCCTGAGACAGCCCAGAGTCTGTGGAGATACATGGTGACATCAGGTTCAGGGTAAACACGAATCTGTCCCAACAGCAGGATGAGCTTTGATCTGTCAGTGTCACTGGTCAGGAACATGGTTGTTTTTTCAGTGGGTCTAATTATTTAACTCGTCTGGAGCAAATCTCTTCTGAAAACATATAATCCTGATTTTAGTGTTTGGAATTTTGGATTTTGAAACATGTTCTGTAAATAGAGATTATTGTTACAGTGAGAGAAATGATGTCCTCCTGCAGCAGCAGCATGTTGAATATCAAACACTGAACAAAGTGACAGGAAGAAAGTAGAAAAAGATCCTGCTGCTGAAACGTGTCCTGATTAATATCTAGCTGAAAAACAACATGAATAATAAACACACTGAACATCGTGTGTGCGTGTGTGTCTGTATATGTGTATATGTGTGTGTATGTGTGTGTGTGTGTCTCGTGGTGAGAGCATTGCTGTAACTGGAAGTCACATGACTCTGCAGAGAAATCCCCACTTCCTCCTGCACTGTCCTTATATGGTCACATCTAGTCTGAGTGACCGAACTCCGCCTCCTGCAGGAGAGAAAGTGTTGTGACTACTCCCTCCTCCCCCACCCCCTCTCCATCCACCCCCCTCCCTCTCCCTCCACAGATGCAGTATCAGCATGTCTCTGTGTTTTACAGTGATTTCATGGAACAATTAAAAACCTATTTACTGTTTTCAAGATTTAATATTTAATCCATCATATGTATATGAATTAAGGTTGACAAAATATTAGGAACACCTCTCAGTATAACCCAGCCATCAATTTCACATTCTGTGTGTGTGTGTGTGTGTGTGTGTGTGTGTGAGGTCAGACCACAATGATGTCAGCAGGACAGCCCGACCTCTGACCTCCCACACACTGTAACAGACTGAAGTGTCAACCTGAACCACAGAGAGGAGCCTCCTCACATGTGTCTCTCTCTCTCTCTCTCTCTCCTCCCACTCTGAGTTTACCTCGCCAGCCCTCCGACCAACCAACCGACCACAACAGAAACTGAACCTCAGTGACCACAGACCGGGTCTCCGTGATGGGAGTAGAGTGACACAGTGACTGTCGTCATGTTCATACTGAGTGTTTCCCTTTTTAATAGATGTCAGAGAGAGAGGGGGGAGGGGCTGCAGGAGGGGACAGATGAAATATTCATTTCATTCATTTCCATTCAAGAACAAACTACTGTGTATGTCTGCATATCTTTAGGTGAAGTTGGAAGTATCTATGAATGTGTGGACAAGATGCATTTTAACATAAATAAATAAATAATATAATATGTGTATCATTAAATCAGTGTTTCATCCTTGCACATTCGCACACAATCACACACTTGTATCACCAGGAG
The DNA here is from genome assembly GCF_002260705.1 of Seriola dumerili. Lineage (NCBI taxonomy): Eukaryota > Metazoa > Chordata > Actinopteri > Carangiformes > Carangidae > Seriola > Seriola dumerili. The sequence goes on along the minus strand of NW_019174574.1, from coordinate 2,854,372 downwards.
ATGTAGTGTAAATCTGTCACCATGTGGAGACTCACCCTCCTCCTAGGGACAAAAAGTCCATAAATATAGATTTCTTCTCTTTAAGTCCAGTAAGGAGTCATCATGAAGAACGAGCATATTGAATTAATTTTTATCTTCGTCATCATCATCATCATCATCGTCATCATCATCGTCATCATCATCATCACAATATACTATATACATAAATGTCATTTCACTTAATTTAGAATTAAGGATGAATTTTCTTTACTTAACAAATGAATAAAAAGTCAAGAAACTCTGTATACATGTGTCTGAATATAATTTATTCTGGCCTGTTGCTCAGTTACTAGTTTTAGGTCACACACACTTTTTCCACCTTGGTGGTTTTCAGCTCTATATTTGACCCAGATGAAGGATTTTAGTCGTCGGACGTCTGGATCTGAAGTTATCAGAGAGACAAGCTGAGGAAATGTGAGACAGCTCAGCTCCCAGCTGCTGGAGACGTCTCCAACTCTTCCCTGAGTCTCTGTCCTCCGTACAGCGTCAGTCAAACACTGACTTTAAATGTGTTTTTATGTTATAATCACCGGGTCTGTTTGGTTTCCTGAACCACTGACACTGAAGGAATCCAAACTGGGAAGAGCTTATGGTAATGGTGAACTAACATGATCCCACACTATTTCATGAGGTCACCCAACGCCATTATTTGTTAAGGTTTGTTTGAGAGACCCTTAGAGGAGAAGCTGAAGAAGTTATGTACTGTGGGTTTAATTGCGCAACTGCGCTCGTATTTTTATTTCATGTTTTCTTATTTCAACTTTTCAGTCCTTTTTGTTTTCTGTTTGTGGTTAGTACAGTGTTATAAATAAAAAAAGTTAGTTTAAAGCAAAGTCTACTGTAAGTGCATTCTGATTCTCTCTTGTCCTTATGAACTTTCCTTCACATCTTTCCTTGCCCTCATGACGTTATCCATCGAGGTCAAGGAGACGTGGTGAGGAAAGAGATTATTTTGACTTTTCAACTGCAGCCTTATTTTAAAGTGAGTTTCAGTTTAGATGGTGGTTAGTCTTTTTACTGATACTGACACTGATCACCTTCCTCCACCACAACCAGTCTACACCAGCAAACTCAACCCAGTCTCCTGAAGCTGCTCCCTGTGACCAGTGTTGGTCCTGCATCACCAGTCCACTGAGAATCTATGTGTCCTGCAGGAATCCAGCCCTGCATGCTTTACTAAATACAGACATAGGAATACACCGATGAACCACATGACCACATCCAGCCAATCAGAGACACCAGTAATAGATCTGGAGCCACAGTTTACTCCTCATTACGTAACTGACTCAATGTTTGTTCATTAAGCTCTCTGCTCGTACCCAGAAAGAGTTTCCTCCTCCTGCTGCAGGCGCACGCACACACACACACACACACGCACACACACACACACACACACACACACACACACACACACACACACACACACACACACACACACCACACACACACACATGGAAGGTGCGTGTTCTCAGTGTCTCTGTTCAGAGAAAATCCCTGCAGAGCTTCCAGAGATAAACTTCACCTCAGAGAAACATGGAGACACATAAACAGCACTGGATCACTCTCCGTTTCCTCCTTTAAAGAACTGAGACTGGAAGAAAGAAGAAATGAAGGTCAGAGCAGAAGGTTTTCCACATTTCAAGGAAATCATACCTTGTCTGAGGTTTCTACATGTTGCAATCAGAACATTTGCTACTGCAATGTCACAACTTGCTCCTAGAAACTGCATCCTAGTCTTTGCACTCATAATGTTGTGCAGTGCCAGGTGTAGCTACACCTGTAGCTGTGTTCTCCTGCTCCCTCCCCGTCTCATCAGCATCACTGGACTGACTCAGCTCTGAGGCTGCAGAAGAAGAAGAACAGGAGCAACACTCAAACATGTTAAAAAACATTTTATATTTTCATTATTTGCTTTCACAGCTGTTAATAACACAGAGTGAAATAGCCAGCTAAAACGAGCGTAGGACTACCCATTAACTGGTAGCGAGCTAAACTAGCCAAATTTAATATCACCTGAGCTAGCAGCTAGCTACTCTGCCCCTGCTTAGCATTTCACCTGCCAGGTCTGAATATATCTGTTATATCTGGAACATTTTTCTGCTTCCTCCTCCAGCATTTTTTCTTTTTAATTCTAGTCTTCTCCGCTGCAACTTTCTCCTTCTGTTTTGCTGCCGCTTCAAACCAATGTGAACAATGAACACCTGCTGAAACACTGACGGCCCACATTCAGGTGTTTCAGGTCCTGGTGTTTCAGGTTCAGGTGTCTCAGGTCCTGGTGTTTCAGGTCCTGGTGTTTCAGGTCCTGGTGTTTCAGGTCCTGGTGTTTCAGGTTCAGGTGTTTCAGGTCCTGGTGTTTCAGGTTCAGGTGTCTCAGGTCCTGGTGTTTCAGGTCCTGGTGTTTCAGGTTCAGGTGTTTCAGGTCCTGGTGTTTCAGGTCCTGGTGTTTCAGGTCCTGGTGTTTCAGGTCCTGGTGTTTCAGGTCCTGGTGTTTCAGGTTCAGGTTCAGGTGTCTCAGGTCCTGGTCTTGTGAAGACTCAGTGTAGAGAGGAAGCAGTGAAGTGTAATAGCTTCACTCTGGAGGCTGCAGCTTGTTTATCATCAGCCTCAGATGTGCTGCATGAGTCCTGAGCTTCTCTCTCCTCCTCCTCTTATAGTTGTCTCCTTTCCTACCTTCCTCCTCCTTTGTGTTGCCTCCTCCTCTTGCAAAACCAGAAATAAAATGAATAACCAGAAAGAAAAGTAAGTTAAATGAAACAGTATAATAGTGCTGTGGCTGTAAACATGTTTATTTCTGCTGTAAAGTTGGACATTTTAACATGGGAGTCTATGGGGATTGACTCACTGTTGCAGCCAGATGCTAGTGTTCATTAGAGGAACAGCAGGTTTTGGTTCTTCAGGGTTGGCTTCATGTTTCAGCCCTGGAGGTTGATGCTGGTCTACACCAGCGCCTTTTACACAGCCTGTTCAAGGTGGGAACATTTCACCTGTAATTCTCCTGGTCTTTCTGTATAAAAAGGTATGAACACAGAACGTGTGTGTGTGTGTGTGTGTGTGTGTGTGTGTGTGTGTGTGGGGGGGGGGGGGGGGTGTGTTTCATCTTTATGCCGACAGTAGAGCTGGTAGAGATCGACAGGGGATGACAGACACAGACTGTCACATGTCACGCCTCTGATTCGCCATGATGTCGTCTTAGTTTAGTTCAATATAAACGAGCCAGAGCAGCTTAATGAAGCGTAATGACAGTATAGTGGGATCTCTGTGTGTCTTCTCTGGAACGCAAAATGCAAAACCAGCAGAGAGGTTTGGAGGCTGGCTGGGGAACACCTGTACCTGTATGCAAATCTTACACCCACCCAGAGGGCTCACATTCAGACTCAGAGATCCCTCCCTTCAGGCCTCACACACAAAGGTGTGATTTGCATGTTGGCTGCAGAGGGAGTGACGCAGGATTATCAGCAGGAAGCTGCACGTGTGTGTGTGTGTGTGTGTGTGTGTGTGTGTGTGTTGGTCTAAGGAGGACTGTGTTTGTCAGTGAGTCATGTTCAGCTGATAAAGAGCAGATTGTTACCTTCAGTCTGATGCTTCATATAAACTCCTCTTGTTGACAGATGAGGGGAGTCACTGTGGGATTATTAAAGTTCTGCACAAGTTTGTTTGAGCTGAAGATGAAAACTTTTTCTGGACGCTGCTGTTGTGTGTTGTTGTGTGTGTTGTGTGTTTGAAGACGTTAACATTTCAATGCCTGATAATCAGAACAAACTGTGTCATAGTTTGTTTAAGACAATATAAACTCACAGTGAATCACACAGTAAACAACGTGTGTAAACAACCTGCTGACCTTTTCTCCTGCACAGAAATCAACCGACAACCTGTACAAGTTTCCACTGGTCAGAGTCAACAAGCTTGTCTCCAGGTGGAGGAAGGAAACCACCACACACACACACACACACACACACAGAGACAGTGATGAGGCTGCAGCTGCAGCGGTGTCAACATCAAGTTCTGTCCTTCATCATTTTAGAGTCAAATCATGAAGAAACTCTGGCTTTTAAAAAAAAAAATTCTTTAAAAGAATCAGTAACTGAAAAGGTCAAAAGACTTAAATATAAAACACACTGAACAATGAAAAGAACAAACGTGTTGGTGAATGTTCAGGTTCTGTAACGTCAAGTGACTTGAGTGGTTACATGACATCCAAGAACATCACAGACTAATATCTCCCAAAAATCTGATACATCAAATCAAATCAAATTTTATTTATAAAGCACATTTAAAAACAGCACAGAGCTGGCCAAAGTGCTCTACAACATCTGGAAAACACAAAGAACACAGAAAAACGACATCAACATAAAAACAGCATGTTTCATCAAGCAGACTGAAATGAAGGAGGCAACTTATCTTGGCTTGGACACTGATGAGCAGGAAAATGTTTTGAGCTGGGATTTGAAGGAGTCAATGGATGGGGCAAATCTGATGGATATGGGCGGGCTATTCCTCAGTCTGGGGGCCATGAGTGAGAAACCCCGGTCGCCTCTGTGTTTAAGGTAAGTGCAACGGGACAGTGAGGAGGCCCACGTCCGATGGCCTGAGGGGCCTGGCTGTAGTGTAGGGGGTTAAAAGGTCTGTGATGTAGTGGGGAGCTGATCCATTTATGTCTTTAAAAACAAACAATAAAACCTTCAAATCTATCATATAGCCAATTGGGAGCCATTGCAGAGAGGCCAGGATAGGAGTAATGTGATCCCTGCTCCCTGGAGCCAGTCTGAAGCTGAGCCGCAGCATACATGGCCACTGTCAGGTGAGTTGTTACTCAGGTGGATGTAATTGTACCTTTTCTGAAAAACAAACAAACAAACAAACAAACAAAAAAACCAAAGAAAAACACTTCTTTTTTTGCACAAAACTGCGGAGGAAAGGCATCTACTGTGAAGTGAGGGTCTGGGTCCAAGTCTGTAGATTCTTCCATGTTTAACTCAGGACTGTCGTGAGACTTTTAGTGAGTGAGTTAGTTTATCATACAAAATGTTGAAATCATGTATTTGCCTTCATCAGGCAGGAGGAATTAAAGACTGATGAGACAATTAGATAAAGATGACAGATTGTCAACAAACACAATCCTTCAGATCCAGAGAGGGATGAGTGTTTCTGCTTTGCACATGTGGCGTGTTTGAAACCTGTGATTACAGGATGTGACTGTAAACCTGCAGGAACAACAAAGAACTCACATATAAAAATAAATATTATTATGTAGAAAAAACATTGTTTATGTTCATACAACTCTTTGTCTCGACTTTAAAACCTGTTTAATTCTATAGAAGTTTCAAATGATAAAAAATAAAAAGCTGCAGGATTCACTTGGACAGAAACAGAGTAAATCAAATAAACACTGTGATCATGAATGTGTTCCGTCTTTACAGCAGCAGGTTGAAACTGATCCCTGGAGGCTCCCGTACTCTCTCATCCTGTCTGATTGTCTCCTCACAGTCTTTCAGTCGCTGTTGTGGCCTGAGGCAGACGTCTCTGTGTCCCTGTGTGTGAGCGTCCTCTCGGTCCGGCTCGTCCCTCTGGTTCGTCCTGATCCTCAGATCCTGCTGCAGGTTTCATCTCCTCTGGACTCAGGGATCAGGTCTTTCTCACCCCTCCTCCCCCCTTTCACACAGCAGGATCAGTTTCATTAACACTTTCTGAAAACAAATGCCTCCAGACACGTTTGTGATTTGAACTAAGTTTGCAGAAAAGTGAATTTGAGCAACAGTCACTGAATCAAAGCTGTTTGTTTCATGTGTTAATGTGAGGAAGGTTCAGCCTCTCATCATCACTTCAAACACACGGGTAAGGTCTTGATCTTACTTTGTGCCTTGAGATAATGTTTATGATTTGGCACTTTAAAAATTTAATTTAATTGAATTCTCTTCATGCTTGATGGACGTCAGAGTTTATTCATGAAGTCTGTTTCAATTTTCATCCACACGACAACTTTTACACCTCAGACAAAAACTAACTGTTTATTATTGTTGTTTCCACATAGTTTTTTTAAGCACAAATCTAAAATTAGAATAAAAACTCACAACAGCAACAAGTGACACAAAGTGAAATCAACAAATAATTTATTATGTGTTAGGTTAAGATAAAACTTTATTGATCAGGGTGAAATTCACAGTGAAATTATCTCCTCTTTTATCAGCTGCAACCTGAAAGTGATGAACACGTGAATGCATCAGTGAATATGATCCAATATAATATAAATTGATGTGAACATTGTTCATTCTACATACTTAGCACTTTTACTTTTATAAATATATTTTTATGTTAAAACAGGACCTTTGTATTCTCACTCTGTGGTTATTGTGACTTTAGATCTGAGGAATTATTCCTCATACTCTCTACATGTTCTGCTTCAGCTCGGCATACAGCCCCATTTTTTTTGTCCAACTCTAGTTGCTAGTAGCTAATTTTCTTTTCCTACTCAGAATAAATATGTTGCGGTCATTGTACATAGTGAGAATGTGGAGTTAACAGTACAACCTATATTGGCTTTTACCATATGTGGTAAGCTGATTAAGAGTCATGTCATTTTTCCTGCATTGTGATTGGCTGGGGGGGCGGGACCTGACGAGGGGTAGAGCGAAAGAAAGTGAGCGAGCATGTGTTTGGTGAAGCTGGTGCTTGGAGGAGTGAGGGAAGAAATGACAGAACTTTTGTAAAACAGGTTTTAAGTGTGGTGTGCCAGTTAATGCGCTGTATACATCAGAGCACAAGACTGCTAACCACTGAAAATTAAAAAAAAAAAAAGTGTACTTTGAGAAGTTCAGTAATAGACGCAGTAGCTGATAACCTGTTATTATTAGCCTTTCCAGCTAACGAGCTAGGTCAGTTGCCACAAGGGACATTCTGAACCGCGCAGACTGTAAGTGACTCAGCTATGATCTGGAAGTTTCTCTGGCTCACCAGAGACAGTCAGTGTCGTCAGCCAGATTTCCAAGTGAAGCCTGGTAGCCTCTTTAAGGACGACGTGGGACAGAGAGAGGACTTGGCTGTCAGCCCGCCACGGTCGGCCATCAGCCCGCCTGCTCACTCCACCACTGTGGCAATCTAACACTGGGATTGAGCAACAATCAGGCCTGAAATGGTGGTTTATTTGTTTAATTTTCTTTCATTTTGTTGCCAGCTTGTGTGTATGGGTGAGGGTGAGCAGGCCAACAATTAAAAGAGTACATTTAAGGTGAAATACCACAATTTGAAAGGACATAAAATTTTTATTAAAGGTTGAAATACAGAAGCAAAACAACGTTAAAGGGATATAAGTACAATTTATTTGTGTAAATACAAAGTTCATTTTTAAAAGAAAGGTCAGTAGATTGCATTTGCTAGGTTACTGATGTAAATAGCTGTTATTTCATTTTGTGTGAACCTTTTTTTTGTCTTATTTTTTTCTATAACTAATTTTTTATTATTCATGAAATTATTATTTCCCTTTGAATATAATAAATCCTGACCTAATTTTGGGGAATACAGTATAATTGTTTGTGATTCCTTTTAAATATTGATAACCTTGTGAAGCCATAGGAATAAAATAGAAAACAGCCATTGTTAATTAATATTAAAACACACTCTAAAAGAAAACAAAAAAACAAAAAACAGGAATAAGGGCTTAACTAACCAAAATAGGGAATTAAGTTTACAGCGCTACACAAGCCTGCTGATTCTCTGTCTCTAGAAACTGGTTTTGATTGATCCTTCTAATCTAAACACACAGTATAGATTAGAGTCTTCAGGACCTGGGAACAGGAAGTGCTAACAAGCTAATGTCCAGGTTTTTGGACTAGTTCCTGCAGAACTTCAGCTCTCAGTATAAATGAGTGTGAGTTTCCCAGCAGCAGTTTGATCTCCACACAACAAATACAAAGCTGCTGCATTAGGAAAACACAGTGTGTGTGTGTGTGTGTGTGTACGCGTGTGTGCGTGTGTGTGCGTGTGTGTGTGTGTGTGTGTGTGTGAGACAGTGATTTTTTTCCCGTCAGGTTTTACCTTCTTCATCCTGGATTCCTTTCCCAAAAACCTCCCAAGCAGCCTGCCAAGCTTTTACTGTGTGTGTGCTTGTGTGTGTGTGTGTGTGTGTGTGTGTGGGAGCAGGCAGGGTGCCCAGTATCACATGACGGGGCGGGGTGTGGGGTTGACTGTGAGAAAGTTGGAAGACAGTGAGAAAAATACATGAGAGAGAGCCACAGTGAGGGCGAGAGAGCATGACAGACACTGGAGAGGAGAGAGAGAGAGAGAGGCCTGGGAACAAACAGTGGGAGTGTCCCTCCATCATTAATAAATCTGTTAAACCAGTGATGATAAAACCACACAAAGCTTAAAACTAAACATGAAACATCATCACATTGACCTGCAGCTCACCTGAACCTGAACGCACCATCTGTAGCTGAAAGTACAGAGATACACCATCATAACAAACCACCTCAATGTGACAATCAGTGTGTGTGTGTTTGTTTGTGTTTGTGTGTGTGTGTATGTGTGTGTGTGGGTGTGTGTGTGTGGTCTGAAAAGGGAAAAAAAGGAATCATTATCGTCAGTGAACGCTACACCAAACGGCTCTTACATAAGACACTAACTCTTCAATTCAATTCAATAGCATACATATGGCAAATAATGCACATTTAACTAGCATGCTAACTGCTAGCGCAATAACTGCTAGCACGCTAACAGCTAGCATGCTAACTTCACAATTTACATATTACCAACAATGAACTTGACCTAGATTAACCAACATATCGTGTTCACACTTATTTATCAGAGACTCACACACAGTTCAACTCAACGTGGAAACTGGAGATTCAGGCAGTTTTGAACTTCAGCAAGAGTCAGGTCCTGGTTTAGGTCCAGATCCAGCAGGACTTTCCCAGACAGTCTGTAGGTCAGGACTCCTCCCCGTCCAGTCTGTACAGTTCACCACACACCACCAGTCTGAACCCAGGTCAGACAGTTTGCATGTTACAGTGTACGTGTGTGTGCACGTGCGCGTGTGTGCTGGCTCGACTGGACTGGACTCGGCTCGCTGTCGGCCAGAAATGCAAAGCTGCAGGAGCAGCCGTCTGCTTTTAATAAATCCAGCTCCTGTCTGAGGAACAGTCTGAACTGACCCACGTCTCCGTCCTCACACTGAGCTCCTCCTACATACACACACACACACACACACACACACACACACACACTGGCCTCTGGTTTGACCCATGTTCACTTTCAACTGTTATCCTATTAAACCTATTATCACATTGTCTGTTGTAGCATACGTTGCATCGTGGCTAACAATGTGTTTCTGTCAGTGTAATGATATCTTTAACAACATCAGGCCTGTCATCAACTCTCAGAGCTGCTGCTGTTAGCCTCCATTAGCATTGATTACTGTGTCACTGCAGCAGGTAGAGATCAATAAGCCCTGAGCTAACAGCAACATGACACCAGCAGCTACATGATCCCTTCCCATGAGAACCTGCTGAGGTCTGACTCAGGTGAATTTCACTTTGTTTACTTCTTGTTTTCCTGTAAACACTAAAATTTGTATGTTGTCAGTCAGTGTTTTCCCGAGCTCAGTAGCTTTAGGTTTCCCTCCTCAAACCTGCAGGAGAGACAGGTGAGACAGGTGAGAGCTCACCTGAGCTGCAGCAGCTGAGTCCACAGAAAACACTGAGACAAGGAAAAGATGGACACATCTATAAAGCTAAGTTCTGAGATGTAAACTCTGTTTTCAAGTACACCTTTTTGAATGATTTAAGATTCCATATCCCAGTAACATCCCTTCACAAACACCTGAGCAAAATCACACCTGGTGCAAAGCCCTCTACCTGCAGCCATTAGGCAAATGTAATATATGTATTGTATTCCCATATA
>NW_019174574.1:2821942-2841942 GCF_002260705.1 Seriola dumerili | reverse complement strand
GGTTGGTGGGAAATAATGTCCAACCGAACCTGTCCAACGGAACAGGAAAGTATTGGAGTTGTATTGTGTATTTTGGAGCTGTGTTTTCAATTGAGTGACCGAGCCTGAACCAAACCAAGCTAGGGAAAAGAACGAGAAAACCCCTGAAGACATCAAACAAACAAATGCACCTACTGTGCAGCTGTTAGCGGTGAGGCTAAGTGACACTAGCTCAGCAACCAGGTCTGTGGAGATCATTGCCCTGCAGAAAACTGTGAGACTGAATTCACCACCATTTCAGATACTATGACTGTCAATTATGCTAAACACTGTCAAAAAAGACAGGAAAGACATATGATACAGAGGAGGTGGTGAACACACAACAACAAGCTACCTCCTCTCGGGTCACTCTGCCTGGCTCTGCAGGACAGATACAGACGTCTCAGGTTGATTATATAGAGGTACATGATCCTATTTCACAATTTATCTTTGCTTTAGCGCTGGAGCCTCTGATCTCATGTTTACGCTTAAGTCCTGAGATGCTCAGACGTTCATAGGCCGATGATGTGACTTTATTCGTTTCAGACCCTAAAGCTTTAGACTGAACATCTGTATATTTTTAGCTAATTGTAGGATATGTTATGACAATGTTAAATTAGATTGTCCCTATCAAATAAATAAATAAAATAAAATAAAACAATTTTTTTCACTGGCATGATCTTACTCCTCCAAGAAGCTAAACTCTGTTGCTTCATCTTTCATATTATCTGGGAAGTACCTAGAACTTCTAGGAAACCGTGAAAGAGGATCTGGTCCAAGGTTTTAATTGTGTCTGGCTGCCAATTCAAATATGTTCTCTTTCAGGCGTGGTTTCCCTGCTGTTATTAACCTGAGGGAAACGCCTGCAGGCTGCAGATTGAGGAGCATTCATGTCTCCCAGCTCCGACCTTCACAGTGCAACGAAGGTTATTAAAGACATATATGGGGATAACACCATAATACAAATGATCTCAGGTGATGTTTGTACTGAAAGCCCATAAAATATACCTGCACATGATCTGCTCCCATCATGTGTAGGCCAGGTCTGGAGGATTCGGACCACTAGGAGTGACTCGTGGACCGGGTCTGATGTTTGGCGTGACACTGAGTGAAGCTCCTGACCTGGATTTTATGACTGCGCTGCTGCCACATGATTGGCTGATTGGATCACTGCATGAATAATCAGTTGTACAGGTGTTCAATAAACTGAGTGCATATATGCATCTGTGTGAAATGACAATAAATCTGACTTGAGGTCGTTTGGAAGCGGGGGACAAACTCTTCCTCTTCAGCTCCTCCACAGTTCACAGTGTTCTGTGTGTAGTGCACACTGCGGCCCCCAGGGGCTGCTGACAGATCTGCAGGGCCTCAGTGTGGCATTCAGGTGAAAGCAAAACATTCCTGTAAAAGTGAAGTGTTTCATTGTGAAATGTCACGTGACTGTGAATGAAGCTTTCCTTCTTCTGCAGAAAGAGGAAGCAGCTCTGCTCTGTTATCCACCAGTCACCACACACTTCCTGTTCCTGCAACAAGCAGCTGTTGCACACACACACACACACACACACACACACACACACACACATGGTCAGCTGATACTACAGAGGAGACAACTGTTTCTTTCTCTCTCACATGCCTGTCATGCAGATTTTCTCATTACTGCTGCACGTGTGTGTGTGTGTGTGTGTGTGTGTGTGTGTGTGTGTGTGTGTGTGTGTGTGTGTGTGTGTGTGTGTGCGCGCGCGCGCGTGTTAAACAACTAAATTACCTTCAAGGAAAAATCCAGCCTCAGTTTTTCTCCAGCTCATTTGTGGCGCCAAAGTTTTCCTCCCCAACCCCCGTGAATAGTAGCACACACAGCTCTATGTGTGTGTGTTTGTGTGTGTGTGCAAAGGGAACTCACCACACACTAACTTGGTCACTATTTTAAGGCTGCATTGTTGCTCCCACTGGAAAACTAAATCTGACACTGAGGGTTTAGGAGCAGACGACATTTGGACATCTGTGACTTCTGCTTCAGGAAATATAATCAGAACAAGAAATAAAGTGTCATCACCAGGTTTCATCTGGGAGAGAGAGAGAGAGAGAGAGAGAGAGGGAGAGAGAGAGAGCATTGATTGAATTCACCACAGCTCAGCTTCAGGTGACAGAAAACAGTCTGGACACTTCTGTAACACACAGATCCATTTACTACATTTAAAAAAATGTGTTCAATCTGTCATAGATTGTTGTGTGAAGAATTAACTGTCAAATCGAGTTAATGAAATCCCTTTTAAATGAAATAGTCTCAGAAACCACTGAGCGTTTACACAAGTTAAAGATGTGTTCTGGTCTCGCTTCACATTTTAACTTGGAGAAATCAGCAGTAAAAACATCAGCTTTGTCCCTCTATGTTGTAGACAAAGTTTGTGAAGGAATTCAAGTGTGTGTGTTTCATATTCTGGGAACCAAGTTTGTGTGTCTTCATGATGTAATGAAGCTGGAAGTCAGGTGTGAGTCTGTTTGTTCCTGGATGTTTGTCTCTTTGTCTTTGTTGGGGAAACGAGGAGGGAAATCAGCCAAAATCTAATACAGTAGGTGACTGTGTGTCTGCGTGCGTGCGTGTGTGTGTGTGTGTGTGTGTGTGTGTGTGTGTGTGTGTGTGTGCCCTGGAATCTCTTGTATCAGCTGTTTGAGGAAACAGTGTGGAGTTACCTAACAGTAAACTAACTGTAACTGTGTCTGAGAGCTTATGCAACACACACACACACAGCTCTGGTTTCTCCTTGTGTATACATTGACTTTACGTTGACACATAAATCTAACTGTCAGTCTTTTATTTTTTTACTTCAATGAAAGCAGCAAAACCACAGTGATGTAAAAGTCCTACTACTCCTACAAGCCTTTACTATGGTAGAAGAACAAAGTATCAGCATCAAATATACTTAAAGATCTGGTTCTGCAGAATGGTCCATATCAGAATAATGGGCATTATATTATAAATCATTGATCATTGATGGAGTCGTGTCAGAATCACTGTAATATGATGAAGGTGGAGATCATCTATCTGCTAAATGAAATCTAATGATCATCATGATTAACTTTAATTATCAAACTCTGGAGTGAGATGTGACTGAAGTCACTGCAGATAAATGACAAGTAGACCAGTTTTAGTTTGAAAACCCTGGGGTTGTCTTTTATTTTGAAAACTCTGGGATTGTGTTTTATTTTGAAAACTCTGGGGTTGTGTTTTATGCAGAAAACTGGGTGATGTCCCACCCACGGTCTCTCCTGATTGGCTCTCATCAGCCACAGTGTTATTGACCTCGTTGTCTTTACTAGCAGCTGTTGTTCACTTACATTCTCTATTTTAATGCTACAACTGTCTTTGCTGCTCCTCTTTTAGAGGATTTTCTGCAGTGTAGACAATCTACTTCCTGTTTACACTGGCTTGCACATGCTCAGTGTACTTGAATGGTCATGTGATGTGTGTTTTCAGGTGTGTGAGTTTGGATGGAGCTAAAATGCTTGTCTGGATAGAGATCGATTCCGTTATAAAAAGCTGACTCAGCCTCAAACTCAGACTGAGCTGGTGGAGCAGATGAAACCAGATGAAAAGACTTCAACATGTAAACACATCATGGTCCTCCTGACGCTGCAGACCACAACAGGTCAGTGTGAAGACAAGCTGGGAGGAGAAAGGGAGGGGTCCCTCTCTGCTCCATACAGACCAACAGAGAGGGAGGCTTCCTCACAAATCTGGGCCACACACACATGCACACACGCACACACACACACACACACACACACACACACACACGCACACACACACACGCACACACACACCTCAGGAGTCAGAGTTCAGGTGGAGTTCCTAGAAGTGTACAGACAGAGTCCTGGTTCCTGGGTGGGCCGGCTGATGGAGGGACAAAGCCCAGGCATTCAGTCACTGCAGGGCAGAGTGTATGTGTGTGTGCATGTGTGTGTGTGTTTGTGTGTTTGGGATGTGTACCTGGGGGCTCAGCTGAAGGATTTCTAGGAAAACTTGATGGGAGGGGCTGCAGTGTTTTCCTGCTCTGAGGCTGCAGCAACTCTTGCACATGGTTTCAGTTTATACATGTTTAAGTAAAAAGCAGGTTTTAGACGTGAGTGTGGTTGAGACGTTGTTGATGAAGTGTGCCTCTTCTAACACAGTGTTAAGTCTTCTGCTGCTGAGATGAAGAACTAAAGAATCAAAGGAGATGTAGAAAGAAAATAACCCAAACAATCAAAAATACAAAAATTAATCACCAGGACAGAAAGAAACAAAGCTTCAGTTTCAGTTCTTTTTCTCCAGTCCATGAGAGAGCAGCTTCTGCCTACTATAAAATTACATCATCTGCATAGAAATGAACATTATAGCTATTTAAAGTTATAATCTGTAACTTTACCACATTAAAATATCTAAAAACAACCAGACCTATGTTCTATATGTTGTTGAGTTGTGTTCTTACATTATCCCAAATATTTCCATCAATTCTCAAACCAGAGAAATCTGTGATGTTATTCAGGGTAACGCTCTGTGTCATTTGGTCGTCTGTCAATGACATTATATCCTCTATGATCATGTGTCAGTGTTGTGTTTGTCTCACAGAAGCTCAACATTGACTTTTTGATTTAGTTTTAAGTTACATACACTTTTTACACCTTGGTGGATTTCAGCTCTATATTTGAACCAGATGAAGGATTTTAGTCGTCGGACGTCTGGATCTGAAGTTATCAGAGAAACAAGCTGAGGAAATGTTAGACAGCTCAGCTCCCAGCAGCTGGGGAAGTCCTGTCCTGTGTCTGCTGAAGAGCGTCAGTGAATCTCAGATTTTTAAAGTGAAGTTGAAGTTTTATACAGTGTTTTTGACAGTTATAATCACCGGGTCTGTTTGGTTTTCCCGCACCACTGACACTGAAGGAATCCAACTAGAGTCCTGCATCGGGTCTGGTATATTATCTTAATTCTATTTCCAGGTTTGGTTCTGGATAAAATAAAGAACATGCAGGTCAGATTGCGGGTGATGGACAATAAATACATTGAAATGAAATGAAAACAAAAATAATTAAATGAAACGTTTTAATCTTCTGACTGCAGTGGGTATCATGGATGTATTATAAGACATCTATAATCTTCAATTATGGTGGGTATAAGGCCAAAGTGGGCCAAGCCTCTGAAACAGACACTCTGAATGGCTTTGACATCACCCACTGGACCCAATGGGAATGTCAAATTGAGTGACGTAGCCTACCTGTAGACATCACTGGCAAAGAATATGGATGAGAATCGATCAATGAACACACAGAAAGAGGGCAGAAATGCTCCAGAAAATTAGTGTAATTATTCCAAATATTGCTTAACTGTAACTGTTAATATATCGATCAAAGTCAGTGACTCTCGCAATCTTCTAGTGTAAGGAGAAAAAAAACACACATCTCTAACTCAAACAGCCACAGAGCAGTGACGATCTTTCTTCTTAACATACAATTTGGAAGCATATACACTTCCCTGGGTTCAAGAGGTTAACAAAGTGATGTGCTACCTGAATGTTGAGTTCTGTATTGTTGTGCTTGGCTGACTAATGTTAAAATAAGCATTGTCTCCTTTTAAATCAAAGTTACAAATGAATCTTTTCAGTTATCCTTTTCATGTGTGTTTAACACTGGTGATCTAAGAATTGACTGCACACGATTGTTGCATAACAATATAAAAACGTTCAGTTTGTAATGATATAGTTTCCTTTTTTAGTTTTTTTGGCGGATGACCATCTAATTGATATGTGTACATTTATTACATGAATATAATTCAATGAAATGGACGTTTTCTCTTTTACTGCATTTTATTGATAGTGTTGGTTAAAATCAGCGGTGCTATTCATAAAACATTCTAAAACAAAGTTATTCATAAAATTAAAATTATTTTATTTTTATTGTTGCTTTGACTGTCGGCTCTGTCTTCTGAGCCACCTGGAATATGAGAGCCGCTTCACAGATACGTTACTAATATTTGGGCTATGTATATATATATATATATATATATTTGATCGAGAGACCCCTAGAGGCAGAAGTTAAGACTGTGTGTTTAATGATCAGACGATATCATTGATTGAAAATTCAAGAAGAGTGGCCCTAAAATTGAACCCTGTGGGATACTTTTCGTTATCGGTAAAAAAGCTGTTCGAACATTACACTGCTGTCTATCAGATCCATCCATAAGCAATCGACAACCAATAATCAATAGTTTTTGTTAGAGCAGGGAGTATCATTATCATCATCATCATCATCATCATATCTGATGATACATATAAAAAAAAAAAAACAGATCACAGACACAGAGTTTTCTAAACTCTGATTGGACCAGTGTCTGTTCAGTGAAGGTCATTGTGAGAGTAAGATTGTTGTTTAGGTTTAAACAACAGTAGTGACAGTGATGCATGCAGTGGATGCTGTTAGTTTTATTCACGGATGCTCTGAAATCAGCTGAATCAACTCAGATTTCCCATAATCCTTCTGAATAAACCACTGTGTTGGACTCTGATACAAGTCTGACTGTGTGAGAGTTTTTAGACTCGACAATAAATAAACTCAGAACAGCAGAAAATCTCAGATGTGACTCAGTGAAAACCTGTAACAGTTTCCGTCTCTGCTGCAGCCAATCATCTTTCTCTGTCTCATCATTTCCTGTTGTTTTCCTATTATTCGCTCAGCACAGATGTGTCACAGCTGGACACTGCACGTGTTGTTTTACCTCTCAGATGATGTGTTTGAATTATTGAGTAGCATCTGTTTTCTCTGATAACTTCAGCATCTCTCAGGGTGAAGCTGTTACCCAGCAGCGGGACTCCCTCCTCCTCCTCCTCCATGGTCACTGTGTGTTTGTTTGTGGTGGAAAACACCTCAGAGCAGGGTAAAGTTACTGCTGACCTCAGAGCAGCTCAGAGAGGCGGGCCAGGCTGTAACAGCCTCTGTGGCCTGTGCTCAGTGGCGGCAGCAGCATTGGGTAATAAAGGCAGCTTTGTGGGGGCGTCGCTCTGCAGGGATCGTGTTGCCGGGTGTCACAGTGAAGTGCTTTATTGAGCAGTGAGACAGTGAGTGACTGTTGGTGACAACAACAGCTCCACAGCAACATGAAGGAGTGTCATGTGACCTGAAAACACACGTTAACCCCACAGAGCTGTGTATGTGTGTGTGTGTGTGTGTTGCAGTGATGAGGTCCACATGGTCTCATGACTTTATTCTGATCTTTGATTCTTTTCTTTGACCAACTTGTTTTTAGCTTCACACAACGACAGCAGCTGTTTTTATTTTTAGATCTGACATTTATTTTGACTCAGTATTTATAAAAATTAAACAAAACTCAGGAGGATCAGCCGAAAAAATATAATTGAAAAAATACAACAGAAACAGAAAAGTTTTTAAATGATTTTTATCTCGCCAAATTAGCTGCCATGATTTTTATTCCTCCGCGCTGGACATGATATCTCCGTAACACCTTGATGGAAGTTCCTCAAATTTGGCATGAATATCCACACGGACTCAAGGACGAACTGATTAGATTTTGGTGGTCAACGGTAGAAGTCACAATGACCTCACAAAACTTGGTATTGGCTTTGTGAACGAGATATCTCCGTAACACCTTCAGGGAACTTCAAATCTGGCTACCCAGAATTACCCAGAAAGCCTCTGTGATGAAAACATATGTTTCTAAGATTTTATTCCAATAGAAATTTTAAGAAAACAACTTCAGGATCATTATTTTCCTTATGTTAAAGTGAATCAATCATTAATATAGATTTTCACAGATAATGATAAAAGTTCAAATTAAAAATATAACGAATAGCTTTTTTTTCTAGTTAATAACTATATTGAACTGATTGACTATTTTGACCCACTTTGAACTGGAACAAATGAAGAAGCCTCCCAGAGAAAAGTCGCAGGTTTAGGATGTGAAGATGTTCGTGCAGCAGGTCACTGTGTCAGCAACTATGCAGGAGCAATTTTGGCGGGAAGGTCAGGTGATTAAAACACGAGATAAATTTCATGGTCTCAGTCTGGGGGGACGGTCCTGGTCCCTGCAGATGGTCTGAGTCAGGAGTCACAGGTCAGGAGCTGCAGCCAGAAAATAAGACGTGATGTTGACATTATGTAATGCATGTGATTGGTTAGTCACAGAGTCACATGCCGCCTCATCAATGCCTGTCTTTGTGTGTGTGTGTGTGTGTGTGTGTGTGTGTGTGTGTGTGTGTGTGTGTGTGTGTGTGTGTGTGTGCGTGTCAGTTTGTCCCCTGCAGCTGTTTTTCAGCAGTTGAAGAGTCAGACAGCAGATTTAGCTCAGACGGTTTATTCTGGTTAAAGATAGAAACAGTCTGAACAGTAACACAGGCTGAAGAGAAAACACTGAACTGTCATTTAAACAGAAGACACTGATGACAACAGAGAGGCTCACTGCTGTGTTGAATCAAAGGTTCTGACTGAGCATAGTCACTAATATCACCAGAAAGAGAACAAGACTCCACTGCACTAAAACACAGAGGGAAACAACACGTGTTCATCACTTTATTGTATTGAAATGAAAAACATTTTTCCATCCCATAATTATCATTATTTTTATTATTATAGTGATGTGTCATGTATTAATCTTTGTTTCTTTGTCTTGTCCATATTAAGTCTGGACTGACTGTTGTTAGTTTGAGCTGAAGACATGCAAACAAATCATATTGTGATTGTGATATAGGTCAGGATTTCAGCTATAGTGATTTTTTAATTTTATTTTCGGTGGAAAAAATAGAAAATAAAATTCTTGTTGGGTCTTGTACCAAACAAACATGTTCCTTTATGTCTGGTGAATATGATTTGTTTCTCTGTAGCAACCTGATGTTTCATTTAGGGTCTGTTGTTGTGACATGTTACCTTTATTAAAAACAAATTGCAGCTCCTGTGATTTGGATATTACAATTTCCTTAATAGCCTCACAGCAAGAAGGTTCCGGGTTCGAGTCCCGGCTCGGACACGGGATCTTTCTGTGTGGAGTTTGCATGTTCCCCCCGTGCCTGTGTGGGTTCTCTCCGGGTACTCCGGCTTCCTCCCACAGTCCAAAGACATGCGAATGGGGACTAGGCTGATTGGATACTCTAAATTGACCATAGATGTGACTGTGAGAGTGAATGGTTGTTTGTCTCTGTGTGTTTGCCCTGCGATGGACTGGCGACCTGTCCAGGGTGTACCCCGCCTCTCGTCCGAAAGGATGCTGGGATAGGCTCCAACCCCCCCGCGACCCTACTAGAGGATAAGCGGTAGAAAATGAATGAATGAATTTCCTTAATATTAAGATGAAATGTTCAGCTCTATTGTACAGTACAGCGCAGTCGTTAAAAGCTGTGTCTCAATCCTTCACAGGCTGCATGTGAAGACTGATAGAGTCAGAGCAGTGCGACTAGACTGTCCTGTTTTGAAGGTTCCAACAGGTGGATCATTCATCGTCCAACATATCCCAAGATATGAGATGCATTGCACACCAGTAAAAAAATATGTCAGTAAAAAACACTGACAGAGAGCCTGAGGAGCAAACTGTTAAATTTATGTATTGTGTTTCCGCTCAATCCAACAGCAGGTACAACTGTTAATAAACCAGGGGCCTAAAAACTCAATTTTTGTGAAAAAAGTTACATGTTGTCAAGGTTACGTGGTGACATCAGCCACACTTTGCTACACAACAAAATCCTCCCTAGACCAGGCTCTCTCTCTTCGGTTCGGCCTTCGTGATGCTCAGAGGGCCACACGTTTGTAGACCACGTCCTTGCAAATGATGCAGCCCCTGATTTGCGACACTACTGTGTTTCCTCATTCCTCAAACATTTGGGTTTTCTCTGCTCAAACCTGAAACCCAGGGTCCCCTCTGCTTGAGTTAAGGTGCATGTGTCCTGGATTAATGATAAATAATAATATTAAAGCACTTTGTGTGTTTTACATAAGAAAATCAAGATATATAAAATCATTATACTATAAATTAGGTCACTAAGACAGAATGAAACAGGTTACAATACCCAACAATAGAGAAAAGTGTTAAATATGAACAGTTAAATCTGTGTTTTCACATCAGAAACTGAAACAGAAAGTTCTGCTGACGCGTCTCCTTAACTTATCCTGACTCATCTTTAACGAGCGTTTTAATTAAATCAGAGTCGTCATGTGGATTAATGAGTTCAGTTAGCGTCCCTCAGTGTGTGCGTGTGTGTGTGTGTGTGTGTGTGCATGTGTTAATCTGCTCAGACAGCTGCTGTGTGTCTGCTCTGACAGCAGTGTGTCTGGACAGTTTGTTTGGTTTCTCAGAGGATTAAACTCACTCATCTGCTCTCAGCTGCACACTCTCACATCTCTAATGGATTTTTTTTTTCACAGCTCATTAACTATTATTATTGATGAAGCCGTTTTTAAGCAGTTTAATTAATAAAGGAGAGTTTGAAGATCATTGTTCTTTTGTCATAAAACATTTCATACTTCGTGTATTTATTTGCTGGAATAAAAGCAAGTTGAGACTTTTTAAACTTTTGTTTGTCAAAACAAACTTTTGTTTGTTGTTTATTTATGTTATGTAAATATATTATTAGATATAAATCTCTTTAAGTTGGTTGACTCTGAATTAAAGATTCAATATATTGATATTTGTTTGTTTGTGATATATGTTTCGAACACTCAGTATTTTATTTTATTTCATCTGGACCCAGGAAATAGTTAAACAAAACTATCCCAACTCAAGGTCCACCTACTAACTTTTATCAGATGATTCTTTCAACAACATCACATGGTCTTCATCAGCAAATTATATTTTTATATTCTTTATTCAGCGGCAGAGCAACGATCACAGGGTCATTAACATCCTTTGGAGAGCAGAAAGGAGATGAACTAAACTAACTCTAACCAAACTAAGCTAAAAATAAAAAGTGGGAGAAAGAATGTGAGCGGAGGATGTAGAGGTGTGTGTTTGTTGTAAGTCTGTTGTGTGTGTGTTGTGCATGTGTGTCTGTCTGTGGGCCGCAGTGTTGAAACTAGAGAGTCACCATAATAAGAGTCCTGAGGATTTTACAGGACAAAAATTACCACAGGTTTGTTCCTAAAGAGCTAAAGAGTTCTGTTAGTTGGCACGGCAACGAGGTGAAGTGTTTCTGTGTGTGTGTGTGTGTGTGTGTGTGTGTGTGTGTGTGTAGTAGGAGAAACTGATGGAAACAGTAAAAACAGCAGCAGCCCTCTTCATGACTCAGCACTGCACAGATGCTGTTTGAGGGTTTTTTACCCCCCCCCCCCCCCGACGTCACCACACACACACACACACACACAGGACAGTACATCACCACACAGAAGTGCTGAGAGATTCTGGGTCATCCTGTGGCGGCAGCCCCTCTCCATCCCTCCAGTGGCCTCCATCAGCAGCAGGAGACCAGGGATTCCCAAACAATGCTCAGTTGCCAAGGGAGACGCCACAGTCCAGTCACCGTGGTAACCAAACTCACCTACACACAGACACACACACACACACACACACACACATACACACACACACACACAGACACACACACTTACACACACACACACTTACACAAACACACACACTTGGTCCTGTGTATTGTGTTTCCCCTGCAGTGAGAGCCAGAGGTTGCAGTCCAACAAACACACAGAGTTCATTACTGTAGTACTGATACCAACTGACTGTTCACTAAGCCTTCCTCTTAGTTACGGTTGCTACAACTCAAACTCATCCTACCACTGCGTGCGCGCACACACACACACACACGACTGTTATGTATAGAGCCCTCAGTCATTCCATTGGAACGAGTCGTGCCCATGTCATGATAGTGTCTGAAGTCTTCATCTACACCTCACTACTCAGTGTGCTATATATGGAGAAGTGAATGAGTGTGTTTCCTTATTCAGTTTTTTTCTTTAAACCATTTCCTCACAGATTCTGCACATATAAACTCATAAAGATTATGTTTATGTTATGGCCTACAGATTGAATTATTATTATTATTAATATTATTATTTCTTTGTCTATTGTCTCTCTATTATTTCTTTATTATTCAGTAGGATGGGTCTAAATACTACAGTACCCATGACCCCCAGCTGCTATAGCCAATGAGAAGAAGCCAGTCAGTGACAAATGACCTCCCTCTGTCACTGCTGTTTGGAGCTTTTTGGGTGAATGCTACAAAATAAACCAACTGAGCAGAAGCAAACTAAGCCAACTAATGCTAACTAAACTAAGATAAAAGAAAACTAAGCTATCTGAACTAAGCTAAAAAACTATGCTAACTAAACTAAGCCAAAAAACTAAGCTAACTAAACTCAGCTAAGAACTAAGCTAACTAAACTAAGCTAAAAAAAAAAAAAGTTACACAAACTACCTCACAGTCATAGTTTCAACATGACACAATGTTACCACTAACAGTAACTGTATTTATTAGTAGTTGCTTTCTTTAACTTATTAGACCCTTTGATGAATGATCCAATTCACCGGTACAACCGCTCGTTAGCTCGTCAACATGTAACTTGGCTTGTTATCAGCAGAGCTAAGCCCTCAGACTACATTTGTAACTTACTGGTCATCAGCAGAGCTGTATGCTAGCAGCCGCCAGACTGTGTTCTCTGCAGTGTTTTTGAAGATGATGTGGGTCATAACGTTAGTGGAACATATTCACATGTTGGCGTAACTGCATGTTGGTGTCACCCCTGTTGAGGGGGGAATCCTCTGGTGTGAGTCTCTGGGTCGGTGTGAAACCAGCTATAGTGTAGCACAGAACTGGTCTGGGTTCAGATTTTTCTGGTAATGATAATCAGATTAGCCGAATGCTTACTTGACATGGGAGGACAGCGTGGGTTTGTATTATTGTAATTTTTAAATAAATTACATTTTTTTAAATATTGTAACCTTTTTAGTCCTGTCAGCAATGTAGGAACGACCAACCACTATATTTATATGTTATATATGCTGCTGCAGATACCATACAAATACCACGGCATTTAACACTGCAGGTTTGTTTCATAACAGAAGAACTGTGTGAAACCACATCAGCTTAAAGGGAAACTCTGGTATTATTATATTAGTTTATTCTCATATTTGTGGCTATGCTAACTGCAGGTCATCCTAATTCTGTGTCATGTTAATTCTCAAATGTCGAGATGTGGGAAACTCTGGGAGTTTTTCAGCACTGAGGAACTCTGAGTATTAACACAACAATGTGCATATCGACAATATAATCATTTCTTCCACCTTCACTGAAATAATTGTCTTAGTCACATATTGAACATTTTCTACTGCGTCAAAGGAACCCGTTTTGTTTCTGATTCAAATGTCATCAAAACCAAAACCAAATTGTTCACATATTTAATCTGTAACTGTGGGAGGGTTTTTCCATGTTTTTCTTTTTTTTATCAGTTACTGTTCTTCCTCTAAGTGACCAAATAAGGAAACAGGTTGTTGGCTCAGTGAGTGTGTGTGTGTGCGTGTGTGTGTGTGTGTGCGCGTGTGTGTGTGTGTGTGCGCGTGTGTGTGTGTGTGTGCGCGTGTGTGTGTGTGTGTGCGCGTGTGTGTGTGTGTGTGCGCGTGTGTGTGTGTGTGTGCGCGTGTGTGTGTGTGTGTGCGCGTGTGTGTGTGTGTGTGCGCGTGTGTGTGTGTGTGTGTGTGTGTGTGTGTTTTGAACAGGACAATGTTTTACTGGAAAGGTCCACAGTGAGCAAGGAGGGGAGCTGAAACAAAGGCAGCTGGAGACGAGGTCAAACTCCTCAGGAATGTGTGGAATGAAGTGAACATGATTCTCTGGAATCAGGACTTCCCCTCACTCTCTCTCTCTCTCTCTCTCTCTCTCTGTTTCTATTTCTGTCAGCCTCGCTTGTCCTCTCCCTCCACCCTTTGTGAGTCATAATAAATGCCAAAAACCCACATAAATCTTTAAATACATGAAAATAACTGAATCTGCAGCATCTGAGTGTAGCTGTGGTTACACTAAGTGGCCAAAAGTATTAGTAGTATTAGTAAGTAACACTTTTTTTAATCTCTTTATATTGTTTTATATGCACTAGCACTATGTATTGTATATGTGACACTACATATTAAGATAAGATAAAATAAAATTTTTATCAAAGATGCTCAATACATACATATAGTACATTTATTCATGTACTGTGATTAAGGTACAGTTTTGAAGTTTTTTTTTTTGCTGTTTTATATTCTACTCTGACTTTATTTACTTTGCAGCTTCATGTTAATGAAACATTAAATTAAATTAAGATGTTTAACTATAGGTTAAGGCTTTATTGATCCTAGCAGTATATAGTCATTAAAATTAGCTCCATCTTAAGTGATGGACACATTAATGCATCAATAATTATAAAACAATTAACCATTTTGGACAATTAGCATGTAAGTTTAGCATTTTAAATGTGTTTTGATGTCAGTATTTTTATACTTTTATTTTTTTATTCACCTCCAACTGGTCTCTAATGTCTCTAATTCATGATGTTTTAGTGCTACACCTTCCAAATCAGAAAGTTTACAGTTTAGAAATCCACTCCTAATTTAAACACATCAGATATATGTGAACTGTCTGGGTGAGATATTTTACACATCACTGATGTGTAAAACTGATGTGTTTCTGTTTGTCTCTTTCCTGTTTCATCAGAACAGGATCAGGTCTCAAAATCTGGTCCATAGAGAAATGGTTTTCCCAGTTTGATGTGGAGGAACTTGACCTCAACCCCATCCAGAACCTTCAGGGAGAACTGGATTAGTTGAGTCAGACCCTTTCCCGCCATCAGGTCCGGACCTCACTGATGCTCCTGTGTCTGACTGGGACTGAATCCCTGCAGCAGGTCCAAGATCAGCTGGAAAGACTGAAACCAGGACACTTACTGAAAACTGCAGAGGGAAAAACTGTGAAGCAGCAACTCCATATATGGGCGAGAATGATGACACTGTCTGGGAAAGTCTAACAGCCAATCAGAGCAGCAGACGTTGGAGCCAACAGGCACAAGTCAGTGGTGTGCAGAGACCGGGACCTAAGAGCACAGAACGAGCTGCCCTGTTCCCGCAAACACACACACACACACACACACACACACACACACACACACACACGTATACACACACACACACACAAGCTAACACACTCACACACTACAACAATAACAGCACAGCCAGGGACAGGACGTCATCTGGGGTAAGTTCAAACTAAATCTGTGTTGTCCAAAGGTACAACTGAAAAAACTAACATGCATGCACACACGCACACACACACACACACACACGCACACACACACACACACACACACACACACACACACACACAATCTTCCCGCCATGACCTTTCCTCCAGTGTCTCCTGCCTCTTCCTGCTTTTCTGCAGCTCTGTGTGTTCCTGTGAAATACTAACCTGGGGACTATGTGTCCTGGAAATCCATCATGTCATCACACAGGAATCCAGAGCTCTGAGCCAATAGGAGAGCAGCTGACACAGAGACAGGGAGACCACCAGACGTCGCCCGGGCGTCACCCACCCTCTGACCGTAACCCCTCAGCATGAGGAAAAGGCCCCACTGACACAGACGGCTCTTTCCTGAACTTAAACCAAGAAGCATCAACATGTTGACAACAGTCTGTTTTAGTAGGAACACTGTTACATATACTGTCTACAGTGGTGGAGAAGAACTGGGTACATTTACCCAAGTGCTGCATTCAAGTACAAGTTTAAGATACTTCAGTTCAATTCAGTTTTATTTGTATAGCACAAAATCATGACATATATTATTTCAAGGCTCTTAGTCAGGTTAAGACCTGACAATTGTGTCCTGATTCAGAGGCTGCAGGGGCTTTCCTTCGCTGCCAATCTGTGTTTCTCTTCAAACTTTTCATACAAACGTAGTCCAGTTATAACCTGGAGGTCTAAACATCTTTTGGCTTGCAAATCACCACATCATTGAGAGACAGGAGAAACTGACCTCAGCCAGTGTGAGTGCTGCAGGATCACATACAGACTGGGAGGTAGAAACCTACATGATATCAGAGGAAATAGCAGTGATCTGCTGCAGTTCACAGTGTTGTCTTCTGTTCTGCAGAAGCTTCAGACGGTTTCACGTAAAGGAAAAGGAAGCTGCAGGTTTGAACTCTGGCTTCAGTTACAGTATGTTTACAGGGGGGAGAAAAAGAGAGAGAGATAGACGGGAAGACAGAGAGAAAGAGAGGGAGAGGATTTCCTCTTAGAGGAAGGGGTGGGGAGGCGTTCCTGCACTGATGCAACAAGCTGCAAAACTGCTGTTCACCTGTGGCCTCATGGGAAATGTAGTGAAAGTTTAATCTATCTAGGCAACTCAAAGTGTTCACGAACACATTAAAAACATTACAAAGGAAAATGAGTCATAAAACTTTAAAATACATCGAAGTAAATGGGAAGAAAAAAATTAAAAAGAAACAAATTAGAGAATAAATAACAGTAAGGTAACATTTATGGAGGCAGGAAAAGTGTCCTGTGTCCCTGTGTTGCTTCAAATAATAATTGCTTCATTATTTATGTTAATTGTTTTATAACGAGACAAAAGTGATATTTTTATTGTTTTTGAAAACTAAAAAATATGATTAAAACAAGAAAAGCACTTAATTTTAATGAATGAATGAATGAATTTAACATCTGCAATAACAAATAATTTTAACATCTGGTGGGCAACAATTTCAGTGAAAAAGCACTATTTTGTTATGCATCAGTGCAGCAGAATAATCATTAAAATCACTCTACAACAGGAAATGAAAATAATGGTACTTATGTAGCATGTCCACTGAAATATAAAGGAAATGAGAATCTGATCGAGCAGTCTGTCCTGAAGAGGTCAAAGTTCAGTCACCAAACAGGTTAAACATCAGATTACTGACTGTAAAGCAACTGAGGGTGATGATAAATGAGGACAAAAAGAGAGATGTGAAGACTGAAGACGTCTTTGTCCTCTGATGTCCTGAGAAGAACCTCGTCCTTGTTAGACAGGAGGAGACATTCAGAGGACCTGGTCTGACCTCAGCCCCCTCACACTGACCCAGTCTGAACGCTGGCACACAGAAAGTCACAACAGACCATCAGACACACATCGCATTTCATTTATGGAGTATTGAAATCACTCAGGACCTATTTTACCTCTGAGCTGCTGCAGCTTTTTAACCAGCATCTAAATGGAGACATTTCACAGTAAATCAATTCATTAAAGAGGAATCTGCTGATCCTTCAGGTCACGATTTGATTCTTCAGGACACGGTCCCGAAGGCTGAACCCAAATGAGACGGTCTGGTCTATGGAGGATTCACGCTGTGCGTCACCAGCTGTGATGAGATTTGGTTCAGTCTCTAAGAACACACAGTCTGGCTGAGTACAGTGTTGCTGTATTTTTCACACATATCAAACATCATATTTCATGTTCAGGTCCTGTGAAGCAGGCTGCAGAATAATGTGTGTAAATGTGTGTGTGCGTGTGTGTGTTTGTAACAGAGAATGAGAATGAAACAATGCTGTGAATGTTGAACAGAGGACGTCGGTTCATTCGTCCTGATGAAATGAAAAGTGATGAGATGATTGTTCCACACTTCATTGTTGCTTCCAGCCGTTTTGACTTTTGTCCCAGTTTGTCTCCGTTTTTTTCTCCATTCGTCAGAAGCTCGTTTGTGCTGCAGCATCTGGATGATAAGGACCCGGAGGAGGAGAGGAAGTGTTCACTGTTTCCAGGACAAAGGACCATTGTGACTCCTGAGACGACCTGAGAAAGGCTGTGGCGAGTGGCGGCGAGCGTTCACATCAGGACAACAATGTAGCGCACAAACAAACTGGGAGGAGAATAGAAAAGAGCAGACGGTGAGGAGAGATCATAGTCAGAGTCAAGGCTGCTGCTCACTCTCTTCTCACCAGGACAAAGACAGGAAGACTTTAAGACCTCAGATGGAGCTGGGAGAACTGGGAGAGTTCTGTCTCTCACCAGTGTCCTCACACACCTGGACGAATGGGATCCAGTCAGCTCTCATCATGTTTCTATGGAAAAGTTTTTGAATGTTCCCCAGATGATGAATCCTACTGACTTTGCCATTGATTCCATGTTGACAAGACAAGCAGGCAAAGTTTTTTTTTTTTTTTCTTAAAGTCTCAGTAATTTCCTCAAACAGCTGATCGCTGTAGTTTTCATCAGAGTAACAAGAGGAAACAAATAGAGCATCTGTTGGGGACTATTTTCAGTGGTGGATTAATCCGTATTTGGTGCTGTAGGGAGTATTTGTGGCAACAGGACAGTGTGTGTGTCAGAATAAACTACAGCGTGTGTGTTCATGGTGAAGTGTTTGCCCCTTTATTTGTCCATTAATTTGAAAAACTAAATCCCTAAAAAGACTGTAACTTCAATCAATAGATAATTAATTAGATATTATTTATTAAAGGACCAGTAGCCTAGAATGAAACTGCATCTTACATGAAAACTTATGGTCTCTTCAAGGTTTATATATTGAGGAATGGCTTTAATTTCATTTTTATTTTGGTTTTATAAGACCCTCAAGCTGTGCAGATAATTGATTTGTATATTAATACCTTGATATATTACATTCTCGTAATTTATCCACATGAAATCCAAAATTCAATTAATATATTTTATTTATTCATGGGTAGATTAATGCAATGTTTAGATTAGAAATAAAGGGATGCAGTTATAGTGAACAGAACAGTGAGACTCACTGATGTGTTTTAATGGTTTCTGGAAACAATGGAGCCTATCAGATACATGAGGCTGTGATACGCACACTGTACCTGTTAGGGGGAGATGTTAGATATCCAGTGCAGGTTTAGGATTTGAAGAAAAACCTTTTCCTGTGTGTCGTCTGGAGTCTGATCAGTTTTGTTTATCCACTAGCAGAGGACAGGAAGCTGTCAGTCAGCAGCTAAAACATGGACCTCCGGATGTCACGACGTCTCCCAGGAAGAGGAGGAGTCAAATCCCTCCACACGTCTCTGGAGAAGTGTGTAATAATTAGCGACATGGAGGATTATAGAGAGGTCAGATGAAGAACCAACTGCAGGGACGTAAATCAGTGTTAACACATAGAAACAGGTCTCTTAGCCTCACTGACATTAACACCTTTAGACTTCTAGTGCTGATCGTCAGACCGAAACAGATTCCTCAAAGACGTGGCTTTAACCTGAGAGTAACTCAAAACGACATCAGATAAAGGAGAAAGAGTTTTTTCAAGCTTAAAACATGTGTCTCTGTTTTTAACATTTAGAATTTATTCATCTTTACCCATTCACATTAAAGTCAAAGTTTAACAAGGAAGACAGTCTGAACAATATGAGAATAAAGTTGCAAGTTTATCAGACAAAAGTCATATTTCTGTCCACCATCTGTTTTCTATCAGTTTGTTGTTTTACAAGTTAATGCAGTTACATTAGTGACAGTTGTAATATAATGAGAATCTAGGTTTATGGGGAAGAAGTTGCAGCATTAATTTTGTTTTACAAGAGAAAAGTTGTAACTTTGACTTTTTTGTTAAATGTTACGGCTTTATTTGAATAATATCTGTCTGTTTCCCTCTAATCTGAACCTTATTCTTTATCCTTCACTCAGACTTGTGTTTTTCTAAACTTTGAATGGACTGAAGTTAACGCTCTTCTTCTTCTGTTGACCGATGGTTGAAGGAGTGACAGGCTGAAAAATAAAATCACCTCCAACATGTTTATCCTGTTTAGTGATAATGAGGGAGTCAGGGCTGCAGAGGGCTGATGGGAAATATGGTCTAACAATAACATGGTGCTGTGGTGGTTTTCAGTCTGAACAGGAGAATCACACTGACAGATGTAAGAGATGAAATTCTGAGCAGTCTCCATACTCGACCACTCGCAGCTCTGCAGTCTGTCCTCAGCTCACTGACGCAGGCTGGGTAATTAAAAACAGAGGACTGGATGCTAATTGGGCGTCTTCAG
>NW_019174574.1:2793853-2821678 GCF_002260705.1 Seriola dumerili | reverse complement strand
CCCCCCCCCACAAAAAAAAAAAAAAAATCTGCTGAACCTCGCTGGACCAGCTGCTGCCTGTCTGAAACTCCCAGCGCCTGGACACATGGAGCGTCAGCAGCAGTGAAGTTTCCCTGGAGAACAACACTAACAATAATATAAACCAATAAACCCTAACACTCTGATCACTGTTTAATATTTATTATGTTGCAATTTATTATGTGTCGTTGGTGTAATACTCTACAGTTTGGCTTATGTACTGTGTTGACTGCCTACGGGGTTGTGCAATATAAAAATAAAAATAAATAAGTAAAAAAATTAAGAGGTTGAATTAGAAATTAAATGGTTTCTTATAATAAAAAAGCGGTTTCTTATAATAATAATAAAAATTATTATTAAAACAGTATTTAATGCTTAATCAATTCACCATCAGTCGTCTTAGCCATTTAACCTGGCAAACATTTTACTTTGAAAAACCTGTAGGTTTGAGGTTGTGATCTTTCAACACATTTTCATATATAACATATATTTTAACCTGTTAAATAAAAAATCTCTAATAAATGAGAATGTCTTTGTTCCACCTGAACACAGAGACTCCACAGACATGGATAACATGAACTTTATACAGTGTTGGTGTCAAAACTGAAAATATAATGAAGGTAGAATTTAGCATCTGATACTAAAATTGTAAGATTAGCAAATGGCTTGGTATGACTGGTAAACTGTGTAAGGCTATGTTATCCATTAGCTAATCCAAATTCAACTGTTCAACTCAATTATCAGCCAAGAGTTTGTGTAGTTTGGACATGTTTCCTCTGCTGCTTCTCTCAGGTTAGTAACTGGACTTTATTAATTAAGAATTATGAATTAATTTTATGACTTCTTCACACAATATCAAAAATGTATTTTTTTCCCAGTAAAACCAAAACCAGAATCTCAGAATTTTGCAAAAAAAAAAAAAACATTCATGCAACTTTCATAAAACATCTATTTATTTTTCTAGTTTCTTGCATATTTGAAATAGTGAACAGTCACGAACACTGACCATGTAAGGTTCTTCCCTCTGCAGCCTCTCAGCCCTGCAGACTTCTGGGAAACGAGGCCTCCTGGTATGCGACAGGGCCTGGACCTGGATCAGGATCAGACAGAATAGAGTCTGTTTACAGCTGGTTCGGACTGAGACAGAGATCTGTCTCTTCTTTTAATCATCAAGTTTAAAAATTGCATCCACATGTTCACACTGATGTTTACAGCTGTGAGTCTGTGTGTGTGTGTGTGTGTGTGTGTGTGTGTGTGCGTGCGTGCGTGCATGTGTGTGTGTGTTTGTCTCCTGACAACAAACATCAGTTGACATATCTGTGATGTCACATCTCCACACCTGTCTGTGTGTTTACATGGAGACAGACTGCAGGTGACCTCAGGTAAGACATCACAGTGAACTCACCTGACAGTATCTGAGTGAGAACAGGTCATACTGACGTGGTGGCAGGTTAAAAATAGAAAACACGTCTGTTCTCTGCTCGCTGACATGTCAGCTAAAAATATGACTGTAAATATTTATCATCACCACTCAGCCTGGGGGTAGCAGCTAAGCTAACATGCTAATGATGGGTGTGTGTGTGTGTGTGTGTGTGTGTCCTGCAGGCTTCCCCCTGTTGTTTCAACCAATAATGACTCTCAGCATTAGCATTAGCATTAGCCTCCTCCCTGAAAACACACACAGCAGCTGTACTGACTCCAGCTGTGTGACTGTAGCTACACACTGAAATAACAGTCAGACACCATGACCTGTTAGGACCAGACTCACTGATGAGGACAGAAAGGGGACGTGACCCAAATACCCACCATCACCCCTCACCCCCACCCACAACAACATGTGTGACACTGAGTGAAGTTCAACAGAAGCTGAAGATTAATTATATTTGTCTTTGCAGCCCAAAATTTACTAGGTATATGCTATACTATATATTATATTTACTACACTATATATATATATATATATATATATATATATATATACATATATATATATGTGTGTGTGTGTGTGTCTGTGTGTGTGTGTGTGTGTGTGATTGTGTACAGCCAAATGAAAAAAAAAAGAAAAATTTTAAAAAAGAATGATGTAATGCAGAATCTGAATTATTTTGCCGTTGTTTTGTTTCTTGTTCTTATTGTTTAATATCTTATGTAGGTTGTGAAGTCTTATTGATATTGTGATGTTTGTGTATTTGTGTTCATTTTTTGGTTTGTTTAGTGTGACTTAGTGTGTTAACTTTGATCTGTGTTTATTGTTTCATCTTCTGGTTTTCATGTCATGGTTCTGTTCAATAAAAAAAAACAGATCTGCACACTCAGGGTTTTTATATTTCATATCCTCAAATAAAAGAGAACTGGATTTTAAGTCTGTTAGTCAGATGTATTTAAAGTCCATGTGAATCCAAACCCTGCAAATACACACAACACAGAGGATAAACACACAGGAGAATTTAACTAAAGGTCAAAGGTCAGATTGTTTCAGGGTCAGGTCTATGTTTGGACCCGCCCACCATGGGTCCAGTTCTGCTCGAGGTTCCTGCCACTGTCGCCTAGTGCTGCTCCTGGTGGGAATTGTTGGGTCTCTGTAAATCATAATATAAAGAGAAGGTCTAGACCTGAGGTCTGTACTACGAAGCAAGTTCAACATACCCAGGATAACTTATCTGGGCTTAACTGAACCTAACATTGACTGTCCTGATAACCTGTACTACGAAGCAGGTTATCAACTGGCTCAGTTAACCCTGGGTTTACCTGTCCGGCTACGAGCGCGTTCATGTGAAAGAGGCGGAGTTGTTTATTATAAGCAACATCATCTGAACCATGAATGAAGTTCTTAATATGATATGAGAAGAAACGCTGATACCTGCCAGTATATTTGGTTATAACCACATCCAAAAGCGATATTCAACAAGGTGAAATGTATTATCACATAACTAGAATTTTAAAAAAAAATCTATAAATATAATTACTATTAAAGTCAGATTAAGGATATATTTTAAATACGTGGATGAATTATCATTAAGTTTCTTACTCAGTATTTTCTCTTCAGTCTGATGATGAACAAACTGTTATGAACATGTGAAGCAGATAAAACAGTTAAAGTTAATGTCAGACTGTTTCTGCTGCAGAGAGGAGAGAAAGAAAAGAGGAGATAAGTAGTTGATGTCTTATGAGTAAGGCCGACTGAAATGTTCATTTATAATCATGGAAATAGTTAACAGATAATTTTTCTACTAAAAGACATCAGAAGTTTAGTTTTTATTTCTAGTTGTGCTCACAGAGTCTCCTCATGTTATTCTGAGCTGCAGTGATGAAGAACAGTAAGAGCATCAACACTGTCAGGAATCTGTTGGATTAAAGAATCTTTGTTCAATTAAAATGAAGCTATAATAGTTATTTAGCCTGATAAACTCTGTGCAGTTTTTAGCAGCTTTGTTTCAAAACCAGAGTGGACACATGGAAAGACCCAAACAGGAAAACTGTTCCACTGATTTATATAAATATCTACTGCTCATTATTATTGATCATTCCCGTCGGGATCCTGTAGGAATGATGACTCAGTTTTTCCAATGATTTGATTGGTCAGTAGTTTGGCTGTTGACAGGTTTTGATCTGATCCTCTGCAGCTCACCTGCACCAGAGCAGGTCAGGAGTTCAGCGTAAGTTCAGTCGTAGGACTGAAAACCCAGAGTTAAACCTGTAGCGGCCTCGATAACCTCACATCCTGCTTCATAGTACAGGCCTCTGCTCTATTTGAAAAGTGCCTTGAGATTATTTCTGTTGTGAATTGACGCTATATAAATAAAAAAAAATGACTTGACAAAACTAAATATTAAAAGAGAAATAAAATGAGTCTAATCTGTTTCTACAACACTGATCACTGAGTGTTTCTACAGCACAGAGTGACAGTGACCTGCAGCTGATGACACACACACACACACACACACACACACACACGAAGAAGACAACTCATGAGCTGTGATGAACAAAGACACAGTGTACACGTTCTGATCAGTTACACATTAGAGACAGAAAACACTGATCAGCAGAGGTCAAAGGTCAGTGTGTGTGTGTGTGTGTGTGTGTGCGCACAAGTTGATTTGCTTTTACTCACTACTTACTCAGTACTTACTCGTTTGTTCCTGTGTGTACAGGTTCACAGTGAGTCAGTCATTAAAAAGTAAAACTATGGTTCACTTAAAAATGATCCACAGCTTCAGTGAAATCTAAAACCTTTAAACATTAAATTCAACTTTATAAACAACCTGAAAACTGTCTCTAAAACACCTGAAAAACAGAGAGTAAAACTTTATTGTCCAGTGTGTGACTGACAGAAGTTCAGTATGAATCCGATTCTAAATGTAGGTGAAGAAAACAGACTGAGGACCAGCTCCATCACCTTCCTTCATATTTGCTGCTGAACACCACCCACTGTCATGACCTCAACTGTCCATCACTCAACCACCACCCATCATCCAACTGAGCCCCACCCATCCACCCCCAACCCCCACCCTCCTGGTTCAACTCCTCAACCAACAGTGCCCCTTCTTTTTATTCTCTAAACTAAAAATAGATTTAAACAGACCCCGACCGCCACCCCCAACGCCCCCCCCCCTCCCTCCCCAAAACACAGCAGCAGCAGCGGTGGTGGTGAAGACCCTCCTCAAACCACCAGACCCAAACCACCACCACCACCACAGACCCCACCCTGCACGCTGCTACCATTTCAGAGGGAGGGGCTCCAACCACAGCTCAAGCCTCCATCACTGCTGTCACCAAAATAGATTCTTCATTGGGGGGGGGGGGACAGAAGAGCTTTCAACAAATCAAGAGAAGAGAGAAGACCACCAGTGACAATCAGTGGAGGTTTCATGAGTCTTTCAGTAGGTGTGTGTGTTGATTACAGGAGGGGCTCAGGTGTGCAGTCACAGCTAGCAGCTGTCTTCAATCTCCAATCAGCTCAGGTATAAATTCTGGACTTCAGCTTCACTACCAGGTTGTGGACTCGGTCAGTCTTGGCCCAGTCCTGTGGCTCTGAAACCTCTTTTAAAGCGTGATTAGTCTGAGTCTCCTCTGACTCCCCTCCCTGAGTCATCAGATTCACCTTCACATCAAACCAATCCTTGAGCCAGTATCTGCCTCAGTGTCTGTTTTTGGCTTCAGTGAAACTTTTGTGAGGAAAGAACATGAGACTTTTAAAAACCAGGTTTACATAGTGAACCAGTGGTTCAGGTTCAGATCAGACTGAAAACATTCAGTTTTCTGATGTGATGTTCAAAGGGAAACTGATCCATGATCCGGGAGCCAAAAGTTCAGACTCCATGAGTCCTGAACTTAGAGCAGGGCAGAACCAGGAGCCTCTGTTCTGATGACCTGAGAGAAGTAGTGGACCAGCACCACACATCAGCAGCTCACTGACGGTGGAGCAAAACTGTGTCATGAATTTAACAAGAAGCAGGTGGAACCAGGACTGAGGTGATACCAGAACAATGTAGAGTCTCTGTCTGTAAATCCAGAGTCTGGAGTTCTGGACCAGTTGTAGACTCAGTCTGGTTTCCTGGTTTAAACTACATTGTACAACAGTTAGTTCCAACTGAGTGATTTGATTAGACGAGAGGCATTCCATGAGTGCTGATATAGAGTATAACAGCACTGGGACTTTTAACTACATGTATCACTCCGCTTCACACGTGTTCTGTTAACCGTTAATTAGTGCTTCATTAACGGCCATTATCTGTCTTAGACTGTAGGGATGAAGGGAAGAAGCCTGGATACTTCAGCGCACTCCTGACGTAACGTGCAGACAAAGTAGCGAGCTAGTGTGCACGTCAGGACAATGTTTGTGTTCTGTCCAGTTGCACAACTATTTGTGTTAACAGCCAAATAAATGATGAAATAAACAAAATGATAATCTGGTGTTGCTTATTTGACTAATATGGCGCACAGCTGTGATTCGGTCACAGCCGAGCCTCCGGCCTCGCACATCACTCCCTCTCTGTGATATTGCTTAAATAAAGTGCATTACAATAGTCAGACACAAGGAGATGAAGCAGCATCTGCTCACTGACTCTCCTCAGTTCACTAACACAGCCACTCTGTTCAGTTCAGTTCACACTATTGCACTAAACAACCCAGTCATGAGGTTGTGATTGTTTCAGAGTCTTTTGCATTTCTAATAGTGAAGTGACTCACAGCAGAGCTGCACTGATATAAAACACTGAGCCAGTGATTCACTGTTCAGTTCATCAGCCTGTGGAACACAACAAACCTGACGGCCGAGTGGTTAGGGCACCTGAGCCCTAAGCAGCACGTCCCTGGTTCGATGCCCTGGCTGGCTGGACCCTTTACTACATGTCTCTCCCCAATTCTCGCGTAAAAATCAAACAACAAAAAACCTACTGAAAATGATGAAGAACAGATCAGAGGAAACCTGCAGAGCTGCAGCTGATGGACTCTTAAGTTGTCTTAGTGTGCAGGAGCCTGAGAGCTGAAGATCCAGCTGCATGGATCACACACACACACACGCACACGCACACACACAACATGTTGGGAAAGCAGACTTGATGAGGCCTGTCCCTCAGTGGGAAGAAGAAAATGTGCAGACGGCTGCAACACAAAACATCTCATCCAAAAATATGTCCCAGAACAAACAAGAGCTGCAGGAATCTGACACACACGCACACACACACACTCACACACACATGCACACACACACACTCAGCCTCAGTGTGACTCATGCTGGTTTCATCACACATGAGTGTAAATTCAGAAAACTCCCACAGCAGACTTCAGGCTTCGCCCTGTAGGCAACAGACGCAAACACACACACACACACACACACACTCTGAGCTGTGACTCAGACCAGGGTCGGCCCGCATCAGTCTGCTTTAAATAGCCTTGGTCCAAATTCATGAGCGGTCTGACGCTAGACGGAGGAGAGACACCGTCAGACTGAGCGACATGTTCACGTCTGCAGCCAGAGAGGCGGGAAAACTGAGAGTGTGTCAGAGCTGAGCTGGCAGTCTGAGCTGAACCAGACTAAACACTTCACTCTGTCTCTCCCGGTTGTGTCTGTGTGAACAAACCTTGCCTAGAAATCATCATGTTCATATATAGAACAGAAAAAACATCCAGTTTATTAGGTACACCACAACAGAAAGACAAATTGTCTGGCCGTGTAAAAGGAGTCAGTCGCCTTTTTTAGCAGGTTTACCTGTGTTTAAAAAAACCTTGCTAATGTTGGTGTAAAAGGTCAAACTGAGTTGACTTTAACAAACTCCATCCTGCAACATGATCCTACAGGTGAACCAACACCTGAACACAAACTGAACATTAGAACCTTCATTTACTGCAGGACTGACTTAGTTTACTGAGTGTTCCTAATAAATTGGACACTGTCTTTTTGAGTCCACTCACAGCAACCACAGACTGTGTTACCCACAGGCTTTGAAGCTCAGCGTGAGCTGCTCCACCATCGCCATCTTGGCAGTGCCTGACTCCACGCCTAACTCCTACAGAGGAGTGTTTGTGGAGCTGAGACTTCGGTTCATGCCGGCCATACACTCACCCACCTGTCAGTCAAAGATGCCACACCCTCAATTCTCCATAACTTTAAACCTTAATAAAATAAGATAAGATGTACCTTTATTGATCCCCTGTAGAGGAAATTTAAAAATAAATTTGTTGCGGTTTGTCCAGATTTTATTGTTATATACTGATTTCATTAGAAGTCATTATACTGTGGGTCTGATGGCTGATGGGACGAAGGCTCCTCCCAGGCTGTTGGAGGCACGTGGCTGGATGAGTCTGTGGCTGGACGTGCTCCTGAGCCGCCTCAGTTCAGCACAGAGGGGATGACAGGGGTTGTCCAGAATGGTTTTCAGCTTTCCTCTCATCCTCTTCTTTGTCACTGCCTCCACACTGTCCAGGTTCATCCCCACCACAGAGCTGGTGTAAACAGGTGAGTTATATAAACAGTTACCCTCACCTTCATCCAACTTCACTGGCTTCCGGTCAAAGCCTGCATCCAATACAAAACCCTCTCCCTCACCAACAAATCCCTCCATGGTCTCGCCCCCCCCAGTACCTGTCTGACCTCCTCCACCTCTATACCCAGTCCCGGAACCTACAGAACCTCGGACACTGGTCTGCTCTCCACCCCATACGCCAGCCTGCGATCTCTTGGTGACAGAGCACTCAGTGTGGCAGCCCCCACCCTCTGGAGCTCTCTCCTGGAAGAGTTCAGCACAGCCTCATCTCTGGACATTTACAAAAAACTGCTGAAAACCCACCTGTTCACCAAGGCCTCTGGCCTCTAGCTGCCTCATCTCCTACAATCTCCTCCAATCATTGCCATCCTTATTCTGTCTTGTCTTGTTTACATTTTTTTTATTTTTTTTATTTACTTTGTAGCTTCTTACTCTGTAAAGCAGCCTTGGTTATCTTGAAAGGCACTATAAAAATCAAAGTTACTATTATTATTATTACTATTATTAGTTGTCATGAAGGATGAAATTAGCTCTAGAGACCAAAACAGTTTTTGTACCAGGCTGTAAACATGTTTATTTCTGCTGTAAAGTTGGACATTTTAACATGGGAGTCTATGGGGACTGACTCACTGTTGGAGCCAGACTCTAGTGGTCAGTAGAGGAACTGCAGGTTGGTGCTTGGCAGCAACTAATGCAGCAACTCAACCTATTGACTCTTTCATCATTGAATCTTTCCTCAGCTGTGACACATGTTTCAGTGTCTGAGCAGCAGGACGGTCATGAACTCTTCACCTTTTCAGGTCAGGTGTGAGTTCTGGTCCTGAACTAGTCCTAGATCAGTGAAGCTGCCTATTTCTGATTGGCTGTTTCATGACTTCATTATTTATCAACTCATCTTCATGGAAAATGAAATTTAAATATGAACTTGATTTGATTGATTAAAAACATATTTGTCTTTGCTAATCTGAAGGCTGTAGCTGTTACCACACCTCCCTAAAAACTTGATGATAAAATGATATCTGATGAAGCCTACTGAACAAAGCAACTATTTTAATATCAGGGTAGAAGAAGAAGAATGCAGCATGGTGAGGAGGAGGAGTCTGAGTTCACCTGAGCTGCAGGAAAAGCTGCTCTAATTACTGTCATCATCACAAGCGAAAAATGATAAATCCAGGCTGGAGTTTGTTTCCCACACAGGCTCAGACCCAGACTGTCTGAGAGCTGCAGGTCAGAGTCTGGGCTGCAGACGAGCTCACAGGCGGCTGCAGACGCCACAGACGTGTAGTGGCACATGCTCAGTTGGTGTTCCTGCAGTTGAGGCTGCTCAGACTCTCACCTGCTCACAGATGTAGAACAGCAGCTTCAGTCTGATTTAATGTTCAGGAGGAAGAGGAGCTGTTTCCTGCTGCAGCCTGTCAGACAGAGCTCAGGGTTCAGAGTTCATGTGTGAAATTTATCAAAGTGAGAGGTTTTAACTCTCCACAGCCGAGTCTGATCTTTGTTCTACAGAAAGACAGGAAGTTTTAGCTCAAGTGACTGTGAATACAAATATTTGCTGCATTGTTCCTGTTAAACAATAAAATAAAACATCAGATATTTTCTGTTCTGGTTTTGCAGACTCATTTTGTTTCATATCATTCACACTTTCATTTTTGCTTTAGCTGAGAATTTTTCAAGTTGTGAAAATATAACTGTTCTTTTTAGTCGAGGAACCAGATTCACTGACATCACAAATTTGCATCAGTGTCCTGTTGCAGTGATGACTGGGGTCCAGTCTGGTTCTGGTTCTGGTTCTGAGGACCTGGTTCATGTTGAACCGTGTCATCCGAGGGACACGACCTCTCTGTGTCAGACTGAACACCTGTGCTCGTTTACCTGAGGAGGTGTGAAACAGTCAGAGACAGCAGAGAGGTCAGAGGGGTCACGACCCTAGAACTCCCATCATGTCGACCGGACACCACTCACCTGTCGTCGTCTAACACAAACACAGAGGCCATGCCTTGTCAGATGTTTAGTCAGTGTTGCATGATGGGAAACTGTCTCAGCTAAATGAGGATTAAAAAATGACTCATATTAGAAACTAACAGATTATTTTATCGACTTCATTAATAGATTTGTCTCTGAAGAGGAGGAATGATGATGATGATGATGATGATGATGATGATGATGATGAGGATGATGATAATGATGATGATGATGATGTCTTCAAACGTCTTGTTTTGTCCTGAACTCAGACAGATTCACATCAATGTGACATAAAACAGAGAATAACAGAAAACTATTGATGAGTTGTTTGTTCTAAGACGATTGTTGATCAATAAAATATTTGCAGATTCATGTTGATCGACCAATTGATTAATCAGCTGATGGTTTCAGCTCTGACTGATAAAACTGGTCTAGGTTCAGTAACAGTTCAGACTCAGCTGCTGTAAATTAAAGATAATGTGACTTAGTCACTGGAGGAAATCAGCTGATTTAAATCCTCATGAATTCTTCAAGGAAAACTGAGTTTGTGTGTAAATCAACACCAAAGTGTTTATTTAGATTTAACAGAAACAGATGAAGAGAATAAAACCAGCTGAAGTTGAAGATGATCAGTGTTGAGTTTGTCAGTCAGACAAGGATCAGCTCCTTCAGGTAGTCAGCAACAGTCATTCAGTTGTGCACAGGTGTGAAAATGTTTCTCCACATT
The DNA here is from genome assembly GCF_002260705.1 of Seriola dumerili. Lineage (NCBI taxonomy): Eukaryota > Metazoa > Chordata > Actinopteri > Carangiformes > Carangidae > Seriola > Seriola dumerili. The sequence goes on along the minus strand of NW_019174574.1, from coordinate 2,810,983 downwards.
CCTCACATTCCTCCTGAGTCTTTGCTGAACTTCACCCTCTGACCTCCAGGTTCCCGCCTTCAGGACTCACCCACAGTGTCAGAACAACAGTGTGATCGTTCCTCTTCATACATGAGCTGATCTCATCCAGTTCACATGGAGCTTCTCATGAGTTAGAGTCAGTTTAACATGAAAATATAATTAATGAACATGTTCAGCTTTGTGACATCATGACTATTTTCTAAGCTGATGGCGATATTTTTCTTTTTCTCTCTGGTTTTAACTAAAGTGAAGATTTTCTCTACACAGACTGAAGAAACTCATTAAATTAACTCATCCTCTGGAGTCTGGGGGGGGTTCAGAGTCTCAGAATCGACACCTCCGTGTGTTTGCTCTGAAGGACTCGAGGTGTGAATCTGCCTCCACCTGCTGACCCTGCTGAGGGGGGTCAGAGGGGTCAGAGGGGCAACAAGCATCAGATCTGCCCCCTCCAACATGTCAGAGAATATTTTACCTGAGCCAGGTCATTCATAAAGAACTTATGATGACGATGAGATGTGAAATTATATTTCAATTGCAAAGGTATAAAAAAATTAGAGGGTTCATGTCAAGAGTGGAAACCCAGAGGACAGAGACTCAGACCAGAGTCCAGGACGGAACTGGTCAGAGATCAGAACAAGCTCCATAATTACAGCAGACGTCTCAGTGTCTCTGTGTCTGTGTCTCTGTGTCTGTGTCTCAGTGTCTCTGTGTCTGTGTCTCTGTGTCTCAGTGTCTCTGTGTCTCTGTGTCTCAGTGTCTCTGTGTCTGTGTGTCTGTGTGTCTGTGTCTCAGTGTCTCTGTGTCTCAGTGTCTCTGTGTCTCTGTGTCTCAGTGTCTCTGTGTCTCAGTGTCTCTGTGTCTCAGTGTCTCTGTGTCTCAGTGTCTCTGTGTCTCAGTGTCTCAGTGTCTCTGTGTCTCAGTGTCTCTGTGTCTCTGTGTCTCAGTGTCTCTGTGTCTCAGTGTCTCAGTGTCTCTGTGTCTCTGTGTCTGTGTCTCAGTGTCTCTGTGTCTCTGTGTCTCAGTGTCTCAGTGTCTCTGTGTCTCTGTGTCTCTGTCTCAGTGTCTCTGTGTCTCTGTGTCTCTGTGTCTCTGTGTCTCTGTGTCTCTGTGTCTCAGTGTCTCAGTGTCTCAGTGTCTCTGTGTCTCAGTGTCTCTGTGTCTCTGTGTCTCAGTGTCTCAGTGTCTCAGTGTCTCTGTGTCCCCAGAGTAATAAACAGTCAAACCTGGACAGTCATGTGGAGGTTCGTTTCTGGTCAGTGTGAGACTGCAGATACAGATTCAGGAGGTTTACACACACACTATAACAGCTGCTGCTGCTGAGGGTTTTTATTTACTGGGGGGGGGGGGTCTGAGAAACCATCCATCCATCTGTCTCCGTTCATGCAGTGTCGAACATCATTCAGTCGTTGAGTGTGATTAACATAGATATAAAACAACACATTATGTTACAGTTTGTAGAGTGAATAAATAATATAAATACATGAATGACTGAATTAAAAAATGTAAATATAACAGTCATTAAAATGACGACTGTTGCAGCCTGATAGCAGAAGGATCGAAGGAGCTGAACGTCGACCTGAGGGAATAACAGTAAACTCACTGGCAGAACTGAATGGCTGATCAGTATCAGGTACCAGTCAGTAACAGCTGTAACAGTCAGTGTCCTCCCTGCTGCTGTCAGCTGTTTACTAACCGAAATAAACAGGCAGGTAAACAGGTGAATGGTTAAACAGGTAAATAGGATCAAAGACACACACACACACTGACACTGGTGTAAACAGGGTGTTGGTTACAAGCTGCTGCTCCACAATCCACAACAAAGACACTTGATTTGTGTAATTATTGTGCTGAAAGTAGATGATTTGCATTGGAAATGGATTCACAGGTGAGGAGGAGCTTGGTGGGGGGGGGGGTTGTAACAGCTGATTCCGTCCCCTGAGGCCACTAACAGACTAACAGGTTAATGGAGCAGCTACAGTTTTAAATTATGTCCTGATCATCCATTTAATAAGACAACTTCCTCCAGAACAGTGAAGCTTACTTCTAATTATAGATCGACTCAACACAGTGTTAATGTCTGTCCAGTTCATTCACAGTTGGTTTGTCTGAAGACTGAAGCTTTTTTCTCATTATTATCTGAGGTTGCATCCCCAATCAAGTGTTTTTATTATTCTATTCCAGTGTAGAAATCTGCTTCATTTCGTCATTTCAACAAACTCCCTCAGTTCTGTTAAACCAGACTGAGCACAGGAAATATTCAAATAGCATTTTCTAGAAATACTCTATTACAACTAAATCAAAATGTTACTGCAGTAAAATATTATCAGTTAAATGTTTGTAAAGTGTCTAAAGTCAAGTGCTCATTCTGCTTTTTAAGACTTCATCATATGACTAGACCACCAGTTAATGTTGTGGTGAGTCACCTCACACACATCTGGTCAGTTTGATGGTCAAACTGCATCCTGTTTTATAAACTCCTCGTTTGGTCTGATGGTCAAACCATAATGTGAAAAGTAATTGTTGACTGAATGTGTTGAGAACGTGTGAAGCAGCAGAAAATAGAAATACTTCAGGACATTGGTTTCTCCTGCGACCTTTCACTGGGCTCTGAGCCACAGATCACTGTTTGTGTTGCACAGATTCAGAGGAGTGTGACTGTGTCTAACACAGTTTAATCTGTGTGTGTGTGTGTGTCTGTGGACTGAGACGCTCCTGGACTGTCAGTGTTGTCACATGCCTGCAGCATTCCTCGCATTCCTCTCCGGCTGCTCAGCAGGAACGCGGCGCTCCACCGGCAACACCCAGAAAAAAACGTCCCTCCACCCCCACCGCCGCCGCCGCCGCCACTGCAGCAGCAGCAGCAGCCTCTGCTCCAGCCGCCGCATGCAGCCGGGACATGGAGAGAAATCCATGTATGGAGAAGGTGTGAAGGGTGGTGAAGCCTGCAGCCTGTGATGAGATGTGTTTGACATTTGGTCAGCAGCAGCTCTCTGAGAGGAAACACAGTCCAAACAGCTCTGACTGACAGGAAGCTGACTCTGACTCTGGATCGGAGGGGTTCGGGGGGAGGTTCAGGGGAAACTCTACACTGTCTCAAAACATGAAAATACTGTAAAAGTGGGTGATTTCTGTGCGAAGTGTGGTGGTGGAAACTAGTCTCAGACGCTTGAATCACTGTCTGTAAATGCTGTGTGGGAGTCAGACTGTGTGAATCCAGACTGCAGACTCTGTGTGGTCCCCCTCCGCTCTCTGAAGAGACGGATTAAAGTCTGCAGTTTGGGTTTACCGCATGTCTGGAGCCAGAGAAGCCTCATTTAGGCCGAGACGGGCGGAGTCAGCATGCAGCACGCGGCTCGTCTGATAGGCCGAGACTTTATATGAGTTTCTGTGCGTTTCAAGTCTGTGTGTTGATCCACTTCAGCTCTGGTTGATCCAGGACTTCAGGATCTCTGATACCTAACTCAAGATACAGGTCAAACCTTCAGCAGGTCAAAAACCTGATCCTCTGCTTTCATACGTTTATAAAAACACCCATGATGCCTTGCAGCGGGCCGATGACAGTCTGGTCCTGCTAAGAATGGTCAGTCTGCTTCATACTGTGTTTTCTCTCTGTCATTAATCAGTTCATTTACATGACGTTTGCATGTGATTTGCATATGGAAAGCAACCCTCCTAATTCTCCTCATTCTCTGTCTGTCTCCACCCGGGCCTCCACTCTGCACCTCCCTCACCTCACCTGTGGGAGGATCTAACACCTGGAACCAGACCAGCAGGTAATGTTCACCTGTAGTGAACCTGTGTTTTTATTGTAGAAAGAGAGATTTTCAGGCAGAATCCAGGTTTCACAGAATCCTCCAGCACTGAAGTTCAGGTCTGGTCTTGGACAAGAGTATAGGAGTATGAGTGAACTGGTTTGGGGTCTCAGGTACCTCTGGCTTTTATAAATAAATGAATAATAATAAAGTCTGTACAGTGAGCTGTAAAAGATTAAAAGTGTGATGATGAAAGTTTATTTTTTTAACCTGATCGACTTCCTGTGAAATCAAAGGTGCATTTAATAAAGTGATGATGATCCAGGATCCTGTTGTTCAGTCTGACTCACTGCTACCTGGTTTACGGGGTCACCTGAACACAACAGATGTTTTCTAACTCTGTTGTTCGTCTGCTGTTCACATGATTGGAGCAGGAGTTTGATGTAAAATAACCAGTGACAGTTTGACAGGATGCAACAAGACTTCACTTTCTCTTCTCATGTGATTTATAACGAAAACCTGTTGATTAGTCCATTAATAGTAAAGTTTTCTTGATAACAGGAAAAACAAGAGTGAGATTCTCTGAGAGGTTTTTACTGAGTCAGGTTCATGTTGAGCAGCAGAGAGAGTCACAGTGAGTCAGAGGGGAAAACCCAAACCTGACAGACACAACAGACCCAGACAGGAACTCTAACTCTGTTTTAATCACAAACACACACCGTCTTCCTCTGTCTGAACAACAGAGTACACACACACACACACACACACACACACACACACATAAACAACAGTCTTTAACATCTGGACAGAGGAACATTGTCTGATCCAGCAGTCACTGTCTCCTCTCTGTTACATAAGGCTGAAAACTCTCGGTATAAACTGCTGCAGGAACGAATACGGACTCTATCAAACAGACCAGAGGTTCACAAAAATAAATCCATAACCCAGTGCTGTCAGGTGAAGGAGACCTGTCACTTTTTATGTGTGAAAACCATGTTTCACCAGATTTCCCATCTTCACCAAGCAGCCAAGTTTCAGTAAACATGGTCACAGTCTCTCCTTCCTGAGTTACAATGTTCAATAATGACCAGAGGTGTTTTTGTAGAATATTATGTATATTCACAGTGAAGTTGACCTTTGACCTTTTGGATGTCAAATGTCATCACTTCATTTTCACCTCATAGACATTTGACTTAAATGGTGTTGTAATTAGTGGATGAATTAGTGAGTTGTGGCCAAAAACATGTTTTGTGAGGTCACAGTGACCAAAACAATCTTGTCCAACCATCTGTCTAATCACGTTCATCTTTGAGTCAAAGTGAGTGTTTGTGCCAAATCTAAACAAATCCCCTCAAGGTGGTCTTGAGGTGGTCACATTCAAGAGGCCAAACCTGTGTTTTGTGAAGTCACCCCAACCTTGACCTTTGACCTTTGACCACCAAAATCTAGTTAGTCCATCCTTGAGTCCAAATGAATGTTTGTGCCAAATTTAAAGACGTTCCATCAGGTGAGGTATCACATACGTACGTATGGGCAGACAACCACAGTGCAAAATAAATCTGAAGAGTTTGAAACATGTCTGGAGGAACCTGTTGGATCTCTGCTCCGTCTCTGTCTATGACCAGCAGCTTTATTCTGCTGACTGTGCTGTAGCTGTGTTTCTTCACCCTGGAGTCTCAGAGATGACATCAGCTCTGGGAATATCTGAGGTCTGTTCATGGAACTGACAGGTTCAGGTTCAGCTTTTAAAACCTGTGTATTATATCATATCTGTTTACAGTCACAGTTTGGGAACTCAATTCCTCAATCATTAAGTTTAAGTCAGGGTGAAGACTTTAAGGTCAGGCTGAAGTTATTCACACCTTTGATGGATAAAGAGAACACAGAGGAATAATGAGGTTTACAGTTGGAGGTTTAACACACGTCTTTTATAATGAAGCCCTGACTTAAAACTTAAGAGAAGCAGCACATGTGTCATCTGTGTTTCCTCCTGAGCTGAGACATTTAGTGAAATTAGACTGTATTCATTTCCCAGAATCCTCCTGGAGCTGAGTGTAATGACTAGATGACTGCTGTAGCGTTTCACTACAGAAATGACTAAAATCCCAGAGAGACAATGGAACAGTGAAGCTCATGGTGAAATGACAGGATGAAAGCAAACTGTCAGAGGAGAAATCAGATCTGAGATCATCTCTCTGTTCATGTCCCTCACTCCTACATGACTCACTGAGGCCGTTCACCAGCTCCTCTCTGTAAACTTTATTTATCAATGTGTTTAATGGATCGTTGTGATGGGAGAAAGCTGATGTGTCGAATCATCTCATCATCAGACTGTGTGAGAGTGAAGTGAGGAGCAGAAATCTTTCCATTTGACTCCACATCTCCTTAGACCTCCTTCACAGTCTATGAAGGCTGCCTTCATAATATCAAACCCTAACCCTAACCGTTGACCAATGGACATTGATATTATTGTATGATACAACATATATACCTCCAACAGAAGTTCTCCCATGTTTGTTTATTTGGGATGGGACCTGGTCCAGACCTGATCTGGTTAAAGGGGCAAATCGAAGAGATTTTTATCACTTTCCTAAACATGGAGGACATTTTTCAACATTTTTATCAGATTCTCATGAATAAAGTTTGGATCTTATGACTTATTATTTTCATGACCAGTGAGTAGCTCATGTTATCAGACCACTTCCTGTTTCCTTTTACCTCTCCACAATCAGACCCAGACAGACTGAGGGATTGTTTGGCCTGAGCGGTAGTTTGCTCTCCATTGAATGAGCAGGTAATTCATAACTGCAGCAGCTTACACTTTCTCCATTCACCTTATAATTAGCACCAAAGTGTCCTGGAAATATTCTGGTTAATTTAAACAACACCAGAAAATCTTGAGAAAAGTTTCCAGTAAATTACAGGAGCCACAAAGTGCAGAGTTATTGATATGTGAAGTTGTTATTCTCTGCTCCATGAAGCTCATTAGCTGATTAAACCATCAGGACTGGAGTCTGGAGTGAAATCAGATAGAGCTGGTGTCTTACTCATCTGTCGCCGCTCTTCTTCTTCTTCTTCTTCTTCTTCTTCTTCTTCCCTAAGTCTCTGAGGGGCTCCACCTTCACTTTGCGCTCATTTATTTCTAAACCACAGACTTTGAAGTGAGTCCAGATACTAAACCAGATCACAGGAAACTGAAGTCTTTTCCTTATCAACCTCTCTGTGCCTCATCCTCTCATTAACCTCCAGCTGCCCCCCCTCCACCCTGCAGCTGGCTGAGGGGGGGGGGGTCTGAGCCGAGTCACACAGGAGTTACTCACTGACACTTTCTCTGGAGGACGGTGGAGTCGACTGAAGCAGGATGAGTCAGCTGCAGAGGTGAAATGATGAAAGTTTCAGACACAGAGCTCAGAGACCCAGGAAAGGCGAGAGTCACAGGGAAGGGGGTTTTATTGTGGTGGGGAAAACCACAGTAAGTGGTTTCTGCCACGCGCTGCTCCAGCCTTCAAACACTACACACTGATACACTCACACAGAGTTAGTACAGTCACAGGTCTCTGGAGGATCTGGTTCTTCTGGTCTCCGGTCTGATGGTTCCAAAACCACATCCATCGGATCCACAAACACACAAACAAAAAAACAACAATAAATCATGAATTCACAGTCAAACTTTAAAGATCTGATCCATACTTCATCATTTATATACGTTTATATGTGAAATACTGTTTCAGTCACTGAGCTTACTTAAAGTTTAACAGAGACTGGATCATGAGTGGATCACTGAGCTTGTCGTTTACAGGCACAGGTCAGATCTGAGGGGTCCAAAGAGACAAGAAGAACAACTACAAAGACAGCTTCAAAGAGACATTAAGCTACCACAGGAAGGTGTGGACTACCTTGTTTAACCTGCCACCACCACGACCCAGCCCTGGAGCAGCAGAAAATGAATGAACGGTTGAATGAAGGAAGGGATGAATGGATGCCAGCAGGAGTTGTTTGACAGAGACCAGAACACTGACATGAAAACAGCTGCTCACCTGTGCAGGTGTCTCCACAGCTCAACACTCGTCTCACACACACGCACGCACGCACGCACGCACACACACACACACACACACACACACACTACGCTTCAGAGAAAAAGGAAGTAGTGAAACTGGCTTCACATTTCTCACAGCTTAGTTCATTTCTTTTTAACCTGTCAACTTCAACACACACACACACACACACATAGACACACACACACACACAAGAGTTACTTAAAGGAAACAGGAAGTTATTATTAAAAGAAGCTGAATGTGAGAAAACAAATGTCTGTTACAGTAAAAAAGCTTCTGAATCAATTGTTATGTTTTATTTCTTATTCAGAGACAAAGTTTACAAACATAACACAACATGCTCATGAAAAGATCAATAAGAGCAAAAAATACACCTGCAAATTAAAGGGGCTAAATGTAAGTTTTTTGCTATTGCTACATAGGTAACATTAGGATTAGCAGCTGTTTACTTACCAGTCTAGAAAAAACGTTGAGAGTTCAGAATCTTCATTCCCTTACTCGTCTCCAGAGATGCAAATGCTAACTCTTGTTTTGCTTCTATTTCTCTACTGAAGTTAGCATACTAACCAGCTAGCTCTGGCCAGGTAGGCCCGTCTCGTCACTTTCCGATACCGAGTCGCAGTAGATTCCAGTCTGAAGAAGTAGCTGCTCAGAAGATATATTCTAACCTCTTGTATTGTAAACACAATTATGGCCGGTCAGTAAACAGCTGTTAATGCTAATGTTAGCTATGTAGCAATAGCAAAACTTACATTTAGGTCCTTCAATTCACAGGTGTGTTTTTTGAATATACAACAGCTGTCTCCAGAGATGGAAAGCAATGCTAATGCTAACTATTGTTTTGGTTCTATTTCGGTTTCTTCTTTTGTTTGACTGAAGTTAGCATGCTAACCAGCAGCAAGATGCGGCCCAGCATCCCATCTGAAGAAGTAGCTGCTCACCTCTTCTGTTGTAAACACAACAATAGCTGGTAAGTAAACAGCTGTTGATGCTAATGTTAGCTTTGTAGCAATAGCAAAGTTTACAAAGAATACCAAAAAATCATGACAAAAAATTACAGCCATAAAAACATGCTCATTAAAAGATCAAATAAATAAGAGCAAAAAAAACACCTGTGAATTAAAGGTCAGTTTTCACTATTGCTATGTAGCTAACATTAGCATTACCAGCTGTTTATTTACCAGTCTAGAAGATGATGTGAGTTCAATGTCAAATTTCATTCATTTACTTACCAACAGCTGTCTCCAGATGTAGAGAGCAATGCTAATGCTAACTCTTGTTTTGCTTCTATTTCTATCACTTTTTTTATATTGAAGTTAGCACACTAACAAGCTATCTGCAGCCCAGTGTCCAGAGGACATATTATAACCTCTTGTGTTGTAAACACAACAATGGCTAGTAAACAGCTGTTGATGCTAATGTTAGCTACGTAGCAATAGCAAAATATCTAACGTTAGCTCCTTTAAAGTTAGCTGCATTTAAAGCTCACCAGCAATGTCCAAACTTGCTTGTATTTATATATAGAAGGAAATTACACATAAACTAACAGTGTTTGCTGACAGTGAAGAAGACTCTGGTCTCCCCTGCACACACACACACACACAGGGGTAGGAGTTCCTGTGTAGACTCGTCTCTGCAGCTGTGGACTGGAGCCAGCTGAGATCGTGTAAAGGTTTGAATCTGCTCCTAATCGTTTCCTGGAAGTCAGAGACCCTGCAGTCAGAAGACCTCCTCCTCTTCATCATCATCATCATCAGCTCAGTCTGCAGCAGTGTGTTAACACTGTCTGTCTGAGGCTGTGCACGTCCTCTGCTTCTGCTCCCTCACTGATCCTGAAGTTTATCTGATGACTCAGGTGTTAACGTGTTAGCGACGTGTTAGCGGCGTGCTCTGGTTGTTTTTCTACAGCTCTACCTGTCTGCCTTCCCTACAGCTGTTGACTCACACACCAGCCCTGTCTCATAATAACCTTTATATATATCTATATATATCACCAGCTGTTTTCTCAGTTCTGTTATGTCTGTGGTTCACAGCTGAACATTTAATCCTCCTTTTTTTTTCTTTTATCTCGACCATGATGTTGTGGACTGTTCGACATGTGGGCTTCATTATTACCACTGGGGTCAGTTTTGTAAAACTAAACTTATACTTTTTGTGGACATGTAACTGTGACCAGATTATATTTTCTATAAACATGCTGAGGAAATGTAGTTTATTTACACATTTGGAAAGTCAGAAATACATTGTTCCTGAACGCATCAGTGACATGTTCACAGTTTGTTTTTGATGTTGCAGCCATGAAACTGTTTAACAAAGCTATTATATTATATTATATTATTATAAAGTTATTTTATTGATATGTGCAGTTTCAACATTTTTGCAGCTGGCCAACTGAAAACATCAGAACAAAATGTGTTTGCTGTAAGTTGTTTACAGATGTGACTGTGTGTGTGTGTGTGTGTGTGTCAGCAGGATGTTCTTCAGGCAGTGACTCAGCTCTGTCCTGTTGACTCATCTCACTGGGAGCACTGGGAGGAGGAGGGAAGAGACGTTCTGCTCTTAACTCTACACCTCCTTCAACCACACACCTCCTCACTCGTTCATTACAGCTCACCCCACCCACACACACCTCCTCTACACCTCCTGTGTTTCGTCTCCTCCTCCTCTCCACATCTTCACACGTTCATCACAGCTTCATGTTTCAGTTGTTTTTCATCACTTTGTGGAAGTGATAGATAGATAGATAGATAGATAGATAGATAGATAGATAGATAGATAGATAGATAGATAGATAGATAGATAGATAGATAGATAGATACTTAATTTATTCCCTAGGGGAAATTCATATGTCCATTAGCTCATTGGTGATAATAATGATAATAGTTATCAATAAATAAACAATAATAATTAGATTAGTCCACTTCCTTTGACTGAGGTGTTGTATAGCCTGATGGCAGTGGGAACAAAGGATCTCCTGAACCTCTCTGTTCTGCAGCGCAGTGTGAGACGTTTGCTGCAGCTGTAGCTGCTTCTCTGTCCTGCCAGAATGTTGTGGAGAGGATGGTTGGTATTGTCCAAGATGGCCTCCCCCTTACATTGCATGTGTCTCTCCACAACAGTCCTGAGTGAGTCCAGACTCCTGCCAAGCACAGACCCAGCCTTTTTGACCAGCTTGTCCAGTCTCCTTGTGTTCATGTCGGACATGCTGCCGCCCCAGCAGCCTGCAGCATGAAAGATACACTGGCCACCACTGACTGATAAAACATGTGCAGCATTTCACTGCAGACGTCAAAGGACCTGAGCCTCCTGAGTAAAAAGAGCCGGCTCTGCCCCTTCAGGTAGATGGCATCCGTGCTCAGGGACCAGTCCAGTTTACTGCCCAGGTGCACACCTAGGTATTTATAAGTGTGCTCCACCTCAATGTCCTTCCCTTGAATTTTGACTGGCTGAAGGGTGGGCCTAGACCTCCCAAAGTCCATGACCATCTCCTTGGTCTTGGAGGTGTTCAGAAGGAGGCAGTTCTTGTCACTCCATTCACTGAAGGCCATCGTCAGATCCCTGATCCTCTTCCTGCCCGTTCCTGATACGCACCACAATAGCTGTGTCATCTGGGTATTTCTGGATGTGGCAGGACTCAGAATCTGGACTTCCACTGAAACACCTGGATGTTAAAGAGACTTAGCATTAGCATTAGCATTAGCACAGTGGAGATGTTCACCTGAGGGTTAGCTGCAGTGCTCAACACAGAGAGGAGGAGGAGGAGTCACAGGTGAGAAGGTCAGGTAGAGCTCAGGATTTTAGATTCAGGATTTTCTCTTTCTGTCCCATTTATAAAACGTGGTTGAGTGATAGTTTGATTATAGAATGACAACAATTGGTAAATATAAGGTTGTACCATCATGTTTTTCCTATTCTTTACATTTATAAGATCATGAATTTGTTCATATTCCAAACATTGCGTGTCTTGTCTCAGTCCCTAAGTTTAATTTTGATCTAATGTTGAACTTTGACACTTTCTGAAAATGAACTCATCTTCATCTTCCTGTTTTAACATGAAAACAAATGTTAACATGACAATAATCCTGTTTGTTGTATTCATGTGAACACACACACACACACACACACACACACACACACACACACACACACACACACACACACTCTCACACAGACACACTCACACCCACACCACACAGAGGTATTGGTGGGGGTGGTGGTGGTTTGGGGGTGGGGGGGTTGTTAATTATGAGGTCCCTGCTGTAAAGAGATTAGTCTCACTGCAGGAGTCTCAGGTAGCATTAGCATTAGCATCAGTGTCACATCATCAGCTGACTGATGGACATACACACCTCAGCTCTGTTTGCTTTAACATCCTCATTTTCTTCATTCACATTCAGGTCTCCTGCTGATTGATCACAGCCCCCGCACTGATCACTGTCTGATCAGCTGATCAGCTGTGATCACACCTAAGGGTATTGATCAGAGAAAAGCTTTCACAACTTCAAAGGACAAAAATTAACTGGTTTATATAAATTAGAGTTTTGACACAAAAATTTCCAGTTAAATTTCAAAATAAAGAGTCTGAAACATCTAATTTTATCAGATCTTAATTTCTCTGCTGACTCAAAGTGTGAATTAATAAAACATCTATCTGTTAATCCTTAGACATATTCAATCAATATGTTCATTAATAGTTTATTAGTAGGATTTTTATGGCAAATAGATAAATAAATTAAACAAGCCTGAATGAATGTAGGTTAAGGAGGTTTGATGTCCTCAGGTGATAGTAGCCCCTCATCTGACCTCCCATGATGCAGCCGACAGTGGCATCCTGTGACTGGTCATGTGAAAGGAGAAAATGATGTTCAGAGAGCGACTTCACCTGAGAATCAACTGATCTCAGCAGGTGTTCACAGACACACACACACACACACACACACACACACACACACACACACACACACACACACACACAAACAGGTCTCTTTGATCCTTCTCCATTCTCCTGATGTAACTGCCAGGTGAGTTAAAATCATGCATACAGGTTGACACAGTGTAACACTTCAAATATAACATTACAGATGAATCTGGTTGTTTATTGGACAGACTGTGTCTCACAGTCTGTAGACTCTGATCCTCCTGGACTCTCTAATAAACCTGCATTTATAAACTGTAACTAATGGGTTTATTAATGGTCAATCAGTCATTTACTAATATTTCATAACACAAATAATAAAACAAAATAAAATCACTCAATCAGTTTGTTTAAACACTTTTTTTTATCTGATGTTTACCAGAGGGAGTGTGTGTGTGTGTGTCTGTGTGTGTGTGTGTGTGTGTGTGTGTGTGTGTGTGTGTGTGCGTGTGTGTGTGTGTGTGAGGCAGGAAGAAGGAGGTCATTTAACCTGAAGGACTTCCTGTTGCTAAGGACACCAGCCAATCAAGAGGCAGCATCAGTTTTCTATTAAGTGATTCCACTAAAGGGAAGTCTTTGTCCTTCTTCCCAGTTGAATTAAAAGTTAATGAGGTTGTTTCGGTGCTGACAGAATTTCACACTCTGAAAATAAAAGCTGTTAAATGACACATCATTAATGAAAACAGCCAATAAAGAGCTTTTATTTTGAGGATATGTGGCTTCCCGAGCTGGTGTATTTATAACACAGCAGCTGAGCAACAGGTGAGAGACTACAGTCTTCTAATGGCTGAACAAACAGATAACACATACATACACACACACACACACACACACACACACGCACACTTGTACTGCTATTCTTGTGAAACCCTCACTGTTAACCAACCAGGTAACCTGCCATGAGGCTTCTCCACAGCACTGTCTGTCACAGTTTCTCTGTATATCTTCATCTTTCTATAGAACACAAATAGCTTAATTTGGGACCCCTCCCCCCAGAGACCCCCAGAGTTTAACATCTAGGGGGTCTTTGTGTTAATCAGGGAGTCTGAGACCCCATCTGAAACTGTCCTGTGCAATCTTCAATAATGAGCCTGAACTAAACACACAGGACAACCTCGGTCCATGCACCCTGAACCCTGAGACCAATACTCAGACTTCAAACAGCATTTTGAGAGCTGGGGACACAATGTCTTCCATATAAAGAGCACAAACACACACACACACACACACACACGCACGCACACACACACACACAGTATGTGTGTAAATCAGTAGGTAATTTATTGACTTCTGTCCTATTGGTTGTTCCTGAATTTTCATATTAACTGAAAGATTAAGGCCTTTTTAAGATATACATTAAGAGTTTTGAAGTGATTATACTGATTTAAACTGTGTTGCTAATTCATTAAAAAACCTAAAATATTACAGTCCATTTTTTGAAATTTATTATAGGATAATATTTATACAATCAGAAAACCTTAAAACGTCCTACTGTTCTTTATTAATTGTTTTGTCATTTAAATTAAAAGTGATTTTGGATTTCAGCTGCTGCTCAGACGTTCAGGCCTGATGTGACAATCTCACCCTGACATTAATGCCTACATCATCACGTACAATAAAGGGCCACTTTCCTAAGAACAATATTAGTTTCAACAAGATTATAAAAATTATATTTTCTAATGATACATCATTTATAATTTAGAATTAACTATCTATTATGTATCTATGTTAATGTTTAGCTTGTTGTTCAGCATTTTAATGTTTAGCATGTTGTTTAGTATGTTCATGTTTAGCATGTTGTTTAGCATGTTCATGTTTAGCATGTTGTTTAGCATGTAACATGTTGTTTAGCATGTTCATGTTTAGCGTGTTGTTTTACATGTTCATGTTTAGCATGATGTTTAATATGTTTAGCATGTTCATGTTTAGCATGTTGTTTAATATGTTTAGCATGTTCATGTTTAGCATGTTGTTTAACATGTTGTTTTGCATGTTCATGTTTAGCATGATGTTTAATATGTTTAGCATGTTCATGTTTAGCATGTTGTTTAATATGTTTAGCATGTTCATGTTTAGCATGTTGTTTAATATGTTTAGCATGTTCATGTTTAGCATGTTGTTTAACATGTTGTTTAGCATGTTCATGTTTAGACTTTGAGATTTTACCTAAAAAACTTTTTTTTAATGTCAAACAGGATCTATGGTTTTTCAGGGTTTTCCAGGGTTTTCCACATTTCTCCAGGTCTCTTTCCTTGTCTGTCCCTGCAGACCCAGTGGAGGTCCCTGCAGTGGGTCAGGGCAGGTCTGGACTCAGAGTCCCTCTCGTTTGTGGTCTGTGGTGAAACAGCAGCAGGCTTTTCCAGCAGGACGGAGGGAGGGAGGGGACGTTTGGTTTGAGATCAAAGTGTGGTTTGGGTGGGTGGGGTTAGACTGGTGGTGGGTGGGGGGGTTACCTCAGCACACGGTCTGTAATTGTGGGCTCGTGCTTACAGTGAAAGGAGGCTGTGTGACGGTGTGAAGAGCCCTGATTGGTTAAAGGAAGAAAAGAGAAGAAGAGGTTTTTCTTCTTCACTCCTCCTGACGCTGTTTGTCCAGAAACCCACAGAGTTTATTTCAGATCACAGTGGAGACCCAGAGACTCATCAGAGTCTGACCTCAGCCCTGTCATCAGCTCTGCATTATTCTCTCTGTATGAGAATCACACAGTGTTGCTGCTGCAAGAAGACTCACATCAACCTACAACCAAATACAAGAGAGTTAACAGAGCACAAGGCTTTAAACCTCACTGCAACACAATATTCAACATTATCAATTAATATTATAATATTATAGTTGTGTTGTGTAACCTACTCCTGCTCTGACTCAACGTCTTCTATTTAAAATGTTGGATTTTGATTTACAAGCTGCAAAAATCCTCATTCTGATTTCTAAAAAACAATTTTTAATAAATCAGTTTCATGAATCAAATGAATCCTTGACTGGAAACAGGCTGAAAAATTCTTGTCACATATTTGAATGAAACAGGATTTTTAGGATCCAGATTAGAGACAGAAAGAAGACTGAGGTTTTTCTGCAGAATTTAAAGACATGTCTTTCCAACATTAAAGACTGAACAGATTCTCCTCAAACAGAAGTTGCTTCTGTTTGACCCATTTTTGAGACTTAAAACAGCCTCATATAAACTCAGTGGCCTCCTGCTCTGGTCTGGCTCCTGAACACAGAGGAGAGTCAGAGGGGGGGGGGGGGGGGCTAGCAAGGGAGGGGGAAGGGATGGGGGTTACTCTGTGGCAGGACGGGCGGGGAGACGCCCTGCGCAGTAAATTTAGCCTCAGCTGGGATAAAAATAACAGCCAGCGTCCAGAGGAGATATTTATAGTTGGGACAGTTTGAGCTGCAGAAGAAAAACCTCTCTGTTCTGGTTCCGCCTGAGACTCAGTCTGAAGCTTCTCTCTCACAATAATGAAGAGATGACACAGAGTGTTTGTGTTTTCAATCAAATCTTAACGTTTCTGTGAGACGTTGTGTTCAGGGACACTCGGTCATGTCTCCTGACCTGCTGGCTCTTAAGTAAATAAAAATGTATTTACATAAAAGAAAACTTAAATTAAGCCTGCAGAGTTTAATTAAAGCAAACTGAAGCAGGTAGTTGTGTCTGTCTGATCACAGCATAAAATCAGTTCTAGCATCTGAATCTCTAAATCTCTCCAGTCTGTGGCTTCACTTTTACTCTGGTCTGGAAAATCTGCAGCTGATCTGGAGGAGAGATGTAAATATGACTCTTTTCTTTTTCCTTCCAGCATCAGACGTGTTTCAGACTCACAATGACACTGCAGCCACAGCCACATTCACACTGTCTGTACAAACTGACTCAGTTCAAACTGACATGTGTCTGGGTCAGACCAGGATCAGTGACATGTCTTTCATTTCTGTGTGTTATTATATCAGTGCTACATAGAAACATTTCACACATGACAATACCGTGTTTCTGTCATGGCCTCCTGACCGGAGGAGAACGATGTCTCACTCCCAAGTATGCAAGTGCATATTATTATTTTTACTTTGATTAACTAATTACAGGAAGTGATGTCATGTGACTGGATGTAGTGGTCTCGTATCAGTGCTCTGTGTGATAGTGTGCAGTGGCATTAAAGCAGGAAGTTGCAGCTGTGAAGTTGAAATGGAACCAAAGCAAACTGATAAACTGATAAACAGAAACTTGAAAGTGTTCAGAGGTGACAGAAAAAGTGAACTTCTGGTTTGACTGCCAGTAAATCCCCCCACACAGCCCCCCTCAAAACACACAAACACACACACACACACACACACACACACACACACACAGGAAGAGGTGCAGTTACAGAGCAGACTGATGAGCACTTGAACC
>NW_019174574.1:2793521-2793828 GCF_002260705.1 Seriola dumerili | reverse complement strand
GCGGGGGGTGGGGGGTGGGGGGGTAAGGTCAACATCCAACAACAGCCAGGAGCTTCAAACTGACACAAATTTATTTACAAGTCACAAGTGAGTCTCAAGTCGTGAAGTCAAGATGTGACGTACCAAGGTCAAGACCAACAAGTCAAACTGACCACAGAGCTTAATATAATAACAATAACAATAACAATAACAATAAATGAATAAATAAAGTCACAGCATGCAGCATATGGAAGAATAAGTCCTGTCAACCAGGGCTGCACATCAGTGGAACTGCATGTCTGCACTGCATGTGTGTGTGTGTGTGTGT
>NW_019174574.1:2761453-2791453 GCF_002260705.1 Seriola dumerili | reverse complement strand
GCGTTCAATAGCCTAAGTTCAGAGTCAGAAATCTTCTTTTTCTCTGCTGTCTACGTGTTTTCTGATGTTGCAGCGATCTCTACCTCTCAGAGACTGATTTTTCATCTCTCTGTCCTCCTCCTCCTCTCCTCCTCCTCCCCCCCCCCCCCCCCCCCCCCCCTCCTCTCCTCTCTCCTCCCCCTCTGTGACTCACCTCTCTGATGCTCTGATCCTGAAACAGCCTTACATGGTCAGTGACGCTGCAGCAGGATCTCCCTACGTAACACGTCAACGTGTAGCTCGCCTCGCCCTCGGTTCCTTATCTAATAGACAACCATGACTCTGGGCTCCCACCGGCTCCTCAGCTCTACGGTCCAATCGGCACACTCCATCTCCATCTGTTTCCACGGTGACGTGACGCAGGGCTGAGAGCAGAGAGCCTCCTCGCTGCTGAGCTGAAATAACTGCTGAAGTGACACACTGAGCTGATATTAAACTCTCCAAAAATAAAGCTGCTATTTCTGAGATCACACAAACACACACACACACACACACACACACACACACACACACACACACACACACACACACACACACACACACAGGGTCATCACTGTGCTGAGGCCTCACATCATCTGATCCAGCACCACAGAGGGAGGCTGGAGAAAACATCCTTAGACCTGAACACATCAGGCAGATCAGGTCTGCCACGTCTCTGGTCCAGGTTTGTCTCTGGTCCAGGTTTGTCTCTGGTCCAGGTTTGTCTCTGGTCCAGGTTTGTCCTCAGTCAAACTTTAATCCGGATGTCAAACAGCTGATCACTGTCTTTTGTATCAGACCAACAGGTGGAAGTAGAACGTTTGTTGGAGACTATTTTCAGCGGTGGATTAATCCAAAGTTGGTCTTGTAGTGAGTATTTGTGGCAGCAGGATGGAGTGTGGGACTGAGACAGAATAAACTACAGTGTGTGTGTTCATCAGTGTGTGTGTTCATGGACGACAATGGAGCTTAGAGGAAAATATTGATTAGTGATTGTTATTTCTAATGTCTCTATAATATTTTTTAAATTCTCTACAATATATTTTATATCATTTTACTGCCATCAGACTATCCAGGTGAATGTGTCATCAAGATAAAACCAACTGTGTCTGACTGTATAATTGTATTTTGGAGATAGAAGGTTTTTATCTGATGGAAACCTCATTTACGTCTTGTTGAATATTTAAAAAGTAAATCAGTAATTCAGATTCAGATTTCCTTTAATGGTCATTTCTATGCATTAAAATGAAATAACGAGAAAGTACAGAGTACTTTACTCTGACCCTGCAGGAATGACCTGGTTTCACAGAAGTCTTTACACTCCCTGTTTCCTCCTCTGGGCACACACACACACACACACACACACACACACACACACACACCCAGAGGATTTTGGGTGTGTGAGGTGATTAACGCAGGTCGTACATTCCTTCCATCAGAGCAGACAGTGTCTCTGCTTCACTGATGTCAGATCAGTTCAGTTCAGTGTACAGTCTGGGTGTGAGCTGTTTGTCCCCACACTCACTGTTAACGTTTATATTATGTAACCACGACAACCATCGTTTACTACCGTCAACCACATGGCAAACACCTTGTTTTTGATAGAGCACCTCCTCTGTATCTGCTCCATGTGTCTGGTCCGGGTTTCGATTTGCTCCTTGGTGGAGAAATGGTTCCGGTCCGGTTCTGCTCCTCCATCCCAGAGCTCTTCTTCCTGCTCTGAGGATTGAGGATCACAGAGACCAGACATCCTTCATTGGGGTCTTTTACTGGTCCACCTCAGCCTTGTATTAGAAACCTGTTGGTGACTGGACACCTGAAACCTCATCACAACATCAAGTTTTATACTGAAAAGAACAAATAACAAAATCAAGAGATTCAAGTGAAGTTTTGGACTTTATTTGTTTTTCTGATTCACCATCAAATTTAAAAAAAAAAATGGATCTGAAACAACCAAAAACAAGTTCCTTTAAAATTTGAAAAGATTCTGAGGCTTTACTTTTCTGGTTTGATGTGAGATCTATTAACTGATCAATAATTTCTATAGATTATAAACTTTATTATCATTAGATCATGAATTTACAAAGAGAACATCAACATGTTTTGATCAATATATTAAAATCAATATATTAAAAAACATGTTGTGCTTTCAGTGTCTGAGCAAAAAGTCCATGAAACACTGTGTGGGATGGATGGATGAGTGATGGATGGATCACTGACGCTCTCCTCTGTCTTCCTCGTGCAAACTGAGCTTTTCTGATTTACCTGTCAAGGACTGGGGGGACTCACCTGTTCCAGTGAGTCTGTCACCTGTCTGACCAGGACCTGAGGAGGCTCTGCTAAAGAGCAGAGGGTTCAGAGGTTCAGAAGGTGGAGACCTCCGTCACCTGTTAGGACTAAAGTGAAACTTTACAGTGACTGCAGTGTGAGGAGAGGAAGCCACAGAGCTGCAGTGTGATTTCAGACCTTGAGACAGATTCAATGTGTGAAAGAAGCTTCGTCACAGAGTCTCCAAGACGATAAGAGACGTTAATAAGTCTGTGTGTGCGGGAAACATGATGTTGTTATTGTGACGTGATATTTTTTTCCTTCAGTTGGTGAAACAGTGATCAGTGTATATTTGATCATGTGACCTCCACCTGTCTCCTCTACCAGGACCTACAGGACCATTCAGTGATGATAAAATATCAACAATTAGATGGTCACATGAACAAAACATCTGCACAAACTGCATTTGACCATTCATATGATTCATCCTCTCATTATCATCATCATCATCATCATCATCATCATATTCATAATCATCATCATCATCATCATCATCATCATCATCATCATCATCATCATCATCATCATCATCATCATCATCATCATCATCATCATCATCATCAGCCTGTGCAGCATCTTAAAAAGAATCAACATCACATTAACAGTATGAGTTATTTCATGTCAGTGTCTCAGTGGATCAGAGATCCGTTCACTCTGAGGCAGATGTTTTAAATTATACAGAAACACATCTGAGGGTTCACACCTCATTCTGGCAGCTGATTGGCCAAGCAGAGCTGTCCATCACCTGCAGGAGTTTGTCCTGTTGTCAGAGGAGGCGTGGCCCTGTCCGCCCCATAGGCTCCAGCAGGGACGTGCCGGCTGCCAAAGCAAACAGACCAGTGGCGTCAGCAGAGCAGTGGAGTCCCCATCATCTCCACGGAGAGAGAGGGAGGAGGGGGGAGAAGGGGGGGTTACAACAGGATGTGACATCAGGATGTGACATCACGGGCAGAGGCCGGTGGCTGTTTGCACAGAGTTGGCTGCAGACTGAGCTTCAGTTTACAGCTCAGCAGGTTTCACACAAACACACACAGCTGCAAGAACTGACTGTTCTCTGTGTCTATATAGAAATATTTAACCCCCCCCCCCAGCCTCTGACAGGATAACATCACAGGAGCTGAAAATAACTTGCAGAGGTCAGGAACAATAGAACAACTCAGAGAACAGCAGATAACAGACTGTTCTCTGATGTTCTCTGTTCAGTGATGGAGGAAACACTGAAGTTCAACCATCAACACACTGAACATGATGTTCCTGGAGTACAAAACACCTTAAGTTAGGATTCTCCTTAAAGTCTAAGTTAAGGTTTCCTTAAAATAAAAACAGCTGCACAAAACACCCTTAAGTCCTCTCCTTAATGTTTCCTTCAAATGTTCACTTAAGTATTTATGGTTTACTCCTTATCTTATTCTTAAACTTCAGGAATCCCTTAAAGTCAGTTAAATTCTTGCACAAAACACCTTAATGACCTCAGTTCCCGTCAAAACAAAAGGAGGATAGTGATAGCAAATCAACAGTATCCATGGAAACGGTAGAATTTTACTGCTGTAAATTCTCATTCACTGCTGCAAATGCACTTTTTTCCTCAAGTAAGGAAACCTTCGAGAGATTCTGTGCAACACCTGAAGGAGAAATTAAACCTTCAGTGTCAAGTTGAAAACTTTAGGTGTTTTGTGCAACTGGCTCCAGGAATCTAATTGGATCAACACGCTAACCACACGCTAACCAGATGTTAACTGGACTCTAGCTGGAGACAGACTTATGAGTCCTGACCTGGATCCTTCATTTTCAGACCCTGCAGAGGATTCATGACTCAAAGACTCACTGAAACTCTGCAGCTCAGAGCGTGGGTCTGTTTAATGATCTGTTTTCACACACACATGCACACACACACACACACACACACACACACACACACACACACACACACACACACACACACAGACACACACACCTGTCTTTTCAGTGACCACAGGAAGCCAGCTGACAGAACATGCTGAGCTCTGTGGATCTGATGTGACCTGCAGTGACCTCTGACCTACACTGTTTCTAACAGTCATTGATGCATCTGTCTGATCCAGACTCTGGAGGTTCTGCTCTAACACTTTGTTCTCAGGTTGTCATTAAACTGAATCACCCATCATGCAGCTGCCAAGATCCTGATTTCACCAGTAACCAGACCACCCTGATACTGGTGACCAGACTAACACCAGTACTCACTTGGTGGTGGCCCAGAAGGTGTTCAGTCTCTTTCTGCATGGTGCTGTACAGAGGTCATAACTTGAGTCCTACATGTATCTAATAAGAGAAGAAGATCAGGTGAAGTTCACAGTCAGAGCTAGTCAGACATATGAGGGTGTTAGAAGAGGAGGAGCTCTCTGAAGATAGAGAGGGACACTCCTGCTCTGATAGAACCGCAGACCAGAACAGCCTGGACTGCGGCTGATGATGTCAGACCACACTCATTAGAGGAACATGAGAAGGTCTCATGAAGCTTTAGTGACTTTATCATGATATATTTACTTTTGACTTCAAAGGCTTCTTTTATCCAGAAACTTCACAGAATGAAGTTGTTCAAACGTGTGACTCAAATTTTATCTTGTATGTCAAGGTCTCAGCTTTGTCAACACTGAACTGCTGATGTGTTCACAGAGGGACACCCCCCCTCTCTTTGAATGAAATGACTGATTTTGTTTCAGTTTCTCAGAAACTCTCTGAGCAAGGCAGCAACTCTGCTCCAGGTTGAACTCCCATAGCTCTGAAAACATGTATATCTTATATACAGTATACACACTGACCTGCTAAGTAACCTAAACCTGACTCTAACCTGAGCCTTCACTGAGTCCTCCCCTCCTCAGCTCTAAACTCTGGCACAAAGACAGTCAGACCTACAAGAACACACACTTGAAGGGTCGTCATGGAAACCGAGGCGGCGTGAAGATCTCCACCAACACACTCCTCATGTAACCATCTATTTCCCGCCTCCAGCCGTGGTCACAGTCAACACTCTGAAAGAGATTTTATGCTTCTCTGCACATTTCCCACAATCCTAACTGTAGTCTGAAGTGAACAGGATCAGATGTGGAGGTGTGGAGCAGGTTGTTACTGACTCACAGAAATATAGATAAACATATATAAACATGGATGATTCTACAGTTTACAACTGATTTGTAGATTTAAAACAGATCAAATTGTATGTTTTATACTTTGAAACTGTTTAATGACAATGAGTCTTTTTATTGAAGCTAATTGACAGGACGTTCAGAGATAATTCCCACCAGACAGACCTGCACGCCTTGTTCAGTCTCATGATCTTATTAAACTCTAAGACTCATCTGCACAAAAATAGAAACTGATACGATGCTTCTGGGAATATTGGACCTGAGGTTGACTGCTTGAGGACCAAGGACTGATCCCTGTGGTACTCCATGTATTAGACATGGTCTCAGTTCAAAACCTCTGGTCTAACACGTCACTGAGCTCTGGGATTCAGGTTTTCCTATACTGGAAACAGACCCAGAACAAAGAGACACCAAAACATGGTCACAAATGTCTGCATACTTTTGACCATTTAGTGTTTGTGTCATCTGCAGGTTTAATATATATTTATATATATATATATGTTTTGTTATTTGTTTTTTTAAACCACATCCATCTTTTCCTCTACAGACTGAAGAGAGGACACACCTGTCTACACATCTGTGTCTCCTCCAGTGTCTCAGCACATTTCAACATCACTGAGCAGCAGAGAAATGATTTGTGCGTCTACATGTTTTCACCATATTTATTAAATGTCATGATTCGGCTGTTAATGATGATTAATGTTGATTCACACACACACACACACACACACACATACCTCTTGGATGAACCACATGAATCAGTCTTTTCTCCTTCAATAATTTATTCATCAATAGAAAAACAGATTCACTCATATATTAACTCTGGTCAGTTTAAATATTCGGTGTGTAACTCCATCGCGTCACTAATAACAACACATAATAAAACATGATGTAACATGCTCTGTATCTTCACATCAGTGTGTGTGTGTGAGCAGACCGGTGAGCAGGACACCTACAACACCAGCAGCTCGGCTGTAGTCCAGGAGCTTCAGGTCCAGCTCCTCAGTTCATTCATTCACATCTTCAGTTCAGTCACGTGACGTGCCGGTGCTGTCAGTCAGCACGTGACATTTCATTAAAAACCTCCCCTCTGTGCAGCCCCAGAACCCGGATCCTCCTGCACAGTCTGGTCTGCTTTCTAGACCCCCTCCGATTCCGGTTCGAGTAGGCCTGTCTCCCGCGCCCCTGGCCAACTCAATCAGCCAATCAGGAAGTAGGAAGGCCTCCGGTTCGGTCCCTGTCTTCACTCAAACGCCGTTACTCCTCTTCTGCATGAGGACGGCGGTTTGGACTGGTTCCACTCTCTCACCGCTCCGCAGCGGTCTGACTCGGCTCGGCTCAGTCCGGCTCGGCTCAGCGGTCCTGCAGGTCCAGGCAGGGAACCCACTGGTTCCTGCAGCGGCTCTCCTCACAGAAGCTGCTGACGTCCTGCAAGGCCTGGCACTGCAGCGGCTGCACCGGAGGGTTCTGCAGGAAGAGCGAGAAACACGGTTAGACGCTGCACTCAGTCACATGATGCACGCATGTGTGTCTCATATTCATCTAATATGTATGCATCAATTAACACGCGCTACAGACAGTGAGAGGGACAGTAGGACTTACAGTGACCAGGATGCAGTGCAGGTCCCGGGGCTCGTTGCTGTTGCCGTTCTCGGTGTCCTCCTCCAGCAGCTGCTCCAGCCGCCTCATGCCGGACACCCGCAGGATGTTGATGTCGTTGTCGCAGCAGAAAGCCTGAAGCAACGTGAAGTGGATCTGCAGCGCGATATCATCTTCATCCTCCTCGTCGGTGGCGAGGACGCACAGGACCACGCTGTCTGGGTCTCTGCAGGACAAACGGGGGACAGACTGGTTAACATCAGCGTCATGTTAGAATATATTCTGGTGCAGTGAAGCTAGAATATTAAAATAGAAAAATAGAAGTCATACTTACACATTCATGAGTTTGGCGGACTCGTACACCCCCACAGTGAGACAGTCCTGCCGCTGAGCTGCGACCAGTAACTCCTCCAGAGCCTGACTCACCGTCTCCATCCTGCAGAGACAAGGAGGCGGTTAGAAAGAGACCGATACCGGCAGAACGAGAACACAGACCCGGACTACAATGAACCCTCTATTAATACACATTTATAATAAGTCTAGATATGAGCCAGGACCACAGTCTGCACCCGGACTGGTCTAATGTGGTCTGACTCGTGCAGCCTCGTGCCTGTGCATAAATTACGCATCAGCTGAACATAAACTTACTTTTTTTCGGTGCTGTTGGATCCGACCACTTCCTCCAAAGTCATGTTGAAGTCAGTAAAATAATCCACAAGATCCAGGATAATCAGAAATATCCACAGCGGCTGCTGTCCCGTTAAAGTCCCAACAAGTGGTAATCCAGATCGGTACAAAGATCGTTCCAGAGACCGTTAAAGCTGGCTCAGTTCAGAGTTTTAGTCCGTCCGTGAGAAGATCCCGTCTGTGCCTGTGACTGCAGTCTCCCAGCTCTTATACAGCCTGTCCGCGGCGGGCGGTGCCACGCCCGGCCGCTCGCTCCTTCATTGGTCTGCCGCTGTCAATAGATCCCCCGTACTCTGCTCTCATTGGCGGAACGCGCTGCAAATGGAGGAGATCCCACGTGGGTGGTTTCGGAGAATCCCCCGCTCTTTCCCCTGCTCCCTCCCTCTCTTCCTCACACTCTCCCAGTTTGTTTGCTGGGAGTTTTTTCTTTCTGAGTGGAGGAATTTTTTCGATCCTCCCAGAATCTGTTCCTGAAATACGGGGGAGTGTGTGTGTGTGTGTGTGTGTGTGTGTGTGTGTGTGTGTGTGGGGAGGGGGGGGGTCACATCTCATCCCTGCACAAACACAGATACAACCTCACGACTGCAGAGATACATAAAGTCATTATGTTTTTAATGGAGTCTGGTTCCTGCAGAAACACAAAGGGAAGCTTGAGCAGGTGACCGGGCCCGTGTCACGAGCCTGGGAGCTGGGCAGGCTGTGTTGTGTAACGGAGGCTAGAGCTGGTTGTGAAAGAGTTAAAAATAAGAATGAGGAAAATGCAGTTTAATAAACAAGAGGTGAAATTCACGAGATGTGCAGAGGATGTTTTATTGACTGATGGAGGTTCGTTCCTCTGCAGCTGCAGCTTCAGCTCTCATGCTTCCAGGATAAAAATATCCCGGGACACTGGATCCGGCTGTTTACCGGCTGAAGCCCAAGTCCTGAGTCCTGAACCCTTACGCAGCCGCAGATCTGATCCACAAAAACCTCCAAAACCACAAAGATCATCCTCACATCTACAGATGCAAACTTTTATTCACATGTTCATCCTGCTTATTGAGCACGATTCATGGTTCACTCACATGTCACTGTAACACTCACTTCACGATCAGATCCTGCGGAACTCTGTCTGCAGACTAAAACCGAAAACCAGGCCTCAGACGCCCCCCAGCGGCCCCGCCGTGACACTGCAGAAGTGAAACCAGCAGGACATGTTGGAACAGGCTTAGATCAGGACTCTCTGCAAAACTGGTTTCCCAACTAGGGGCACTTGTAGAGAGGGAGGAGGTCCTGGACAAGCTGAGGGTTCCTGGGAAGGTTTCAGGGGTCATTAAGAGGGTTTTGAGTGTGTTGAAGGGGTTTTTGTGAGTGAGTTTTGGGGAGTCCTGTAGGTGTTTTGAAAAAGGTTTCATGAGTCATTAAGGGGTTTTAGAATCTCTTCAGGGGGTTTTAAAGTCTGTGTGAGGTTTCAGGGAGACTTTGAGGGGCTCTGAGGGGTTTGCAGATATGAAACTGAAAACAGAGAGTGTTACAGTTCAGTGTGTCACAGACATCTGCACAGTTTGAAACACAGTTTACATAGATTTAGTTTAAATTTATTAGTTGTTATATTATTGATATTGGAAGAACCTTGCACCTTAATCTGCTCCCTCACCTCTAACTTCATGTTCCCTTAAACCTCTGGATTTTGTTTTTCTTTAACTTTGGGAGGGGCCACTTAAGCCTTCAGCTAATTAATGAAACCCGATGTGAGACTGATTTTTCCCTTAGCACGAGGAGACAGAGAGAAACAGTATTTTAATGATATTTTATATTATAATTGTTGGTTTGATTTCATGAATTCATGTTCACAGAGAATACATCAGGATCCTTCCGCTGCTGGTGGAGTCCATGTGTCTGTGATCCTGCAGCGCCGCCTGCTGGTCACAGCACCCCATACAGCAGGATTAAACCCTCTGCCCGTGTAACACTTAGTTCATCAAATATGGTTTAAGTTTTCATTTAATCTTTTATTTTGATATTTCATAATGTTTTATTTAACCATCATTAAACTTATTTTTCAATTTTAACTTGTGAATGTGTTTTTTTTTATTCATTTCCTGTTTGATGTATATGATGTGTTTATGTGTGTGTGATCAGAAATATTCTACAGTTCTGCATCAGTTGGAGTCAATCAATGGAGGAATAAAACCAGGTGTTTCAGGGCTGATTGATTATTGATGAGAAGTTAATCAGCCTCATTAGCAGCCAATCACAGCTGTTATTAATGAGAAGTGTGAAGTGGTGATTGGATATAAACTGATCACATGACCTAAGACAGCTTTGAGGAAATTAATCATTGATCCTTATCTATACCTCTCTGGGCTTTCAATGTGAAACTACTGATCACATGCTGTCATTGATGAAGTGTTGATGGCTTCACTGATGATTGATCAGAGGATTATTGGTCGTTGATTCATTAACGTTCAGCATCATCAGAGTTTAAAGAACAGAAGCTCTGCAGTCAGTGAATTTAAATGATTCTGGTCTTTAATGATATTAAAGGAACTGTGTTTAGTTTAAGAAGATTTAAATCTGAGGAAGCTTTCAGGTGGAGAATTAAAGTTTTATATATTATATGTATGTATATAAAAGTTTGAGGTTGAAGTGTTAATGAAATGAAGATTTTTGAGACTAATCAGAGAAAACAATCTAGTTATCTAGTTTAAGAAATTTTAAGTCTGTAAAATCCAAGCTTAGGGAGGTTAAGGTGTGAAATTCAAACTTAACAGCTTTTTTAAATTGTAGTTTAAATTAAAAAGTTTAAATTAAAGTGTAAATGGCAGTCTTATAATTAGTGTAAAGTTAAAGGAACATGTCAGGCATAACATTAACCTATAATGACTTTTTCAGGTGTAAAAAATTCTAAGAGGCTAAAAGTTTAAAAAAAAGTTTGTGCTGCTTTTTAGTCATAAAACTTAACTGTTTTTTGAGACACAAAATAAAAGTTTTATTTAATTTGAAAAGAATAAAATTTAAGTTTTAAACACTTTCAGTATGTAATATTAATGTTTAAGGCATTTTAAGATAATGTTAAATTTAAGATTAATTTCTCAAGTGTATTTTTCTCTTTATTGTAAATTTACTGCAGAAAATCTCTGAACTGTAATGTCACCAATACATAGAATCCACAAATTAACTAATTACACCTTTAATTTTACAATACACACATCCGCTGTTAGTGTGTGTGTCTGGAGTGTGTGTGTGTGTCTGCAGTGTGTGCTCTCCTGCTGGTTTACACTCCGGTGTCTTCAGTCTGCAGGTTTTCCTGTTTCCACCTCACACGTCCTTCACTCCGTAGTTTTTCCTCCACAGTCTGGTTCATGTGGAGGTTTGATAAACTCTGAATCCACAGCTCGGCTCTGTTTGTTCTGCAGATCTCCATCAGCTTCATCCTGCTGCTTCATTAACAATTGACACACTCAGCTAATGAATGGGAAATCATTTACATTTTCATCAGCTTCTCCCTCAGTTTGTTTTTTTTATTGTCAAACATAAACTTAGATTTTTGTTCTTCACTCGATACAGACATTAATTAGACCTTAGTAATTTTGAATGAGACTTTCTTCTTTGAGGAAACTTTAAAAGGCTGAACAGAAGAGGATGATGAATATGCTGAAGGATCAGACCTCACATCAGTGGATGAAACTCACTACTGCTGTTTCACATGTTTTTCCCTTCAGGCAGATTTCTTCTTATATAAAGTGCTTTATATAAAACATTAAAGACATTAAAACAAGAGACATGGCGCAATATAAAAAAAACACATGAAGATATATATTCTGATAACATCATTATTTATTTAGTTTTAATTGATCTTTCAGACCAGGTGAAGTGAAACCAGACTGTTGGACTTCTGTTCCTCTGATATAAAATATATGTGGTTATGTGATTTAATTGATTGTTAGGACAGTAAAGTGAAAGAAATAAGAATATGATGGGACTCTGTCAAAACTGAACTGCTGTAGTTCATATTTTGTTTTATCAAATTAATGAACAGACAGAAATCTTCAGGTAAAGACCATATCATTTCATCAGGGAAAAACTGTGAGGTTGCCAGTTAATATATTCTAATGTCTTGTTTTGTTGAGTTTAGATAGATAGATAGATAGATAGATAGATAGATAGATAGATAGATAGATAGATAGATAGATAGATAGATAGATAGATAGATAGATACTTTGTTTATCCCCTAGGGAAAATTCATGTGTCCATTAGCTCATTGTTGATAATAATAATAATTATATGAACAGTTAATAATAGAAAAACAATAATAATTAGATTAGTCCACTTCCTTTGACTGAGGTGTTGTATAGCCTGATGGCAGTGGGAACAAAGGATCTCCTGAACCTCTCTGTTCTGCAGCACAGTGAGATGAGACGTTTGCTCATGATCATAGAAAACCAGCAAATATTCACAGGGACTTCAATGATTAATCAGTTATCAAAACTGTTTCCAATTCATTTTCTTTCAGTTGATTAATCAGTTGATGAACTAATCATTTCAGCTTTAGACTACTGGTTAGTTTCTAGGTGAAATAATGAAACTGACAGTTACAGTGGGGGTCAACAACAGCTGTTTGCTGCTTGGCCCCTCAGGAGGTTAATGTTTCACATCTGTTAAGCTTCTGTCACTCTGGTCAGTGAATTGATTAATTTGATTTTTATTTCTTTGTTAATATACAGACAACATGACATTATCCAGGTTCATGTGACTCAATATAAGTGAGACACATTATATCAATAAATGTCTGAACAAGGTCTATAAGAAAAACTAGAATCTGCTCCTCAAGTCACAGTAAACATGGTCACAGTCTCTCCTTCCTGAGTTACAGTGTTCAATAATGACCAGAAGTGTCTCTGCAGAACATGATGATGTCACAGTGAAGTTGACCTTTGACCCTTTGGATATAAAATGTCATCACTTTATCCTTATAGATATTTGTGTTAAATTTTTTCATAATTAGTGAATGGCCAAAAACGTGTTTTGTGAGGTCACAGTGACCTTTGACCTTTGACCACCAAATCCTTGAGTTCAAATTAATATTTGTAACCAAATCTGAAGAAAATTCCTGGAACCCCAAAAACATAATGCCTCCAGCACAAATGAACTAAACAATAATACACATCAAAATAAAAATCAAAGAGGGTTTTGTTAGAGGTTATAGGTCATTTAAAAAAATGTTTTTATGGTCTAAAAACACATTTTAAAAAAACAGAAACCTGTTGTCCTTAAACTTTATAAACCTTTGTAAATAAAAGCAGGACGTTTATAATTAATTCTGTTAATTCTGTCACAAATAATGTCGTTTATACTGAAGGGTGAAATGACGACGACAATGACAATTTATTTTGAAAGGTCTAACCGGTACATTCTCTCCTAATATCAGGTAAACTTGACACAGGTGTTGTCGGTTGTCAGTTATGGCGGTTAAAATTTTACCTGTGTGAAATGATCGTTTATTTAACTGATGACAGCCATGACGGAACCGACAGAAAACGGCGTTACTGACAGAGCCGTGGAGCCGGTACGTTATAACTATTCTCTAATTTGTGGTCACGAAGAAAACCGATTACTAACGGGAAACGATTGTTAGCCTCGTAACTCAACTACCGTTGCTAGCTACAAACTTAATGGCTAATTAACACAAAGAAACGGAGCAGCTGGTTTGTCTGACGTTGCCGAGGTTGGTTGGTAATAGTTGGTTTAGTTTAGCTTCTTCGTGGCAAACGATGGCTAATTGTAAATCTTCTCTCCTGCAGGTGGAGTCCGAACCGGCGGCTGTTAAAGACGAAACTTCCCTCGTGGAAACTTTTGAAAACACCTTGGAAATATCACAGGTTAGTTTTTCCTTTTTTTCTGTCAAGAAAGCACTTTCAACCAAACTCTATTCAAAATTCTGGCAATTTAAAATCGACATCGTTATTAAACATTGCTCGTACGTGATAGACAATGACTAAAGGCTGTTATCAGAGATTCATTCAGACTTTTATATATCATTGTTTTGCAGCTAATAGAACAGAAATTACGCTGTTTTTTCTATAACTTTACAGAGTTGTCATGGGCAACAGCAGAACGGTGTCAACGTTCTAAATGTCAAGAGAGAACATTTAGACCAAATTCCATTCAAAAATATGGCAATTTTAAAACGACGCAATGTTAAGAACCGTCATCTGTGTTAGAAATAACCAGAGGTCGTTATCACATTACAACTTCCGCTTCTGCTGCAAATATAACACAAGTTACTAATTCCTAATTGTTTTTACAAGTGATGTCCACAAAACTTCACTTTCTGTTTAAAATCGTAAATATTTACGTTCAGCTACAGAAATATGGATATAATTGTCCACCTGTGTAACTGTAATTTCTCCGGGCTGTCAATTGGCAGATAAAACGGTAATTTCCGTCAAGATAGAACTTTCAACTAAACTCAAAATGCCAAAAAAATCGGCATCATTTTTACACATTGCCCATACGTGATGACCAAAGGCTGTTATCAGAGGTTAATTTAGACTTTTGCATGTTATTGTTTTGCTGCTAATAGAACAGAATATCGCTGGTTTAGCTGTACCAGACTCCATTCAAAATTATGGAAATTTAAAAACGGCACATTGGTGTTAAAAACACTCAGCTGCCTTAAAGAAAATAACCATAAACTATATTTTGTTGCAAATATAACAGAAGTGACTAATAACTAAACATGTTACTACTATGATTCCTGGTGTGTCAGGTGGCACCAGTAAAATGTTAAATTGTCAGTTCTACATGGGAAGAGAAAACAGTCCACAAAACTTCATTCAAGATTCTGGAAATTTAAAATTGCCATACTTCAAACTTACTACCCATATATGATAGGAAATAACCTAAGATTAATAACAAATCAGTTCAGAATGCTGAACAGTTTTGCACCTAGAAGATTCAATAATCATCAATTCAGCACAGACTATCTTAAAAAATGCAGTGTGGTGCAGTGTGTTTTGATTCACAGGTTCAGCAGTTTCTAAAGCTCAAAATGATGTAATGCATGATGAACTTCAATAATGTTACAGACGGGTAAATTTGCACTCACAAGCAGGAAAGCACAAACTTGGTGTCTGGTGGATCTTGTTTTTGCACTTAAATACATATTGGATATGGTGATCATTTTCAGTGTTTCTTGGTCTGTGCAGGATGTGAAGCTGACAGAGGAAAAGGGCAGCAGAGAGAAGCTGGAGCAGGAAGACGGACAGACAATCTGTCTACCTGCAGCTGAAACCTCCACCTCTGAGTCAAAGGTAACGACTCCACAAGACGGGTCAGGACAATAGAACCAGTTTTAATATGAAGAACTGGAGTAACCTGCTGGACTGAAACCAGGACCATAGTTTCTTCCATGTTTTTTCATTTGACAACTTTTACTTCTATTGATGAATATAAACAGAGGTCCGACAGAAAATTATGTATTACATGATATATTTAAAAAATAGTTATGGTATCTATAATTAAACTCATCGTATTGCTACTAGTATCAAAAAATTCAAATAACACCTAACACCCAATAAAACCCAGTCATATCAACTGACTGAAGGCTTGAGGTGAGAGACACATGATATACTTTGCCCAATCAGTGTAGCCATATAGTAGGTAATCATTCTGTTGGTTTGTGAACGCAGCGTGGATCCATGTATGTAGAGTAGACTCAGTACAGTAAAATGTCACAATTGTCATAAAGATCGATCATGAATTAACATCATCAGCTGCTAATCTACTCATTAAAGAAGCTGTGAACCAAACTGTGAGGTCACCTCTGACTGGTTGTGTCTATCAGTGGGAGGTTGGAGCTCCC
Organism: Seriola dumerili; assembly: GCF_002260705.1. Classification (NCBI taxonomy): domain Eukaryota; kingdom Metazoa; phylum Chordata; class Actinopteri; order Carangiformes; family Carangidae; genus Seriola; species Seriola dumerili. The sequence goes on along the minus strand of NW_019174574.1, from coordinate 2,775,853 downwards.
TGTCAGGCTGTGTGGTCAGAGGATGGGCTGGTCTACCCGGCAACTGTGGTGTCTCTGGACGCAGAGCGCTGCAGAGTTCATTTCAACAGCTACGGCAATGAGGAGGACGTGGAACTGAGCGCACTCCAGAGACTGAGAGCAGCTCCGTGCACGCAGAGACAGAGCGCTCAGGTAACGACCACCTCACATCAGACGGGAAAATTCATGGTTAGCGACCTGAGTCAGTAAATGAAATGAGAAATACAATCATTGTTCCAACTTTAACTGAAAAGTGATTTTTAAGCTATAGATTCAGAAATGTTTTGCATTACGATTAGCAATTTCTTAAAGAAGGTAATTAAAAATATAATAAGGACTTTATAAATGACTTTTCTGATTTCTTGGCTGAAATTTTGCCCAAATATGACCAGGTCGTAATTGTCGGGGATTTAAATATCCATGTATGTTGTCCTAATAAGCAGTTGGCTAAAGACTTCTTAGGTCTCATTGATTCTTTTTGCAGTCTGTGACTGGTCCCACACAGGAACACGGGCACACACTTGATCTTGTTTTATAATGTGGTTTGTCTGTTTTTATCTTAGAAATTTGTAATGCAGTGTTTTCTGTCATACGGTTAAACCATGCGCTCCTGCTCGGCGCTGTCATATGTTTAACCCTTCCACTGCTGTTCAGTTCTCAGCTGCTTTCAATAAACCCAGTTGGTTCAAAATGCTGCTGCTCGCTGCCCATTCTAGCCTCCCTCCATTGGCTCCCTGTGCGCTTCAGAATCAATTTCAAAATCCTTCTGTTTGCCTATAAATCCCTGAATGGTCTTGCTCCATCCTATTTCTCTTACCTGTTTCAACCTCATGTACCGTCATGGTCTCTCAGGTCTGCTGATCAGCTGCTTTTAGTGGTCCTGAAAACTAGACTTAAAGTCAGAGGAGATCGGGCATTTGCAGTTGCAGCTCCCAAACTGTGGAACGAGTTGCCTTTACACATTAGGCAGGCCTCTTCACTGCTGTCTTTAAATCTCTTCTTGAAACGCACCTCTTTTCCTTGGCTTTTGAGAGTTTGAGATGTTTCCTTTTTATTGCTTAACTGTTGTTGTTTTTACACGTGTTTTATGTCTTTTTGTACTTTTAATGTGAGATTTTTTGCTTATGTTTTTTTTTTGTATTTTATTATTGTACAGCACTTTGGTCATCTGTGTTGTTTTTAAAAAGTGCTTATAAATATAATTGGATTGAAAAATTTTAAAATTAAAACTGAGGGTCAGGTGTCAGGACAACACCTGTGAGTCTGGGTTAACCTTTAAACTTTGTGAGTGAGTAAAACATGTTTTCAGAGTCTGGTTGACGTTTATGTCTCAGGACTGGAGTCCTGGTTCTCGGTGTCGGGCGGTGTATTCAGAGGATGGTCTGGTTTATCCAGCCATGGTTCTGTGGGTCAAAGGTCAGCGATGCTGCGTTCGATTTGACGACTACAACAATGAGGAGGAGCAGGACATCAGCAGCCTGCTGAACCCAGATGAGCTCCACGGAGCCAGCAGATCTACCACCAAGGTAAAAACCTGGACCAGGACCTGGGACACACATCAGACCTGAGTGATGTGTGTGTTGCTGATTTATTCTTTGATCAGATCTTGATTTTAAATTTTCATTCCTCCAGTTTCTGTTTGATTCTGGTCATATTGATCAGCTGTGATTATGCTTCTGTTTCACACACTCAATAAGAGAGAGTTATCAATTCTAATTCCATTTGAACATACCAGAACACTGAGGTCTCAAACGCCTCCTGAAACAAAAACAGATCAATCTCTGATTGAAAAATGATTCCTGATGGAAACATGAAAACAACATGTGAAATTAAATGGTGTTGATGTTAACATCTGGACTGACCTTCATCACGTTCTGCAGGGCAGCAGCTGGAAGTCGATTTCAACCAATAACTCTGACTGGAAGAGGGGGAGGAGAGAGGAGAAGCAGGAGGAGAGGAGGGGGGAGAGGAGGGACGATCACAGCTTCTTCTGGGTGAGTCTGACTTTAACTAGATCTCAGTGGTGACACCTGCTGGACATGAGCTGTTTAACACCTCAACCTCAACCTGAACCCAGAGCTCAGGGTCCCATATCCTGGAAAACTATCCTATATTCCCATATGATCCTATATATATTCTTTATATATTTCATTATTAATTAAAAAATCAAGTGGTCTTTTGGAGGTTGTGACCATATATATTCATTCATCCATATCTATCTATCTATCTATCTATCTATCTATCTATCTATCTATCTATCTATCTATCTATCTATCTATCTATCTATCTATCTATCTATCTATCTATCTATCTATCTGTGTGTATATGTATATACATATATATATATAGGCGCTCTGACAGGTCTGAGGTGGTAGTTGTTATTTTATATAGTTATATTTTGTGGACAGATGTGATGTCATCATGATGTAAGCAGGTGAAGGAGAGACCTGGTCCTCAGAGTAAAGAGAGAGAAGAGAAGAGGAGAGGACACCAGCAGAGAGAAGAAGCAGAGAAACCAACCAATCACAGCTTCTCTCTCTTTCCTCCGTTTCCTCCTCCTCCTCAGTCGAGCTCAGGGGTAAAACTGATTCACTGATCGTTAGTGAACAGATCATTAATGTTGATCAGTAATGATGATCAGTCTCACAGTGTGTCTGTCTCCAGGACCCCCTGTCATTCATCCCCCCTCCCCCTCCTCCTCCTCTCTGGACGTTTGGAGGGAAAGAGTCCAGCAGCTCCACGGGAGTCGACTCCACCTCCAGCATGTTGATGCTCTGGTACATGTGTGGTTTCCACACCGGCAGCTTCATGGTCAGTATGATGTCATCATCTCCCCACACTCACACTCACACTCATGTTTTGGTGAGAAGTGATTTGTTTGGTTTAAAATCCTGTTTTAAAATGAGCTCTGATTTTTCTGGTCAGAGCTTTCATTCAAGTCAACAGTGTGAAGGTTTCAGCTCTTCAGAGTGATAATCTGCAGAATTAAAGTTTCTGTAAATTTGAATCCAGAAAGGCTAGAGCCAGCTTCCTAACATGTAATCCTTCTCTACTTCATGATTGGTCAAAAATAAAGCAGTGCTGCCTTTTTAGAGTGTTGTTGTCGTCTGTCCGTCCTGTTCTCATGAACTTCAGATCTGATTCAAACCTTCAGCTGGACTCGAGGAAGAATTGATTAGATTTTGTGAGCAAAGGTCAAGGTCTCTGCCTCACGTCCTTTTTAACATGATATATCAGGAACAGAGGAAATTTCATCACATCTGGCACAAAAAAATTTAGTTAATTATTAATAATCACAATGTATAATATTTGTGTGTGTGTGTGTGTGTGTGTGTGTGTGTGTGTGTGTGTGTGTGTGTGTGTGTGTGTGTGTTTTTCAGGCTCAGCAGCTGCTCAGATCGACCTCTAAAGACTGAGGTAAGAAGCCACTTTGAACACACACAGGTACTAACATGACTGATCTTCACCTGAGCTCACAGGTTCAAACTCATGAGACATCAGTTTTATTTTAGTTTGTTGTTTATTTCCTGCTTTAGAGCCAGAGAGGATCATGGGAGGAAAAGCTCCTGGGACCTTCGTCGTCTTTCACAGTGAACTTGTACATTTTTGTTTTTGATATTTTAAAATAATTGTTTGTTCCGAGTTGATTGTTTCCATGGAGACACTGCTCTAGTTTGGTCCAACGGACGTAGTTTGTGTTGAGAGTTCAGATGTTGTTTTGATTGTGTAGAGTTTTATTGAGGGTCTGTGTATCACTGAAACTCTGCTGTTAGAAATGAAATGAAGACATTTTGTTATTAAAGAAAAGATGGACGACTCTGTTTCTCATTTTTATTTCACTGTGAAGCAGCTTTGACGAGGGTCAGGTATAGAATTTTATTGATTTATTATTATAGAAACAAAAACATTTTTATTCCTGACAATAAGACTTTTACACTCCTGTATATTTTCTTCTTTTTTTGATAAAATTATTTTATATTATTGTGATAATGTGACTTTGTCCAAATGATAACTTAAAATTGATTAATACACGACTCTCGTGTCTTGGATTGAATTTAATTTTATAAATTTAATCAGAACGTCTGATCAGGAAACGAGAGACTTTAACCTGCAGCTGAAAATCACACAGAAATCCTGTGTCACTTCCTGTCTGAAGGAGCAGAGGCTTCTCTCCCCATGACCTCACAAGTCACTCAGCTGAACATATAAACTCTCCTGTGTGAGACTGCCTCAGTCCAGAGGACAGACGGAGGTGTCTAGCGTCGTCAACGGCAGGATGCTGTTCCTCACCGCCTCTGCTGGCTGCTGGTTGTCATGGTCAGCTGTGAGGAGCTGACAGAGGAGAGGTCACTTGACGATGTCATCAAGACACAGGAGGAGAAGGAGCTGGTGAGTAGGGAAGTACAGCAGGTGTTCATTGATGATGATGATGTGGAGATCTGAGTGTCCTGTGCGCTGTGTTTTTATTGGCTGCTGGAAATGATGAACTGATGAATGATTGATCACTGATCGGTTCATCAACAGAAGAATAACCTGTCCCTCCAGATTGAAGCTCTGCAGGACATCCTGGAGAAGTTACAGAGCAAACAGCTGCCGTCGTCAGAGAAGAAGCTCGGCCGACTCCCCCTAGTAAGAACATAAGTGTATTCAGAAATTAAAGGCTCAGTTCACTCATTTTGTCCCTCTCTGTCTCAGGTGATGAGGGTTTGTGCGGCTCACAGTAACATTACAGTAACATAAACTGAGTCGTCTCCTCCAAACATGACCAGAGACCGCAGAGAGACCACTAGAGGGAGACAGAGGACATCCTACTGGTTCTGTGTTCATCACTTTCCCTTTATACATGAGTTCGACAGACTCACAAATCTGAACATGAAGGAAACTCGCTCCAGATACAGACAGACACACCTGTAGAAGCACCTGCAGAGCTGTGGGACACCTTAGGAGAGGTGATGGGCTCCGTTAGAGATACTTTAGCTGATGTTCCCACACTAGACCTTATGGGAGCGACCCAGCCATGGATTGTTTGATTGACCTGAGTGTGTGTGTGTGTGTGTGTGTGTGTGTGTGAGAGATGCATGGAGAGATGCATGATGCAGGTAAGCATTGCGTGCTGCGTAAAGGTTTGAGGGTCGGGAAGATGTGTGTCCCACAGAAAGCGTCTGTAACTTCAGCGTCCTCAAATGTCTGTAGAGAGGAAACACAAACACAAGTTCCTACAAAATAAAAGGTTTTTAAAAACTCCACTGGTCTTTGTTTTTTTATTGTAAACAGTGTCTGTGACATCAGTCCTGTCAACACTGGTGTTAACCACAGACTTTAATAAAGGACGTAGCCTCTGTGATGTCACCCACAGGTTTCTGAAGCTCAGAGTGAGCTGCTCAGAGTGAGCTGCTCAGAGTGAGCTGCTCAGAGTGAGCTGCTCAGAGTGAGCTGCTCTACTGTTGCCATCTTGGCAGTGTCTGACTCCACCCCTAACTCCCAGCTAATCCAAAAATGGTCAAAGAGGAGGGGCATGTTTGGAGCTGAGACTAAAGTGCATGTCGGTTTTTGACAAGCATATGTTCACCTACATGCCACTCAAAGAGGCCACGCCCTCAATTATGAATAACTTTAAGCCTTAATAAAATGTAAACAGGTGAGTTATATAAACAGGTGTCATGAAGGAGGAAATTAGCTCTAGAGACCAAAAGTGTTTTTGTACCAGGCTGTAAACATGTTTATTTCTGCTGTAAAGTTGGACATTTTAACATGGGAGTCTATGGAGACTGACTCACTGTTGGAGCCAGACTCTAGTGGTCATTAAGGGAACTGCAGGTTTTGGTTCTTCAGTGCTGGCTTCATGTTTCAGCCTCAGAAAACTTGTTTTTTAATGAAATATTGGATCATTTTTCTTTTTTGGGCCTTAAACAGTTAGTTTAAATCTTAGTTTCGAGATAAACAAAACAACTGAGAGAAACACGATGAGACAAGTCAATGACCTGTTTTAATCTCTAACAATGTTTTGTGTTTTATAAACTTGGTTCTTTTTCATTTCAAATCGTCATCTGAAGAGGAACAGCAGCTGTTAGAAAAATGTAGAGCAGTAAAAAGTGTAAGATCTCCCTCTGAAGGAGCAGAAAATAAGTACTTAATATCTGTACTTATATGCCTGCTGTCATTCTCTGAACTATGATCTCTGGTAAATCAGGCATGAAATATGGAACAAAGAAAACACTGTAGTTTTACAAACTCCTCAGGTTTATTAATCTCATTAACCCCCCCCCCCCCCATCCCAAACCTGCATCAGTTAAAACAATGAAAAAGCTTCTAAAAGTCAAGTTGTTCTGCTGCAGTTATGAAGCTTCAGCTGTGAGTTTCATCAAAAGCACAAAAGAAACAAACTCAACAATACAAAAAACAAACAGTAGAAAAAATTCATTCACACACACTGACACACACTTTGACCCTGTTCATGCCCGACCATCCTGATCTGGATCAGTTCTTCAGTCAATGACAGGACTGTCAGTCACTGATGATGATGCTGCTGTAAACCAGCTGTCAATCATATTTAAATCCTCCATCAGCTTTTACACTGATTTCTCTTCATATCTTTTTTTCTCAATACTTTGTTTATTGACTTTTGTTTTATTTTAAATTTAGAGTAAACCGAACATTCAAACATTAATTAAGATTTCTCTCTATTTCTATGAAAATCCTCACACACATATTTTGCTTTCTCTCTCATCCAGATTCAGATCAGATTGAAGTCTCAGGTGTAAACAGGTTTTTATTTATGTTCTTTAGTATTAAAATTCACTTGTGACCCTGCTGATCATTAGAGTTTAGATCTCCATCCCTCCACAGGAAACATCAGAGAACAGCTGGCTGAGAACAGACACATGACCTGAACTCTACAGACTGAAGCTGTTAATCTGCGATGATCAATAATCAAAGATGATTTGACCAGTTCAGCAGATGACTCAAATCTCACATAAGAAATTTTTAGTTTTTACTAAGATTTTATTTACTGATCAATCGATCGATTATTAAAGAAAATATCTCTCAGATGTAATGATGATGACAATCATTGGTTTCAGTCTGACAGAATAAACAACATGAGGTTTCTGAGTCTTCGTTATTCTCACAGAAAAACATTAAAAAACAAAGATAAATCAACTTTACAGTCTCTGTCTCAGAGGAGTTCATATTTACTTCAGTGGTTAATTTGCAGGGTTTTTCCTGGACGAAAATTAGGCGGGGGTGGTACTAAGCCGTAACACCGGAGAGGGGGGGGCACCTTCCACTTGAGAACTAGGCCTACTTTCACTCCTTACAACTTTACTGTATCTCGTCAGTAACATGAATTAACTTTTTTTTTCCCATAAGTGAAGAACTACTTATGTCTGCACTCAAATCAGGTCGCTTCCTTCCGCAGGCAGAAAATCCAGCGCGTTCGTATTCTTCTTCTTTGGTAATTTCGGATGGCTCTGCTTGATGCACAGATTACGATACAGCGCCACTAGATTGCCGTAGTGGCGTGCAGCTGCAATTGCAGTTACAAGCGTCAAATCCACCGAGTACAGAGAAAACAAGTACTAGAATTTTGTCGGGAGGCTGAGGGGCCACCAAATTTGACGGAGACGACCGCCTCCCAATTCCCTATGCAGGAAAAACCCTGATTTGTCATTAATTAATCACGTAGACCCTGAGGATGTAGAGAGAACCTGACAGTCACACTGATGAACTGTCTCTGGAGGGAAGTTGTCTAAAAACTGGTGCAGGAGTGAAAATGTTTTTCTTAATGGACTAAAAATTTTGAAACCAGTAACACAAAGTAGAAACCATTAGCAAGAAGTAAAAACCAGTAGCAAGAAGTAGAAACCAGTTACAGAAAGTAGAAACCAAGTAGAAACCAGTAGCAGGAAGTAGAAACAATGGTCTCTGTGAGGCAGCAGAGTCTCTAACGGTCAGCAAATGTCTCAGCTGTTCAATTTAAAGCAAAGTTTGTGTCCAATCATACGACAGTGTGATGTCAGCGTCTCCGTGGCGACATGTTTGTTTGTTGCGTTGACAGGAATTTTGTACAGCAGTCAGTAAATCAGTCCAGGCTCTGCCCCCGTCCTGGACCACAGTGCTTGCCGCCGAAACAATCAATCACCACACTGCACTCCTGAAAACACACACACACGTTAATACAACAAAACAAACACACTAATACAACAACACACACAAACATTATTACAACCTCTAATAATTTAATTAACTGAATAATCAGCTTATTATTTATTAATCAGCCGATTATTAAATAATCAGTTGATTGATCCATAATGAAAATAATACTTACAATTAGTTACAGTTAGTTACAGTTGCTTAGTGAACTCCTACATTTCCCAGAATGCATTATGACACCCTACTACTAGATCTACCCACAGATGCATTCGGGTGCAGTCTGTGCTATCTGGGACTCTGTGGTCTCTGCTGGTTTTCATTATGTGCGTTTCCACCACAGGAACCTTCCCCAGGAACCAAGAACCTTTTGAGGAACGAGGGGCTAAATTTAGTCCGGGGTAATTGATCTACCCCCAAAAAAGTCCCTGGTCGGGGGGTAGTACTTTCCAAAGGTTCAGGAACTTTGGGGGGTGTGGTCTGCAGTGCTCAACATATCTGACTGGTCGAGTACTCTGCTGCATTTTATTTCACCAGCCATGTTCAAAAGCCCGCAACTGCAAGCTGACTGTTTTGTTTTGATTCTAAACTGTTGATGTGCGTCTTTAATCCGCTTTGCAACTAACACTCGCCTCCATTCCAGCATTGATTCAATGAATCAGTTTGCATTGCAAAAAAGCACAATCAACAGCAGCACAACCTGAATCTCCTCTGTTAACAGGCTAAGTGTAGTGTCACACAAATGATAATGCCGGCCTGTCCGTCGCTTTTTTGGCATTATCATTGTTGTATAGCCTTTGCCTTCTTCTCACCGCCACCTACTGGACTGGAGTTGTAGTGCATTTACCTTCATTGCTTTTCAATACGTCATCATCATCTCCCTGGGACTTTAGGCCAGAGTGGAAACACAGACAACAATGGGCCACAGGAACCTTTTAGTTCCTGAAGAAAAGTACCTGGAACTAAAACCTGTAACTAAAAGTTTCAGGTACTCTTTGGTCAAAACGTGGCTATTGAGTCATACCTGATTCAGACCTGATTCAGTCATGTGGTAGTTATCGTGTGTGTTGGGACGGAGACTCACAGGTTATCAGATGCAGAGTGCTGCAGGCGAGCAGCAGCAGTGCAGGAATACCAGCGAGGGGCGAGGCAGCGGAGTGGTCATCTGTGGCGGGGGCGGGGGTTTTGTGCTGCGGCGTTGATACTGATAGAGTTGGTGATGCTTCAGAGTCAGCTTTACACTTTTGACTGTAAACACACAAACAGAGAAATCTATTAACTAATGACTCGTTAGTTCACACCAGAGGAGAGCCTGTCCAGTCTGATTCAACCTGAAAACACAGAAAGTGAAACTAAAGAAAAAACCTTCATGCTCTGCTCAGACTTTGAGTCTCATGTCCTTCATGGTGACGTAGACCATGTTGGGAATGTGGTCTGCTGTTCTTTATCTGATGCCATGTTCCCCTCTGTGTTGTTTGAAATGATGTAACCTGTCATCGTGGAGGGGGCGTGTCTTCCTGGAGCTTCGCTCTCACTCTGTCCTCAATGTAGTGTGTGCGTGTGATGCGTTCACTTACAGCTGCTTCTGCACGTACTGCTGTTGGGACTCGCAGGCCTTGGTCTGACTCTGAGCCGCAAACATCTGATTCTTAGCAGCTTCCTGCAGCTTCAAGCAGGCCTTGGTCTGATGGAAGGCCTGGGTCAGGTTGTTCTGCAGCGCATCGATGTGATCTGAACACACACACACACACACACACACACACACACACACACACACACACACACACACACACACACACACACACACACACACACACCCCAGTCAGTGTTTTTCTTCTCTGGAAAACCTCAATAAAAATCATTGTCACTGAACATCATCTAGTATTTGTACCCAACACGTCTGTGCCTGGCAATGGAATCAAAAATTAATATATATTATAATATAATATATAAAACTATTTTCAACATCATGAAATAAAAAGAATCAGCTTGTTGACATTTGAAGAAAGTCTCATGTTTAATGTTGGAGTTGGATTTTCTTCTTTCCCGAACTCACTGAACACAACAACATGACACCTGAGAAAACAAGTGCTGAGGAAGACCATGAGGAGTGGCTGAAATAAGCAAGTAAGTGGACCTTGATTTCAGATTATTGTGACAAACTGTGAAGAGTGAAATGAAAAAGTTCTGTTTAGGCAACAACCATTTCCTATTGTTTAAGTCCTGATGTAGTGATACTGTTGATGGAAAGTTGTCCAATATAGCAACAGTAACTAGGGGTGGGGTGGGGTGTGGGGGGGTCTGGAAGCTCCCTGCGATCAGAGCTGGAGGAGGTCTGGGAAACTGGTGACACCACGCCTTGCAGAGTGGTGGAGCAGGAGAATCTGAGCAGGGTTTGGTTCGGGTCTACATGAACTTATAAGGTCACGTCCAGTCTTATCTCTGAGTCGACTCTCTGTAATGTCAGGAACGACCGGACCTGCCAGCCCCCACGTTTTCTCTGCTCTAACTTGTTTATGTACAGATCTGGATCAGTCCTGACTCTGTGAGACTGCTGCCAAAATCTGCATCTGAACCAGTTCCTGAGTCCAGGACCTAGTCCTACAATCTGATTCTTATCAAAACAAAAGAAGAATTCAGCGCTGAGGTGAGATTATTTCTTTAAACAATCCTGACCGATCTAAAAACTGACCCAGGACCAGGTGGAATCATTAGTTCAGCTCCTTTCCCTTCAGATCTCTTATTAAACATCAGCTGGTTTTTAATCCTGACAAAACTAAATGGAACCTGTCCCGGGCCACACCCTCTGTCCACACTCTGCAGAGCTCTGAGATTAAAACTGTTGTAGACACTCTGGACTCTCCTCTCACACTCTACATACTCATATGTGCTTAAATGTCTCAGTCAATAAAAGCCATGATGTGAGATGTAAATAAACCCGATCCATCCAGACTCACAGCTTCTCTCTGACCAGGCTGATTATCACTGAACTGTCAAACTTTAATTATTGCTGCTTTTACATTTGTTACACTTTCCCAGAACCTAAAAAAGTGTGTTTTATTTATGTGACATCATCTGAATGTCACAACAAAAACAACAACAACAAGAACATGAAGGTAGATGTGAAGAGCTGCCCTCTGGCTCTGGTTTTGGTCAGTCCTTAAAAACTGAAAATAAAATAATTTCCTGTCAGTTTTCATCACTTATTATGAACCTTTCTGTCGACAACAGAGACGTTACCACGGTTACAGGATTACATCATATGATCAGGTGAGATGTTATTTATCTATGTAAACTGCCTCATTCTTAACATCAGCTGATAAATGTTCAACCTGAGCCTGAGAGAACTGGTTTCAGATCCTGAGCCTGAGAGAACTGGTTTCAGATCCTGAGCCTGAGAGAACTGGTTTCAGATCCTGAGCCTGAGAGAACTGGTTTCAGATCCTGAGCCTGAGAGAACTGGAACGAGGAGAACTACATCCTGAAGTAGAGATCCAGGGGCCAGTTGCACAAAAAAAACTTAAGATTTCTACTTAAATATTACACTTAAAGTTTTATTTCTCCTTAGCTGTGGGAGTAATTTACAACAGTGAAAGTGATTTTACAGCAGTAAAATTCTAATGTTTCCATGGAGACTGTTAATTTGCTGCCATTACCACTTTTGATACCTGTTAACACTTTTGGGAAGTGTGTAACATTAAAGAAAGCTGCTGTCTCATCCTCCTGTTGTTTTGGCAGGAAGTTAAGTGGTTCCTCAAGTTTTAGAGTAAGATAAGAAGAAAACCTTAAATACTTAACTCAACATTTTACCATATGGAGACAATTTAGGGGTGTTTTGTGCAATTATTTGTATTTTAAGGAAACCTTAACTCAGACTTTAAGGAAAAACTTAACTTAAGGTGTTTTGTGCAACTGACCCTTAGTCTCAACCAGCCTCTGTTTAAATAAAGAAGTGAATTTCGTAATTTCTCTGGATTATAGTTTAATATTTTATTCTCTCTTCTATTAAAAACTGAAATCTGAAATAATCTCAGATTTAAAGATTTAAACCTTTGAGGCTCAGAAACTACAAGTCCTGAAGGATTCAGAGTCTGGAGACAAACCCTTGCTCTGAAGTGAGCTAAGTGTTTCTGACATTAAACAGTGAGTGATGTTTATCGGGGCCGGCAGCTCCCTGTTCATACAATGCTGCTCTCAAATCTGCTTCAGACAGGAACAAGTGGTTTCCCTTTGACTGTTCACGGCAGGAAATCGCCTTCAATAAAGCGTCTCTCAACTTCCTACCAGGCCACTGTTTGAGCCCCAGCTGCTTCTGGAGAGTATGAGCAAAGGAAAACACCTTTTTTCCCCATTAACAGCAACAACAGACCTCACTTCATAGTTCACTGTGACAGAAATACCCTGCAGGTCATTTAGTCTTCTTGTTAAAGACGTCAGGATGTTGAAATCACAAAAATACACAAGTTATCTTCAGGTTTTTGTAGTTTTTACAGTGAAGAGTCTGTAAGCCTTTGTTGTTGCTGCACAGAAACTCTATTTGAAATAAATCTGATCATTTCAGCTTCTCTCAGTAAAGTCAATCAAATTCAGAAAATTAGTCCTGGTTTCCGAGGATCAGCAGCTGAGAACAGGTTTGATTAAGGCGTCACCTCCTGCAGGTTCACACTAAACCCAGCATTGTTGAGTTGCCCTGTCAACAATTAACTAGAGCAGGTGTCTGAATCTGAATCCAGGATCGAATCTGAATCCTCTCAAAACCCAGATTCAATCTCATTAGGTTTATCTTTCATCATTTGTCAGTGATTAAAGGTTCACATTTTACACCTGTGTTAAAGGATCACATGTGGGTTTAGTGCTGTAACTGAGAGTGAGCCTTAATCAAACCTGTTCTCAGCTGCTGATCCTCGGAAACCAGGACTAATTTTTCTGAATTTGATTGACTTTACTGGAGAGAGCTGAAATGTTCAGATTTATTTTCAAATAGAGTTTTTGTGCAGCAACAACAAAGGCTTACAGACTCTTCACTGTAATACAAAACCTGAAGATAACTTGTGTATTTTTTGTGATTTAACATCCTGACGTCTTTAACAAGAAGACTAAATGACCTGCAGGGTATTTCTGTCACAGTGAACTATGAAGTGAGGTCTGTTGTTGCTGTTAATGGGGAAAAAAGGTGTTTTCCTTTGTTCATACTCTCCAGAAAGCAGCTGGGGCTCAAACAGTGGCCTGGTAGGAAGTTGAGAGACGCTTTATTGAAGGCGATTTCCTGCCTGTGAACAGTCAAAGGGAAACCACTTGTTCCTGTCTGAAGATTTTGAGAGCAGCATTGTATGAAGGGAGCTGCGGCCCCGATAAACATCACTCACTGTTTAATGTCAGAAACACTTAGCTCACTTCAGAGCAAGGGTTTGTCTCCACCTCTGAATCCTTCAGGACTTGTAGTTCTTGAGCCTCAAAGGTTTAAATCTTTAAATCTGAGATTATTTCAGATTTCAGTTTTTAATAGAAGAGAGATATAAATATTAAACTATAATCCAGAGAAATTACGAAAATTCACTTCTTTATTTAACAGAGGCTGGTTGAGACTAAGGGTCAGTTGCACAAAACACCTTAAGTTAAGTTTTTCCTTAAAGTCTGAGTTAAGGTTTCCTTAAATACAAATAATTGCACAAACACCCCCTAAATTGTCTCCATATTGTAAAATGTTTGAGTTAAGTATTTAAGGTTTTCTTCTTATCTTTACTCTAAAACTTGAGGAACCACTTAACTTCCTGCCAAAACAACAGGAGGATGAGACAGCAGCTTTCTTTAATGTTACACACTTCCAAAAGTGTTAACAGGTATCAAAAGTGGGTAATGGCAGCAAATTAACAGTCTCCATGGAACATTAGAATTTTACTGCTGTAAATCACTTTCACTGTTGTAAATTACTCCACAGCTAAGGAGAAATAAAACTTTAAGTGTAATATTTAAGTAGAAATCTTAAGTTTTTTTTGTACAACTGGCCCCTGATCTCTACTTCAAGGATGTAGTTCTCCCTCGTTTCAGTTTCCCTCAGGCTCAGGATCTGAAACTCAGTTCTCTCAGGCTCAGGATCTGAAAACCAGTCTCTTCAGGCTCAGGATCTGAAACCAGTTCTCTCAGGCTCAGGATCTGAAACAGTCTGTCTCAGGCTCAGGTTGGTAACATTTATCAGCTGATGTTAAGATGAGGCATTTTAACATAGAATAAATA